>NW_023339674.1:26844395-26852299 GCF_004916995.1 Morone saxatilis
GAAATTGTGCAGTTTAAATAGACCGCCAGATTGGAAGGGAGCGCTTGGTTAGTGATTATGGAGTGAGACATGTCATGTGTGTATAGCAGCGCAGCTCGAGTTGACTGCCTGAACTTGCTCGCAAGCTTCGCTCCATTTAACTCTCACTTATTCAAATACAGGAACTACTTGGGCTCTAACTGAGAGCAAGGGAGAGTCTCAACACCCACACTGTTCCCTCCCATCTTCTCGCCCAAACTCATCCACCAATCCATCTATCCATCCACAAACCTGATTTCTCCCCCATCCCTTTATCCCTTCATCCCTTCTACAGTTTATTATATGGGTTCATCTTTATGCATTATGAGCAATAAACCATTCTCCCTATCCTCATTGGCGTGGTGAAAACTTTATTATATTATTGTTTATTATTATTATTATTATTATTATTATTGTATCCCTATAATTGTAGGGGCTGATATATTTGGCACTATGACATCTCAGATTTGTATGTTTAATATTTTACGTGTACATGCTGATGTGATGGATGTTAAGGTTTCGATCTTGGACCCACACACCCAAAACATCACAGCTGAACTTGAAATATTAGCAAATAGCAATATGGCCACGTGCAATATGCAAATCACAGAAGCTGCAGTTTGTTTGGTAAAGGTAAAATATATGACAAACAGCATTATAATGAAGTACTGTATTTCGAATTTTGTTCTCCATATGTAAGACAATCATATGTTTGTTTGGTACAGACCTGTCACATCATCATGACTGAAAATAATCATTCCCACACACAAATTACATTACATTTTGCACTTTGTGAACCCTGTTTAAAAGGTGATTTGTAAATAAAGTCATTATTATCATTATTATTATTAAGGTAAGGGTATTTAGGAGACCAAAAATCAACTACCCAGTTGTAGCACCATGAACAGTTTTCATCCAAACTCCTTTCTATGAAGAACGAGTCCTACGAACAGTTGACAGTAATCTGACTCTTAAAACTAATGCCAGAATATGTTGTGTGACTGATAGTTGTTGGTGAATATCGCTGTGTCGATCTAAGTGAAAGTGCCTTGTCAAAATACTGTTGACTGCCAGGGAGGAGCAGTGTGTGTGTGTGTGTGTGTGTGTGTGTGGCAGTGATGCATTCAGCATTCAAGCCTGAGTCTCATTCAGCCTTCATTAGGATGAGAAGACACACACACACACACACACACACACACACACACTGTGTATTTCCATCAGACATTCACAGCCCTGGCATTCAGCTGATCCACTTATCAAGGTGGATGAACGACACACTCCCTCCACCTCCTCTCTGTCTGCATCTTCTTTCCATGACTCCACCTCATCTCCAACTCCATCTATTGCACTTCCTCACTCTGCCCATCTCACCTCCTTCTCTATTCTCCATCCAGCCAAATTAGGGCTCTGTCAAATCCAGGTGAACTGCCAATTATGTCACACAAAGTCATGCACTCTTCTTCCTCTTCCTTACTTAGCATTGAAGCATTGATTTTAACGTATGAAATGTACTGTTTTAGATTGTTTTACTGATTGATGTTCGTGTATTCTTCTTATATTGTTATTGTACACTGTCTTTGAGTATTCAGAAAAAACGCTTTAATAAAAATAAATAAATGTATTATTGAAGCGTTTGGATTTTTTGCACCCAGAGCAGGATGGCTTGCTATTCTTGCTTTAGAAAACTGCCAAAATAATGAAGCACTGAGTAGTTAGTCATGCAATATATAACTGGCTAATAATAAACAAACACATGGACTGCCACACAGAGCTGAGACTAAATCTAAGTCCAGACTAGAATACTCAAACCTTTGTGCAGCATAGACACCTACATTTTTCATGACAGCACCCCATATAGACTACTGAACACACAAGTCGTGCATTCTAGACATATATAGTGTTTTTAACCTGATACTGGAGGCTTACATTCTGAGCACTGCACAATAGTCGCACTATTTTCCCAAATGGTCACAGGCACATTTAAGCTTTAATAAATACATCAAACCAGCAAAGCGCATTTTTCTATGGATTCTTTTCATTATCATGTTACCAGTGAATGCACACAGTGGATTATTGTGCAATACACTGTGGTGAACAGAAAGCTGAGACTTATCAAAGGCAAGTAATAAACTAATAAATAAGGCAAGTGACGCAGCTTTGATCCAGAAATGCCATTTCATGTGAAAGGACGTGGGGCTTTGATTTTCAATACACAGCATAATGTCTTGCACGGAGGGAACCAAACGGCTTTTAAAATCTACCAGGTTAATGAATCTTCACAGAGGCGCAGAATTAAAAACAAACTGTGACCCTGAGCTGCTTTCTGACTCATTGTGACTTTACATCAACCTGTGAAAGACACTTTTCTTTCACTGTTTCAGCTTAATAATTAACCGATAACACAGCCTTTTTAACAATCTCTATTTTATTTAGGATTATAAGCAGGGGCGCATCTAAACAACGCCTGGCCACCCCAGTTTGGTGTCAAATGCAGTGAAATGTAACTCATGTTTTTACAGTTAATTTAAAAAAAACATATTAGTTTAATGATCTGTTATGATCACATTTTGAACTAATGAAAAAAATACATGTATTTGTAAAAAGAGTTGTAAATAAAACAATGTATTCATTTCTAATGCCACCTTTAGATTTTTCTATTCAATGCTTTAATAATGTGCCACAATGATGTAATGTTTTCGAGCTCAAATATCTTCATTTGGGGGCTTTTCCAAGCAATTGCTGCCACCCCTTAAAGTCACCTTTTGGACACCCCATGATTATTTCTCTACATCCGCCCCTGTTTATAAGGCACACTGTGGATAGACTTAAATGAAGATAAGCTATAATATCGTTATCCGTGAGACAGGGTGTCATTTTGTATCCACTGTATAGATTATGAGCAGCTTCGGTTGTCATACTCTGTCAATACCAGCTGCAATGTCAGATGCAAGTGAGTGTTTACGGACTTCTGTGAATGTGTGATACAGCCTTGCATGCAGCGTGTCCAGTCTGCAGGACGCTCCTCTGACTGCACATCTCTCACACTTACTTCACCCAACGCAAAACAGAAGAAGAATAAAAATGAACATATACTAACTCACCATTTTCTAGGGTTTCCTGGGCGTTTGCATTTCGGAAAAGAAGGTTGAAGACAAGAAGAGCAGGGAGGTCCCCAGATCAGACACAGTTTAGAAAAGAATCTCGCAATTCCTCCAGTCCAGCAACACTTGCTCTAATCTCCCCGAGGTTGGAAAAAAGGGTCCGTAAAAGCACCGTGAGGAGTGTCGGGTAAATCCCCCGCTCAGCTGCTGGGACATCGGACTTTGAGTCTGTCAGTGTCGGTTTAATGCTCCCGGTAAGCCAGTGGAATCCGCCTGCTGCCTGCCCGTCCGCGGTGTCTCCTCACTGAAGGCGCAACATCCACAGCACTTGGTCCATATACACCTTCGGGGGCGATCGGCCGCATTCGGCTGTCTCCGGAAACACTACAGTGTAGTAATAGGCTGCCGAGCTGCTGTCTGATCGTGTTTCTTAAGCCACGACAAATGATCTTTAATGAGAGAAAATAGTGCAGATATTATTTGTAACAGGAATTTTAAGGCTGTGACAGAGGTTGGATTCCCGAACTGTTCCCTCACCCTGCAGCGCCCTGAGGTGCCCTTGAGCAGTAAGCTATTAAACTGGTCCAGAGGGGAACCTGGCAGTAATTAGCACACTGTTGTTGTACTGTATGGCAGTGTAGTATGAAAAGAAGTGTTCAGTAATAAAGAAACTATGTGAAACTTTACTGTTACTTGTAACCAAATAATCACAAATGTGGCCAAATAAGTGTTAATTAGGTGTAGGCCTTTATTTGGAAAATAGACAAATTAACATGATTTAAAAGTCCAGTGTGTAGGATTTAGTGGCATCTAGTTGTGAAGATGCAGATTGCAACAAACTGAACACTGCTGGTGTATGTGATGAGAACAGGCTGTGAAGAGGAGGAGAAACTATGGTGGCTGTGGAATTCACAGAAAAGGCAAAAGGCCCTATCTACAGCCAATGTTTGTCCGTTCTGTAGAAACATGGTGGTTAATCATGGCAGACTCCATGTAAGGCGGCCTGTGGCACTTGTAGATACAGTATAAAAGGCTCATTCTAAGGTAATGAAAATTAAATTCCTAGTTTCATGTGATTATTATTTCTTTAGTCATTTTAAGCAATTATGTCAGTGAACATTTCACTGTTAGGTCTAGTATTAACCTTTTTTCAACTTCCCACAAATGTTAATTAACAACATTTGTTAGATACATATTGCATTAACAGTAGTGTATCATGAAAGACGATACTTTTGTTTTTAACTTCCACAAGCATCACTTTTTACCTTGTCCCAGCAAACATCTCTATGTGGGCCCCATGTGGGTATAAGATGGGCTGAAAAATGGGCCTTATATGGGATTGCACTGGGTGTTAGGTGGGTATTTGGTAACCCAATGGACACCATTTGTGTTGCTCACTCTGAACCCACACTCTGATTGCCCATTAGTGACCTACATAGGACCCACATAGGGAGCCTATATGAGTTCACCTACCCAAGTGGGCCCCAGTTTAAGATGCCCATTTTAGCCCATACCCACTTGGTACCCATGTAGCCCAGCATAACCCATGTGGGGCCCACATACATGTTGGCTAGTGTACATATTTAATCCATGTCATGCACTGCACTACAGTTTGGACAATGGATGTTGGGATGTTTATTGTACACATTATATTAAAAAAAAATAAGGCATTGTATAAACAACAAATGCATATTTCTCTGGTTTAATAAGTGTGTTTAATGTTGTATTGGTGGAGCTATTTTATTAATGTAGGGCTCAGGGGATTCTGATTGGAGAGCAGCATATTTAAGCTAAAACAGACCCTATAAATGAAAGTATAGTGTGCTCTTGGGGACAATAATGACGTTGCCTTAGGGAGAAAAGAAATGAACAAGAAACACATTGCCTGATCATACTCACAGTTTGAGATTCGTATTTAGCATTGGGGACGCTATGGCTTTCTAGCATAACATTAGCTGCACAGCCCAGGGCTACAGAGCCATTCATTACTACGTTGAAACTGAGGTTGTGCTGTTTGCTGGAACAGTAAAGCAGAGTTTGGAGCACACAGTAACTGCTGCATGAGAATCCAATGTTATGTAGCTTATTATAGGATGGTGGTAGGGGTGTTGAGGTCTGAAGGATGCGGTCATTTGTAAAGCTGCTAAATGAAAACTTTGTGCATGCCCATAAAATACTGTTTTGTTTAATTGGTAACATCAAGGTTTTCATAACGATGGTCTTAAGTTTGTATATGTGTAGATGTAAAGGCTTAGTAACATAAGGTGTGGAGTGAACAGAACAGAGGAAGTGAAGTTCATTAGACAGAGGCCTAAAAATAATGTAAAAATGTAATGTAAATTCAATGACGATTGCCTCACAAGGCTTCCTTCCTGTTGCCAGTAGGTGGTACCACGACTATGACTGAAGATGTGTTCAGGGTGGGACTCTTATCAAACATGAAGTTAGTACACAAGTTCAACTTCCTGTTTCATGGCGATATGTCAAAATTCGTTTTCGATGAAAACAGAAATTTTTTGATAACTTTTAATTGAAAGGGTCAGATAGCACTGACCAAATTTGAAGTCGATCAGTTCTGTAGGAGGCGTTTGTTAAAGTAAAAAGCCATTACATTGCCCACTAAATTAAAAATGGCCATCTTCCTGTTGGGTTTGGGGTATGGTTCCAAGAGGCTGGACATGATACATTTGCACTGATTTTTATACATATTGGTGAAACATGCTGCACAAACTGCTGTTTATGGGCTGCTTTCTGTAGATAATATCATAATTGTGAATCCTCTTCGCCACACTAATAGTGTAGTCAAAATGTAATATTGTGACAGACAGTTAGGGTTAACAAACATGTTTTTTTTTTCTCTTTAAAAAAGCATTAGGGCAGATCAATATCAACATTATAGTATTCATATTGTAACATAATAATAAAGAATACAACATCACAAAATACTCCTTCAGTAACTAATTTATAAATAATTGGGCAAAATTATATAAAAAGACAAATATTATTTGTCAGTTTCATTTCAACAATAACACAATATTTTGTTTTGTCCACTGTCAGGGTTTGAAGTTTGTTGGTTTCGATTTTTGCTAAATCTTATGTGAAACAATAATGAAAACAATAAAATCAAATGACAAATTAAATTGAAAAAAGTGTAGAAACTGAAACACCTGTTTGGCTTGTTAGAGGACTGCTACCACTCTTGGTGCAGACAGGTTTGGCAACAACTGCAGCATCTCTTATTTATTGGACCCAGCATATTGCCCACTGACAGTTTTCTTTTGGCATCCATTCCCATGCTTTCTATTGTCCTTTCAGTGGTTTACTACTGAATGACTGTCAGCTTGAAAATAAAAGGTTAAGTAATTTATTTAAATCTGGTAGATGTTTGCATGCCCCTAACCCATACACCATCACACAGTGTGCCTTAAACAGCACGCATTTAGAGCTTAATATAATATAAAAGGAAAACTACCCAATATAGTACACTCTGTCAAACTCTTTGTAAATGTGAAGAACCTTACAGAATTTTCTTAATGACACACAAACACTTTTGCTTACAGGGAAAAAGTTGGAATATGTCTTGAAAGACACAGTGCCTGCTCCCTGTTATATAATATGTTGTGATAAAGGTTGAAGACTACCAATAGCTCAGCCTTCAGCCTGCAGCATCCTCCTGCTTTCCAGCAGGTGCATGTTTTAGATCAAGTCAGCCACCCAAAAATGTGCCACAAAGAGCAGTGTACAGGGATTCATTCCAACCAATCACCTCAGCAGTTGATTTTACAGACAAACTCTCAGCAAAAATACATTGCATCCTCCGAATGGCTTCATACCACACTAGTAGAGCTTCAGAAGAGCGGTGTTTTGCCTGCCTGATTTTGTTGACATGCTCAGATCATGTAGATTGTATATTTTTGTCCTTACATTTTTGTGCTTGTACTATAAATAAGAAGGTTGCGTAGTAAAATGTTTAGTTTTTTTCCTTTCCTTCCCTTCCCTTTCCTTCCCTTTCCTTTCCTTCCCTTTCCTTTCTGTGTTGCCTAACACAACTTTCGAAATAACTTTCTTCTTCACCGAGCATAGTGGAGAGCCGATTCTGGGATGCTTTTGAAACGTGCTGTGGCGGTTCTGGTAGAAACATAAGTGTTGTCTAGAACAGGCTTTGCAGCTGGAACGTAATGCAGCCGGGCCCAATATACTCAAGCAGTATGATTTCTTTCCACTAAGTTTGTACCTGGCGTTGTCCAACATGCTGATCTTCTATCAGGGTTGGGGAGCATAAGGCACTCACAGCCCCAGCATTCACATTGATGGGCTGGGTTTCTACTAGGGGGATACAGTCTTGATAGATGATGGGATTTATCATTTTCAATCCCAAAAAAGGTATTCTCAATGCCAAAGAATACAGAGAGAGCTTTTATATACAATATCAGCTTCATATATCATACGGAGTAATCTTTTAGTAGTAAAATGAAATATTGCATTACTTCTACCTAAATATCAATTAAATTAAATTCACTTTTATTTGTATAGCGCCAAATCATTATCTACAGGGAACGAACAACTCCCAGTTATCATGTTAGCCTGCCTTGTTTTCCTGTGACATGAAAGATGAACAACACCAAAACGCCACATTTTTACCATCCACTGTTTAGATCAGTCAGTATGTGACAAAGTAGACTTATCTCTGTCATTTGTCACTTATTTATTTAGGTATTTACTTGTTAGGTTACCTGTTGTTTCATTTGTACACCTTTTGTTTATTCAATTACATTAACCATAAAT
>NW_023339674.1:26852399-26869183 GCF_004916995.1 Morone saxatilis
GATCAACCAAAACGTCTCGAGCGCTGCACAGACCATAATACACATGGGTCTAACCTTCTGCCGCCATCGGAGCGAAAACCGGAGTAAAAGCAAACAAATGTCTTCCTCCATTTGTGTGACTGGATTTTATGATTAAAAAATAAGAGTTTATAACTCCACAAAAATGCCCCGAAAAAGTCACATAAAGGGAAAGAAAAGTGAATTTCGTTCCCCGCTGCCTCAAACTTCCTACAAACACCAGGCGAGATGAGGTTGTGATGCGGTTATGGTTTCATGTGAATTGAAATGTATCACCTCATCGTGTTTTATTACGGTTAAATATAGATGTGCCGGGCTGTAGGTTGTGTTTGTATTTGTGTGTGTGTGTGTGTGTGTGCGGTCTTCCAGGTTTCCCCTGCATCCATCAATGTGGCAGCACCGGACAAACCAATCTCCTCCCTGTCTCTTCTCATTCCATCACACTCGTCCAACCGGCAGCTTCATCAGCCGGCCGGCTTTCATGAAGACACGCAGAGGACGGATCATCTCGCAGTGAGACGGACTAACTCGGGTTCGCTCTGTTCCCCTGTGGCCTCCCGAGTGTGTGAGTGTAAAGGTATTCACTCCAGGTGAGGACGCTCTGCTGAAAGCTGGGTAGATTATTTACAATTAAAAGTTCTACATCTGCCAGAATTAAAACACAAATAGTTTCCTTATTTACAGTTTCAAACCATTGGTGATGAGTATTAGTAGTAATTAGGGGTTTCTGGTTGTATAACTAATAAAAGATTTAAGAAAAGGGTCAAAAATTAATTCAGAGCTCAGTGAAAACGACAAGTTCTGATATAACTAATGCTAGCAGCAGCTATGCTAACCTCTATAGCAGCCACCACTGTAGCTGCCGGTAGTTCGTCAAAGGATGCTGGTTGGTCAGAACCACTGTGGTTGGACACGAGCACAAAGCTTGAAGCCTGACAAGATCGATTCTCACATGATCTCGTGATTTTCCAGTCCAGCTGCCTCACAAGGTTACCGATAGAGCCATGGAAGAAAAGGAAGAAACATGGAGATGTAATGAATGTCCAAGGTTCACAAGAAACATCTGCATTTAAAAAAATACACTAGTCTAAAAGGAACGAGAAACAATTATCTGAATGGAGAGAGAAACAAACTAACCTTAAAGAAAACTGTAGATACGTGACGGGTTACGTATGGGTTCCTTCAGTAAACGTATATCTGCTGTTTAAGTTTATTCCAATACATCTAAAGGTACATTAAACAGTGAATTCTGCAAACACACAATAAGCAAAACTACTGGATTACCGTAATTTCCGGACTATTGAGCGCACCTGAGCCGCACCAACTAAATAAAAAAAATAAAAAATTGTACATATATAGGCCGCACCTTGTCTATAAGCCGCAGGTGTCCACGTTGTAACATGAGATATTTACACAGAAAGATTTTTTAAATGTTTAATTAAATAAATGCTGCCGTCTCCAACGTCTCCCCATCGATTCATTGATGCCAAGCTTACGTGCAGCAGCTCTATTTCCTTCTTCGACAGCCAGATCGCATTGCCTTTACTTAAAAGCTGCATCATGTGCATTTCTTCTTGTGTTTTCCATGATGAGGGTGTGTGCATCATGCGCAAAATGACTGGAATGAATTGAATAATTCAAAACTGAAATGAATTCAAAAACACAATCAAACTAGCGTCTTCCTCGGCGCATTATCTCTTCCACCTGTCTGTCTCGCTCTTGTGCTTTCTGCTAGAGCGCCCCCTGGAAGACGTTAGCCCATAAAAATCTAAGGGTTCAAAGCATGTGAAAAAAGTAGCGGCTTATAATCCGGAAATTACAGTAACAAAATGAATTGTTAGTTGGAGCCCTAGTGTAATATTCCATGTTTTTTTCTTTAAAAACAGGAGGTTTTGCATAAAATTAGACAAGGCTCAATTTAAAACAAATTTGATTTGCAGTGTGCAGTGAGAAAACTAATAACTAAATTGTGCCATAATAGTTAATTTTGGCAATAAAAATATTCAAAAATGCCTTGTTAAAGGCAGCTAAAGACAATAATGTTACATTGTTTTTTTAATAGAAATGCCAATGAATTGATTAGCCAATCAACAGAAAACTGGTTGGAAACTATTTTAATCAATGAATTAATTAAAGTAATTTTTCAAGCAAAAATGCTGAACAACGACTCCAGCCTTTGTTGCTTTTTCTTGCAAATTGTTCCCTCTTTTTACAGACTTACTCCCAACTGGGGGTATTTGTATCCCATGGGGTGCTTCTGCTGTTGCCAGGGGATATGTGAATAGATTGTAGAGTAGCTCAACTCATTTGAAAAAATTGAATTAAACATTTGGTTAAAAACATATATTCACACATTGAGTGAGCTATACCAATTAATTTAGGTGTTATTGCAATTAAAAGTGCATGAAAAATTTAGCAAAGAGAACAGAGGAGATTAATTAGTAATGGACAAATTATTTGAACATCCAGCTTTTGCCATTCAATGTGTGTGACCAGACCAGAAGCTCAGTTGTATGAAAATATTGTAACATCCACTATTTGATGTTCCCGTTAGCTCCTTATAGCCTTATTCTCACCCTTCAACCCCCAAATACTGTGGGTCACACAATTTCCCATCATTTCCTCCCTATCAAATACTTAATAAAGCCAACATTTATTTAAAAAATGTTTGTACTAAAGTAGGGATGGGCCCGATACAATATTATTGCGATAAAAAACACTGAGATAAATTAATCTCGGTGAATTTCTATTATCGTGATGATTGTGAACATCCTCACATGGGTTGACTTTAAAAAAGCATACAGTCCTATATTGATTTCCTGATTTATTTTGAAGAAGGGGACAAGTGGGAGCCCGCATCTTTTCAGTCATTCCAAGATCCTAAGCCTGTAACCATGGCTGAAGGCTTATCTTGGTTGCTGGATCCCCCACAAAAAAAGTTAAACCTGATGTCTGGAAAAATCTAAATAGATTACAAAATAAAGAACAGGGAGATTAAGTTTCTATCTGTCAATAAATATGTTTATTTCTTAATAAAATGCAAGGTAAAATTATTCCAGTATGTTTTACTGCCAGCGTCTATTTTTCATGATTATCATTATTACCATGATAATATCGCAATTTTTTTTGGCCAAGATAATAGTGGCATTACATTTTTATATCGTCCCATGCCTAGTACTTGTGCTACTACTTTTTTTTGTCGTTGGTTCATTCTTCCCACAGTGTTTGCCCATTTTACGGTTACTGTAAACCTGTTGAAGCTGCAGTATTTGCACTTTGATGCCAGCAAGTGAAGAGTAATGCATCAGCAGTGGTTGCTTGTGCATCAAAGTTTCCTTTTAAACGGTTTTATTTTATTTTGCTCAGCAGTTGAGAGGCTCTGCAGGTCTCTGGGTGACATGCTGTTGATATTGCTCTGTCCTCCTCTTCTGCTCATACTGTGTGTTCTCTCTGTGCCTCCGTCACACAGCTCCATTGCTTGCTTCCCTGATATTTACTGCAGCACATCAATTAATAAGACTTCAGAGCAGAATGCTGATAGCTGAGATGTGGGCTGCTATTTTGAAATCAGTGAAAGAAATGACGTGTAAAGTTTTGAGCAGATACAGAAACGACGTGGTTACTGCGAGAATATCCAGCGCCCTGCCTGTATATCTCTGCTCCAAACTGCTGCATGTTATGGATGAATAGATTCCAGTGTTGGAACTGTGACCTGAGCGTGCCCATGGATGCTCTCTGAATGTAAAACCTTCCCTCATCATCAGTTCAAGGTTGTCACTGTATTAGGACTTCTTCACAGCTGATAGCAATACCTGTGTTTATTAGACTGAAGAATGGACAGCCAGTATTTACTGTCACTGTTTCCACAGTTGTTTTTTTGGTCAATGTGTGAATGCCTTTAAAGCAACCATTGGTCAATTTAGCTCAATTGAAATGTAAGAATAATTTAATAAACACATTCATCCTCATATATACTGTATGTGGAATCATATGTCAAACAAAATGTGTCATTGGATTCAATTAGCTAAATAGGGTTCCCATAGACAACCAGTGTAAAATAAATTATGGCTTATGTGTAGAATGTGGTCATATGTGGGTGGGGGAGGTAACCTCTGTCTCTGTTCAAAGATGATCTCTGGTGTCAGATGTCACTGTTCTTGATCTTTTTCCTGTCCTCCACTCACTCATCGATGACCTCTTCACAGTGGAGGGATGCTGTGAGATGCTTTAGTCTGATGCCATAATAACCCGAGTCTGCGGCTCCCCTCAGGTTTATAACATCTTTCAGTTTGATGTTCAGCTGTTCAACCCACAACTTTGCTCGTTTGGTTCACTCCCATAGCATAGGTAAAACCAAAAGCACAGCTAAAAGAGTGAATATTGAACCTATATTCTTTGTTGTGAATTATTATTACATTTGAAAGACCGTGAAGTGTTGTGTAAAGTCCTGAAAAAGCTAGCAAGTGGACCTTTAAATTGAGATTATTTTGTCACACCTACTTCTCCTGATGTAAAGTATGAGCTTCCACTCTCAGGAACAATAAATGGTATTTTATCAACCGGGACCATAAAGTGTGAGTTGTATTTCTGTTGGTACATTAGTACATTCACTATGAAGCCAGAGGTTTTTTTGCTAGAATTAATTCTGCTGTTTAAAATATGCTGTTCTTCCTTAGATGGTGCACAATTTAATTGACAGGAAGTCACACTGCTTTTATAAAGTAATTTTCTGCCTAGTTTCACCTGATGTTCATTTACCTCATTGACATCCCTCATTAAAAGTCTCTGGGGTTCATATCTCCTGAAATAAAAGCAAGCAGTCACTTCTAGGTTGGCTGAGTAGGCTTGTGAGAGGCTGGTAAAAGGTCCGGAAATAGCTAGTAAGTGGACCTCTAGTGTTAAAAAGATACCCAAGTAAAAGTACAAATTATTCTTCTTAAAAACTACTCTGTAATAGTTACTTTAAAACACATTATCAGTAGCAGGCATTCAGTGGAAAAAGGGAGATCCTTGCAGAAAATATAATTAATAATAATTAAGAAAGCACATTTCTCTGATAATAAAAGGTATGAATGGATCAAGCAACTATACAGATAAAGCAGGAATTCTGCCTGTTAAAAGCTATTAAAACTGTTTTTGAACCTATATACACTGAAAAAATAAAAACCTTGGATCAACTTAAAAAAATTGAGGTAATCAATCACATGAAATATTTGACATTGACTCAACGCAAATAATTTAATTTAGTTTAACCTGAAAAGTTTAACTCCATGCAACCACTTTTTAAAGGTTGGAGCAATATCATTATTTTTAGGTTGGAGCAAACTAATTATTTTAGGTTGTCTCAAATAAAAAAGTTAACAGTTGTCATTATTTGAAATGTATAGTAAATCAAATTTAAAAAAAAAAATGCTTTTAATACATTTTGATCAATGACTACTCAGAACACTTTCCTTTAGAACACATTCATATTTATTGTTCCATAAATTGATTGAACATCTGTTTCAAATGTATGAAGATAAACGGTCTGTTTCAGCTGAACACCGGAAACGAGACTATTGATGTCATCAGAAGACAAATCATGGAGCTGCGAATAGTAGCACAACTCCTAAGACATCATGCAGTACCCATGGCAAATTTACCGGTACGTACATTTTCTAATTCAGGTGTAAGCCTTACTATCGGCTAAACACATGATCAATTGCTGCCCTAGTTGATATTTTCACCCTGCTGCACACACTGCCTCACCCTAATCTGTGAGGTCTTTGGAGGTACTAACAACATCTGTCTATGGCAAAAAAGGTACTCTGACATCACAGATTGTGGTGGGGCAGTGTGTGCAGCAGGGTAGAAATATCAACCACTAGTGCAGCATATGGACCATGTGTTTAGTTAATCTTTAAATACAACTAATTTGACGTAATGGCTTACACAAAAATACTTTGAGCCCACAAATTTGTTACATAATTCATAATTCACTTGATGACATCACATTTGTAGTAATATTGTATTGGGAATGTTTTTCCTGACAGAACACATTTCACCCTAAAACATCCTAAAATAGAATTAAATGTTATTATTACAGCATTGTACACCTGTTTCAAATGTATATGATGATAAACAGACTCTTTCAGCTGAACACCAGAGACAAATCCTGGAACTGCTCCTCAGACAGTGAATAGTGGAACTCCTAAGACACTGAGAGTTTCTGATTCAATGCTGTAAGCTCTAAATTTAAATACAACTAATTTAGGTGTAATAGCTCAAACAAAAACTCTGAGCCCACAAAGTTGGTGACTTGAAGTATCCCTCACTTGATGGAATCACCAGTTAGGAACATTGAATTAGGAACATTCTTCTGACAGGAAACATTATCCAAATGATTTTCTTCACGGGTTTTAAGATGACTTGTGTGAATCTCTCCAGTTCTCAAGACAGAAAGCTCCTGGCCCTCTCCATTGGTCTGAAAATCTAACCTATCTGCCGTACAAATCTGTGAATACGCTGCAATCAGTCTCTCCAGTTGTCTAGAACGCTCGGCCTACTTCGGCCTTTGAGGCTGGTAGTCTCCGAACATGGGCAGCCCCATTTGTAAATGCTGCTGTGAAAATGCAGCCATGTAACTGCAACTTCTTATAGAAAGGATCCAAAGTCTTGGCTGTAGAAACACCATAAAATTGAACCACAAATGGGAAAATAAGATCAAGCAAATCTGCGCAATTCAGCTCTGCCTAATCTGTGCTGTGCAGTTGGGTGCTCAGTCTGTTGACTTTTGGGGTCATCCTTTTTCCATCAAGCTCCATCAGGACCTTTTGCACAAATTCAAAGGTGAACTGCAGCCTTTTCGGATATTTTAGGTTGAGTGTGTATATGAGCCCAAAGACCATGGCAAAAGCTGTTGCAACCAATGAGCCATAGGGCAAAAGCTGTTGCAACCGAGGGCAACTCGTTCATGACTTCTGTTCCTTTGATGACAATCTTTGTCTTTGGGTGGATGGAGAGGATCCTCTTTCTCAGTGATAAAGATCGCCATGGTTGTCTGGTCATTTTCCTGCATAAAAAAAAGAAAAGAAAAAAGATAAGACGTGTTGTTGTTTCAGAAATCTCCAGATGTTAGATCATAATGTGCCAAGCTCCTTTACACTCTAAACTTTCAAAACTTGAATAGGCGCAAATCAAACAAATGTTTATTACAAGGGGTGTGACCCCTTAAATTGGAGTAAAAGTTAAGTAAATCGGTTGTGTAAGTAATATAGTAATGTAACAAGTAACGTAACTACTTTTATCACCCAGTAATAAGTAATGTAATATTATTACTTTTTAAAGGAGTAATAAGTAACTAGTAACTTATTACAATTTCTGAGTAACTTGCCCAACCCTGATGATGACGTTATGTTCGTTATATTCTCATTTTTTTTTCTGGACATGTCAGAGAACACAGATCGGTGGGAGAGATTCTGAATGTGCAGAACGTTTTGAGCAGAAAACCTGCTGAAACACAGGAGCTATTAAAGTCCAGCAAGAATTAGCTGGGCCTTGTAATATTATGGCTGATAAATACTGAACACAAGATAATTAGGAGGGTGAATAAAAGATCACAGATGCCCTTATGCTATTGACAGCAGAAATAACCATCAGTCAAGTTTGCAGCTTGAACCTGGGGATTAACGTTAACACATGTCAAGTGTCAAAAACTGACAAGCTAGCATGTCATGGTTGGTACTAATTGATGCCTAATGTCCTGTAGTTTCATAAAATGCTACTACTATCTTCACTAGCTTTAAAACAGAGCCCGCAGAGCACTTTAAGACCATAATGTCGGCAAATAAACATTTGCTAGGCTCTTCGCGCCACTGTTAACTATTAAAAACACTAAGCAAAGCAAAGGCATTTTAAGTCACGAACATAACATAGCTGTAACATTATCTAACTTACACGTGGTAACTTTAGCTACCGTCAATGCCGCCACAAAATAACATTACATTTAGAAATGATAGCGTTAACGTTATAATTTATAAGCTATCAAGCGGGAGTGCTGAAATTATGGCCAGAGTCAAGGCCAGTCAGGTATACTTGGAAAAAAACGTTAATGGTAGACAAAGTTTAATGTTTTTACCTTACCAGTATCAATGTTGCTCGTTGTCGTTGTGGCTCAAGGGGTCTGTTGGAGTGTACCGGCCGCCCACTGATGTTTTTTATTCCTTTATTTGGATGTAAACAGGTCAGAGAGCGGGATCGCATGTGCAAATCATGCTTAATCTAATAAAAATGCTTTGATCAAATGAATAAATTCAGTTCAATATCCCGCTGCCAATTTATACTGTATCCAAATAAATGTTTCAACCATAAACATAAATTAGAATGTTATAGCTATCAGCTATTAGAGCACGAAAATACATATTAAACGAACAACAGCAATGTTAGTGTTTCTTCAGTGTAGAACTCATGTAATTAGTATAAATTTCTCCCGATGCAAACAAACAACAAGGCAAGAACCTAATCCGTCTCCCGGAGTAACAGTAAAATTATAGGCTCAAATATATATAAAATTACAAGTATCCAAAAAATTAATTACAGTAAATTTAGTAGTTTAGTAGTTACTTCCACCCCTGCAAACCACTGTTTCCAAAAAACTTTCTTACAAAAATACCCTGTAATATTTGATATTTAACATCGCCTACCCCTGCTGTCAAGTTATCTGTCCATTAGGTTTAGTAGTTATAGTATTTCTTACAGCTATGGTTCATAAGTTGACTTCATGGTGGCACTACATGGTAAATGGTATGACCATCCAGCTAGTAGTTGTTGATATATCTTGCTCCAATTTGTTGGACAGTTACAACTGTTCAATATAATGACTACTGTATGAGCTGTGCTATCATCATTTCTCTGAATGGAATATTGTTTCAGATTTTTTTCAGCCCACTGTCTAACAGACATTGTATTAAAAATTTTAATGAATATCCGTCGTAACAACCTGCCAGTTATTTGCACTTGGCCATGTGGCTGCATCCTCAAGTTGTTCCAGATCAGGGCTGAAGTCCAACCACCAAACAGACCTGCTGTGTGCTAGCACTCTGCAGGAAAACAAATGCTTCTGACAAGCAAACATGGCCACCAGCAGTTATTAGAGAGTCAGAGCTCTCCCTTTGTGGAAACACAAAAGGAAGAATCATTTACATAAATGGATCACAGCATGAATTATTTAAATTTTTTCCTATTTTTGGTGAAATACTGTTGAGCCTTGATATCTACATTAGATATCTAATTACACTAAATGTTTAATTTTTCTTATTTGCTTTATCACATAGGAAATTGAATTGAATTATGTTTTTCTTGATTCATGAAATCTGACTTATGTTTTATTTAAAATGAAATGAGTAAAGTTTATCTGACATGGGGTTTCCAAAGCTGATATAGATGCCGATATTCAGTATGAACTGTTATGACCTGTTCTTGAAAGAGCATTTAGACTGAAAACTCAATAAATGAATAATTTATAATGTCAGATTTTTCCAGAATGATCAGGGAGGAATCTCCATTGTATCAGAGGTAAATTCTACTAAAGGACTGCTATCCGTTGTTGAATAGGGGCAGAAAATATTGATGCATGAATATTGCAATATTTTGTTTTGTGATAGTGATATTGTATTGATTCTCAAAAACACTGTATAGATGTTTGTGTTTATACCCCCAACCACTAGATAGCAGTGTTATAATTGTAAACTGAAGACTGATGTTTAATGTTATGGTGACTGAAATACAAATGTATTGGTTGCATTAAAAAGGAGTAAACTTCGTTTGAAATTCAGATTTTATATATATGCGGGTGTGTTTTCTTTTTTTTCTAATATTAATTGTAATATATTGAATCATAACCACTGTATTGTGATACATATCGTATCGCCAGATTCCTGCCAATACACAGCATAATTGTTATTGATTTTACAACATGAGTTTGAATTTTGTTGTCATTTCAAGTCAGATGGGGCAGGAAACAAGCATTCAGACATTCAGGCAGTGTAAACAAGTCAATACTTACACTGAAACTAAGTTTAATGGATTGATTGAGACTTTAAGTATAATGGTAATGCGTACAAGACCTGAAGTAATCAAGGAATAAGAAACTACACTGAACAAAATTATAAACGCAACACTTTTGTTTTAGGTGTGGCATATTAAGCATGCTGAATCAGACAGCATGGGTATTGACAGGTGTGCCTTAGGCTGGCCAGGGAGGTTATTCCAGAGGAACAATATGGGTTGAAGGTACTCATTCCCCCACAAAACTCCCAGTAAAAGTGTGGAACTGGGTTTTGACCTGATCCTAAACAGAACTGTGTAAAAAATTCAGTTTGATCATCTGACTAAGCCTGTCTGACTTTGTAACGATGTTGCTACATTCCCAATGTCGCAATAATGGATAGGCATGGTGGCGAAAAGTGTGGATCCATGTTTAAATGTTTAAAAGATGTGAGTGTTTACCGGACAGGGAGTTTCTATCATCAAAATCTCCTATTGAGTTGCATTATGGGAAGTGTAGGATCCAATGTTGAGTAAATGTAAAGGTACATTGACCTCTGTAGCTTGGATTTTGACCATACGTTTAAAATCTGCCTTTTGACCCCCAACGCAGCAGTAAGTGCCGTACAAAAGTATTGGGTTAACCCTTTAATAAGACACTAATATTGTAAATGCACTGTATTTAACTATTATGTTGACAGTATGACTTGAGCAGGTCTTCTTAATATGAGCTACAACTGCCTACTATGTAATGCAACATCATGCTGGGCTCTAATGACTCTAGTTCTCCAATGATCTTATTACCTGCATTAGATGCTTCATTTTGCATCATGAGCAATATTTCGAGGAAAGCATTACCCAGTCACTCACAGGGACACAATCCATCTTCAGTGACTCGTTATGTAATAAGGATTGATATTTATGACTGTTTCGTACAGAGCCAGTGGTAGCAATATGAGAGCTGTAAAGGCAAGTGTATGGAGTGTCTTTTATAGGGCTTTTATGGTGCCTCCCTCTAACAGGACTGAAATAGGTGTTGGAGGGGCCAGTTGTAAAGGAGAGAGAGGACAGAGTGCTCTATCAGGCCTTGACATGGCCACTACATTGGAACCGAAGTGAATAACTGTTTAATAAATGATTCCCTCTTAGCCACAAGGAAGTCGCTCTCATTTGTTTTCTGGACAGATAATCACATTATAGACACAATTAGACATACATAAATATATATATTAGATGTAAAGTAACTTCAAGCCTTCAAATTTAAGATTAAGATAACAGTTTCTTGAAATGTTATTCCAAAGTGTGTTTCATTTCATGCAGGCATTAGAGCAGTTTGAGTGGGCTGTGCTTTCTGACACAGTGGAAATCTGATAGTAAGGCTTTGTAATAGCTTGTCTTGTTTATGCTGGAACAGAACAGATATATTTTTTCCCATTTGACTCCACCTTATAACGAACACTTAACGACATTCTTATGGATAGAGACAGGTTAGATATCCAGTTAAACATTTCATTATGTCATAAGGTCATGTAATTATTGTCTTTAAATATACTACAAGGTTATTTAACAGTCTCAGTTTAATACTGATGCCTCTATATGACCTACATAACCAAACAAAACCATCAGAGAGAAGGCTGGCTATTTCTGAATAGTTATTCTTAATGCCTGCTACCGGGTTGGATTCCCCTTGAAACAAGGTGGTAAAAACACTACCACATTTGTGCACAGGGGTCACCAGAATCAACACAAAAGTAAAGTTCCTTGTTGCAGCTTTAAGGACAAACAGTGTACAAAATTCAATGTGTTTGTGTATGAATGACTTCTGATTATATAACATAAAACAACACTAATTTGTATTTTTGAAGTATTTTTATAAATATATTTTAGAAATATTTTAGCAAGAAGCCTCTTTTTTTTCTAATCTGGTCCAGGTTTAATTTGATAATTCTGTCTTCTGTTAATGCAGACAGAAACAATTCAGTCTATCAATAATTTTTCAGTGTTATATTCAGTATGATGTGGATTGCCACAGTACATCATACAATCACCACCAAAATTCCAACGCAATTAATCTTTTAACAAAAAGACTGTTCACACTTACTAGTCCTTTTTTGGTTTGTTTGTCTGTTTTAAGTACTGCATTAAGTTACTGTAAATGTAACATAATACCTTCTGCAATGATGTGTCACTTCAAAGGCCTCTTAGCAGTTTAAAGGGCAAACACTTTCTTCTGGCTGAGTTTCACTGACAGTAACTTAAGAAGAATGAAAAGAGCGGCAAAGAAGGAACTATTGAATTTGATTAGTGAGTAGAAGCAGCAGTGTGATGACTTATACTGAATTAGTGCTGTGGAAATGTACAGTATACTAAATTCAGCAGTGAACTGTTGATGCAGAGGTGTTTCCTGACCTTTATGACCATTATTTAAACACTGGATTTTATTTGAGAATTTACAGCAGGCATTTAAAGTCAGCCTTGTGCGGCCTGCTTGGACTGGTGAGCTTATTATGTGGTATAGTTGGCTTGTAATGCAGTAATTATATCAGCTTGGCCCAGGGTTCATGTAAGGGGCTTTCTGTTTGGAGTGCTGCCATTATGCTTGAACAAATCAGAAGTATCCGCCCGTACGATTAATTTTATGTGGCCACAGAGGCAGTGGTAGTGGTTGTCAAGAGCAGTTGACTTTGTCATATGGATTAAAGAAAAATGTTGATTGAGTTCTTTTTATTCCCGTAAGTCTCATCCATGCCAATTTTCGCTTGGGATGCTTGCTCTCGCATTGGAAGTTGTCACTCTCTTTCATAATCATAGTTGTAGTGCTGCTGGAATGCATCAGAACAACATCACAGGACTTTTTTTCTCCAAATTAGCAAATATACATTCATTCAATTTTTTTAATGAATGTGTGGTCCAGGCATCACTAAAGTGTATGTCTTGCAAGAGAGCAAATGAAATCATCATAGGACATCAACTCATTGAATAACAAGCAAGAAAACATTTTACTCTAAAAATCTTCTCCGGTACTTGAACAAATAGCACTACACCTATGTCCCAAACCCGGCATGTTATGACGGGTTCAGTTGGGTTCGGGCAGAGAATCAAAGCTCTGTTCTGTTCATAATACCACCTGCAAAGCTATTATTGGCTCAACTGTTTTTTCAACCATCTGTCAATGAGTGCAGCACCAGATCTATTTGAATCTCTGACTATGAGATACATAGTTTCATCCCTAGCTGTGGTCAACTTTAGCTGAGTCTATCTCTCTCTGGTGAATCATGTGAAAAAACAAGCTTTCTTGCTCATCTTTCATGTCAGCACATTGCTAATATCCTGCACTCTTTTCCTGGTGCTCAGCACCCAGCTGAGGGCTTCAGCTGCAGGTCTGCTTATTCATGAAGGGATCTGGCTGTGGCCCCTGGAGGCCCGCTGGAACAGCAGGCATTATCAGTGGTAAATAGATCTGAAAAGGCTTTGGCCAAGACAGGCTCACCACCACCTGATTTATGGCTGGCAATGCAACAAACAGTTAGCCATGTTACCAGCAGGGATATAAGCATTTTCATGGCCACAGTTCAAGTTTATTTCTGCTATAAATTCTGAAAGATATGGAACAAAAAGAGCAAGTGAATTTATGACACAGAGGATGTTGTTTGTGAGCTGCCTGGGGGAAGCTGTGTTTTAATACCCTGTGGACAAGGATGAACGGTCATTTTCCTCTCTTATCTCTGCTTTTTGTCCAGCACAGCATCATAAAATAAATATTCTTAGCCTACAATACAGCAAATAGTAGAACATCAAAAGTGTCAAAAAAATGAAGGTGTTCTCACATGTGCATCTAAAGTTTGCCAACATGAGTGTTTCAAAGCTTATGCCAGTAATTAGGTATGTTCAAATGTGAGGTAGTTATTCATTCATTCACTCACCTGCCTCCTACTAGCCTTTTATTTTCAATTCAATTCACTTAAATTTTATTTGCAAATTAATTACAAAAGTTATCTCAGGACACCTTTAAAATAGAATAGACTAGACTGTACTCCTTATCATTATTTACAGAGACCCAACAGTTAACACCATGAGCAAGAGATCATCATGCATTTTAACAGCCACACAGACCAGACTGTACCAGCCTAATTAATTCACTTCCTTTCATCATTATTAGAAACTAGGGATGCTGTGTTTTTGTTGGGCTGGGACAAATCATGTACGTTTATCATGTAAAATTTAGCATAAATCAACGTGTGCTTTTGGTTTCACATAGGACACAAACCCGGTTTCCTGGGCGAAAGTCCTATGAGCCATCCATACTTTCTCGCTACCTAAACTACGTCAATGCAGATGGGTTTACTAAGTGTTGGTACTTGACAACCTGGGAATGAAAACAGGTTGCACATTCACGTACCCCTCAGAGTGAATCGTAATACAGCATTGGCCTGTAGCATGTGTGGTGCTGGGTGTCATTTTATATTTGAGAACTAGACAATGATGTGTTCACAACATCAGATATTCTGTTTGAATGGTCAATGGAAAGTGTAAGACCGGCTTCTGCACAGAATGTTGCATTATGGGTTGTTTGTAGCCTAGACTAGTGTGTTTCTTCATGTCTGTTTATAGCGATTCTTTTAGAGTTAGTGTTTGGTTAGCCCAGTATAGAAGTTTTTAAAGGCTGATCATGTAACATACTTTGCTGCCATGGAGGATGTTGTCTCCTGACATCTTTACTGCAGAAACAGAATATGGACTAAATCATCTGTCAAGCAGCAAAGTATGGCCATCACAGGTAATGAAGAGCTCTAAAAGACAAAAAGACTAAAAATCATAATTGCTGCTGCTCAATACTTTTGACCGTTTCCCAGAGCCTGACAGGACAAAGGGTGAGTAATTTACTGTATATGACAAGGTACACCAATGTGGGATTACGTGTCCAGGATTAGGACTCTCCTCCTTGGATTAATAGTATCTCAAGGAAATGTTCCCAGCAGGACTAGTATGAAAGTGTGTTCCTTTTTCAAAAATGTCCAGTTCTTTTGTCTAAGACCAAATACCTGCAGTAGTATAGTACCTAATAACACTGATATCGTCCTTAGATGATTCGGCCTTTTACTTCCGGCCTCATTCTGAATTTCAGATGATGGCAATGGTGATCCTCTGAGTGAATGAGTTTCCCTTACAGCTCATAGAGAGACTCTAAAAATGCCAGGAGCAAACAAAAGCACCACATTTAGTATAGCTATACTCTATAGGTATCAATCTTTACATAGTAATCAAGTACATGTGTAATGTATAGTCACTGGAATCATACATATGTAACATCAATATATTGATAACTTCCATTTAGACAATTTATTCAAATCATGTTTCAGATTATATAAACATATTATTCAATGCTGCCATGGAGTCAGTCCTGTTTTCTTTTCTTTTTTTTGCTTTGCTTAAATTTTGAAAAACATGGAAAGAAATGCTGCTTTAGCTGATAGCAGTTTCTGTTTGCACTGTAACCGCTGATGTACAAACAGTAAATGCTGGATTTGATAGTGAAGAAAAAAGTCAATATGATCAAGATCCAGATATGACAAAAAAAAAATCCAGATAATTTTTCTGTGATTTCTAAACTTATTCATTGGTGTTTATACTCTTTGATTAATAAAATTAGCAAAGAAACTAATGGGTTTTTCCAGGACATTTTTCTGTGTCTATGTTCAGGGATATGTATAATATACACTGAGTATCTCACTAACAACTCCATAGTTTAAAGTGATCAGTTACTCAAATCAACAGGTGTCTGTTCTGCAATCAAAGCTTAGCTTGACTGCTGAATGCTTCACCTGTTGCATAATTCAGCGTCTCTGTTGCGTGGACATGGTGAATATTCTGTGTTTTAGGGGCTGTTGGACTGGTAGTGTGCTTTGGACCTCCCCTGTGGAGAAGCAGTAGATCAATGAAAGTGATTAACCTCAGTGTGTATCACAAACAGCACACCGGATAAAAGGAAGTGTCAGAGCCTGAATTCAACCTCCACTGCTCTCTCTCTTACTACTCATTAGTGGCCACAGACCCTAATCGGTCACTGACATGAATTGGCCACTGCACAGTCTGCCGGACAGGATTATATTTGTGCTCAGATTTCCAGTATCCCTGCGGTCTGGTGAGCTGGATGGAGTGAGGCATCTGTTCCACCTTAGACAGGAAAATTAATTGTTTAATTAGTTTCCCTCCACCTCATTCAGTGTGTCAGGGAGTAGACGCAGCCAGCTTGATCTCCTCTGAGAAGTAATGCTTCCAATCTGGTCCAAACTGCTCTGTGTTATTGATGAACACATTGCAGTGTGCACACTGTGACCTCTGTCATCAATATAGTGCGCATTACTATCTGAATCAGCTTTATTGGCCAAGTATGTGTACACATACAACAAGGAGTTTGACTCCGGACAACAAAGCTGAACAAATAAAGGTATTGCTCAAGAGTAAACAGGACTTTTAGGTACACAAGTGTGTAAAGAAAATATGAGTATAAATAAATATATAGAGCTATATATGGTGTTGGGTTTAGTGCATTCAAACAATTATTAGTTAATTATGTTACATGTACCAATCAGCCATAACATTGTGAACACTAACAGGTGAATAACACTGATTATCTGGTTATCATGGCACCTGTCATTGGGTGAGATATATTAGGCAGCATGTGAACATTTTGTCCTCAAAGTTGGAAAAATGGGTAGTTTGAGGATTTGAGCGACTTTGAC
>NW_023339674.1:26869195-26871708 GCF_004916995.1 Morone saxatilis
ACTGGGTCAGAGCATCTCCAGAACTGCAGTTCTTGTGAGGTGTTCCTGGTCTACAGTGGGCAGTACCTGCCGAAAGTGACAGGGTCATGGGGGACCAAGGCTCATAAGGTATGCACGTAGGGAGTGCAGGCTTGCCCGTGTGATTCGATCCAACAGACAAGCTACTATACCAGGGTGCCCAGGTAGTCATAATGTTATGGCTGATCGCTGTAAATTTTTCAATAATCTGCATAATGGACAGATAAAAAAAGTAAATTGTGTAACAAGCTCCTGGTGACTTCCTTGCTTCGGATGAGGAGGAGACAGCTTCCTTCAACTCCCACACTGAAGTCATCGAATATTCAGTCCCTCCAGGAAGCAATATTCCGATCACAACAATTAACGCAAATTCAACTAATACTTGTGAATTTTGAATGTGGACATGAATTCTGTTCAATCATCGCAACTTTTTCTCACATTTGACCAATCATTGTAGTGTATCACCAAACTACTGCATTGATTTTTATTGAATTATACAAAAAAATTACCTCAATTTCATTGCAAAATGAAGCCTAAAATCATTGCAACATGCAATAAGGATAAGCTCCAGTGAATCCCAAAAAGAAGCTGCCAAAATCCTGTTGGACTGAAGTCTGAATTTGAAGTCGGGGGTCGGGGAAGGAGATCTGGAACCATTCCCCTACAATATCTGTGAATATGAAATTCAACACAGATTCATGTCTGGAGCGCCTGTGGAGAGGCTCTTTAGCCTGGGAGGTCTTGTGCTGACTCCGAGGAGGAATCTCACAATTGATTTGAGAGACTCGTCCTCATGATATACAACACTGCGTTAATGATAGACAAGTCCAAAAAGCTGGATTAGTCTACTATAAAGCCACAGTTTGGTGAGCGAGTGACTCCAGGAATTTTGACTCGTTAAATGCAGTTAATTTCATATCAGAAGACTAAAAAGGCACTATACAGTCCATTTAGCAGGATGACTTTGGTGATTTAACATAGATTGAGCAGGCAGATGGACAGGTGAGTAAGTAAATAACATAAATCCTTTAAATGAACAATGGCGCCCATCTGAGAGCTAATTTCTTTTTTCTTTCTTTTTACGAATGAAAAAAAAATTAATACAAGAATAATATTATAACTTATTTGATAAATATAATACAGATCTGTTCCACTTTGGTAATAACATAAAGACCCAAGCATGGTGAGGCTTTTGTATGTTGCGTTGAATAAAAATCCAGCCAACTGAAGAGCCGACTCTTATTGCTGATCCGACCCAAATAATCTGACTCACTAAAAAGAGCTCCCATCCCTACCAGAGTCTCATTTACACACGGACATACCAGGATGGGGGAGGAATAAGGAAAAAAAATTTAACTAACAAGAAAAATATAAAATTATAATATCATATAATTAGAATTTTATTTTAATATAAATAGAAACTATAAAAATAATAAAGGTGGTGTAAGCTCAGTATTTTTTTGATTCTTCTAGTCACCCTGACAATATGTTCTAAAAAGGGATACCAGGTTTTGTGGAAGGTCTTTAGGGCACCTCTGAGGAAGAACCTGATCCTCTTGTAGGCATTATTTCGACAAAACAGGGATAAATTTGAATTCTAAAAAGTCTGCTCCACTCATTTATACAGTGTAATACTAATTAATTATACAATAAATACCTCAATATATGCAGTCAAATGTCAGCATGTCGAGACATAGAACAAACTGACTGCACCAGACAGTATTCCTCCTGTTCTATATAAGCACACTGTATGGGGAGAGTACAGAACAAAATACAAGCAGTTTTAAGTTTGATGTGTCTGTGATAAGAGACAGTCAGCAAGCAGCAGGTAGTGAGACTGATAAACAGGACTACGGCTGCTCACAGTTGAATCGCTGAATTGTCTTAAGAGGAAGCTGACAGTTGTTGTGAGCCTGTTTATGACTGATAGCACGCCATTGAGCTCTGAAAGCTCCGTACAGAAACAGGCCCAAATGCCTCCATGTTGCTGCCAAATACTATGTTCCTACGGAATGACAGCTCCCCATAACAGAGGCACCCTGAATGCATCGTAATAAAAAAAATTCTCCCAGCACAGCTCATGTCTCTCATTTTTACTGCTGCTTCTCTGCAACCTTTCATATGATTTTATGCAACACTGGTCTGTCTCTTGTGCCCAAATGTGCTTCCTCTAAATGTGTTTCTCCTGGCAGTGGGACTGCCTTGGCTACATGCCAAGCAACATGTACAAGTTTTTAACATAACATATAAAAATATAATGGTATTTGCATTGTTCGTTTAAACTGTGGGGTTAGAAGAAAGAAAAGATGAAACTGAAGATCTTGCCTCAAATCCCAATTGTTTGAGTTAATCTTTTAACCCCTAATATCATGAAAGAGGATGTGTGCACAAAATAATATCTTGTTAGTGAATGAGAATGGGCTTTGAAGTGTGTACGGTGGCCGAAAGAAAAAAAACAAAACACAAAAGGTCCTATCTAGAGCCAGTGTTTAGTT
>NW_023339674.1:26871803-26874468 GCF_004916995.1 Morone saxatilis
ACACTAATGAAAACATACCTATACATATTATATTCCATTTCTGACAATAAATGTTACACATGGTACACCTTTAAAGTCCATTCCACAATAAATGTCATTATGATTAGCAGCCTTTCCTCAACATAGCCAGTTTCAATAATCAAGAGTTCTCATTCAAATAAGTGCTGGTTGGTGGATCAGATACATTTAGTATTCTTATGTACACCTGTGCCTTGCTTGGAATTATTAATCATCATAAAAAAAAAAGATTAAAAGTGCAATAAATAAATAACTAAATATACATCCTGTCTTTAATAGGGCTTAAGTCACAGCTTGGTATACATCAGTATACAATGTTGTCGTATTAAAGGGACTCAGCTGCCACTTCAATTGTTGTGTACTAGTGTACTAGGACATTCTAGGAGTCATAATCTGCTTTTACAATTTAATTACCTGATAAACAAGAATGCCGCATTCACTTTAAAGTCATATGTGTTATTGTACCATGAAGATTTCAACCTCCTATTTTTACAGTGTATATTATGTTGTGCTGTAATTATTATGACCATCATGCTGTCTTTGTGCTCCTACGCTGCCTGCGGAGTCATTCTAAACACCATTACATGTAAAGTGATACTGTCGGGTTGCAAATTGCACCACTGCAGGAGCATGTAGAGCACACAGCAAAACTAGAATAGTATAGAAATGACAGCTAGGCAAATCACAGTGACAGACCTCAGAAACACCAAACAAATACAGAAAGGATAATCACCAATTTCAGTAAACATAGAGTGCATTTGGACAAACTTGTCTGAGCAGCCATACAAAAACTACAGCTGGCAACATTTATATTTTAAAGGTGTCCAGTGAGGTTTTACCAAAACCCAGTGTGTGTAACATATAGCAAAAATGCATTTCTTGGCATTTGACTGGCACAAATCTGTTTCTTGGCATATTGTTGCCACCAACTATTGATAAATGGAACAGCAAGAAACTGGTGGCAGGATGTAATTAAAGTTGCCCAAATGCTCGAGCGCATGGATGTGTGTCCTCGTCACTATACAAACACACTCGTAATAAAATTGGTCTAGTGTAAGTTGTGGTTAAAAACTCCAAAGACTTTCTTTAGTTCATTCATCTGACAAAAATATGATTCTGATCAGAGGCCAATATTCAGTACTTTACAGTTCTGGTGGTCAAACTAACTTCCGTCTGGTGTCTGACCTGCAGTGCAAGGTATTTTTCAAACACTTTAGCACCTGACAGTGACTGATGGGCTGATCGCCTCAACTTTTCCAACTTGTAAAACTTGTTTCCCAACATGGAAACATGCTGCTCTGATTAATTTCTGAGAAGGAAATATACAATGTGAGTATTGATAAACTACTGTCACCTACTGAGCTGAATCAGGCGGAACGCCTGACACTTCATGTCTCATTATGAACAGGAACAGTTTAAACTGTCACTTCACTCATTAATTAGTCTGCCTTGGCTGTGTGATGTCACTACTCTGCTGGCTTTTGCCAGAGGTGGATCTACAGAAACATTTATAGGGGTAACCAGAGGGTGGCATGGAGACTTTAAAGGGTGGTTTAAATAATTAATATGAATAAATTGTTTGATTTAATGTTTTTTTTTACATTGAACTTAAGCCTGTCACTTAGTCTAAAATGGCTGCCATTCCACCCCTATAGATCCACCCCAGTTTTGTACTGAAACATAAGTGTAAAAATTAATTTGTGGTTAGGTGATTTGGTGGCAGGGCAACAAGCTGTAAACACAAAATATGACCTTATAAAGTTAGGCATGCAGTCATGTTTGAGTTCATCTGGTGAATACAACTTCAATATTCACTCTCCCCTGATTTTTGATTTCACTTCTTCTGAGGGACATATCTGTCTCTTAAGCTGCTATGTTCCACTTGTTTTCCAGCTAGTGTCTAAAAGTGTCTATCAGCTGTTTGGTGCTGAGCAGGTAGTGTACAGTGGTTTCTCACTGAAAACAGCCGCTGCTGGAAACTGCTGGTTGATGAGAGCTGTGAGACTGAACCAAAACAGTGAAGTTGTAGGCTGATTCAAAAGATGTGTCATCAAATGCTGCAGCTTGGTCAGTGGCCCTAGATGTGGTGGTGGATGGATGACTCAAACAAACACAGGATTTTAACCCAGGACCACCGT
This sequence comes from Morone saxatilis, assembly GCF_004916995.1. Taxonomy (NCBI): domain Eukaryota; kingdom Metazoa; phylum Chordata; class Actinopteri; family Moronidae; genus Morone; species Morone saxatilis. The sequence continues at coordinate 26,873,960 of NW_023339674.1, forward strand.
TTGTGTCCTGTGTGAAACCACAAGTAAACAATTTCATAAATAACATAACATGAGTTGCTTAAAACCTGCTGACCTAAAAGGCTGCTAATGATAATGACATTTATTGTGGATGGACTTTAAAGGTGTAGCGTGTAACATTAAGGAGGATCTATTGTCAGAAATGGAATATAATATCTATAGATTAGTGTCTGGCTCTAGATAGGGCCTTCTATGTTTTTTGCAAGTTTCACAGCCACAATACTCTAGGATATCTAGAGTCATATTTTCACTGACTAAGCGACTGTATTAGACAGGTTGGGAGTGAGAACATATTGTACACATAGCTGAGGGGAACTCCAGAGTTGATGACAATGCTACCCTATGATCCATGATCCATTGTCAATATGAAAATATTAAAAAATGCAGCCTGAAAATGTGATTCAGTTAACCTGGTGTGACAAACGTGGACAAACAGATATTTTCAGTAATTTTATTTTCTATAAAGTAGCATCCCTGTCAGATAACATATG
>NW_023339674.1:26874484-26878333 GCF_004916995.1 Morone saxatilis
AAGACATCACTGTCATGAGTAGTATCCAGTGTGATTAAATTTCTAGTACATACAGTACCTCAGCTCACTTTAACAGCACCAAACAAAGACCTTTGTTTCGATAATTTTTGTTTTCATATCTATCAAAACCTGCAGCTTGATAGTTTCAGAGCTTGCTTTGACAGCGGCAGTAGCGGGCTGCTGTGAAAGGCTGCTTGATCTGCGGATCTTTATCTTTGAGCGCCGCGGCATGTGGAAGCTTGAACGCCTGTGTTGGTGAATACTAATGAATCTCTGTTGCTTTCTGTCCAGATTTGTTTTTAATTCATGTTAACTCTTTTGGCATGAATAAGGGGTTCACAAAAATCTCTCAGTAGATTTATTTGCTCTGTGCTGAAATATTTCAGTGTTCACAGTGTGGTGTGTGTTTTCATCGAAACTATCTGCAACCCTTTTCATCAGCATTCAAATGCAGGAGAGGGGCACGCAAACAGCACTTTGCTGTGGATTTGAGACTAACTAATTGGTCATTTTATATTCTAAAGAGCATTTATTTCTGTCTTGTCTCTACAGTCACAGTGCTGGCGCTGAGTTTGTTCAACAAGCTGCTGTAAGTGTTGTGAGAGGCTGTGCTAATAGCAGTGATGGTGGATCACATTATTCCTGAAATTAAATGCTGTGTGGGACATGATGGTCAGGCACTGACATTCCTCTGCATTGTAAAGGCTCCCTAAGGGGACACTGATGTTGGCGTGTCTTTAGGTCAAATGAATCTGCAATGTCTTCCCTGCAGCCTGTTTTACCACACTGCTACCTCTTGTAGATTACAAGGCCAAATTTGTAAGTGAAAATCCAGCTGTTGATGATTATCTAAATTAAACTAAAAAGTACCTAATCTATCCTTACTGAGGTACCCCATATACCCCTATACATAATAGGGCTGTAAGTACAATATTTGTTTCCATTTTGATCAATATCACAGTATATAATTTTATAATATATATATATATAATATAAGAGAAGCCAGAAGGTTCATTAGTTAAAGCTGCAGTAGGTAATTTTAATAAAAAAATATTTTAGTCATATTTGCTAAAATTTTCACTATACTTGACAGTAGTAAATGAGACAGATTATCTGTGAAAAAATCAGGTTACTCTGGCTCCTCCTACTGCTCTTAAGAATCCACCGGGCCTGAACAAAAGCAACCAATCAGAGCTGAGAAAGATATAAAGACACTTTGGGTTGGAGGCTTAAATATATTTGATTGTTGAGTCTCATTCCCAGGGTCCCAAAACATCTATATTTAACACCTAGGAATGAGACTCAACAATCAACTATTATACTTGGCTCTGATTGGTTGTTTTCGTTTGGGCCCTGTTGGTTCTTCCAAATACCATTGGGAGCACTAGGAGGAGCCAGAGGAACCAGATTTTTCGGATCTGTCTCATGTTCTACTTAAGGCTGCTCAATTAATTGAAATTTGATCATGATTACGATTTTGGGGCCAAACGATCTCAAAACTAATAAAATCGGGGGGAAACGATTTTTTTTTTTGTTGTGAAAGATTGTATAACCAGTCTGCGTATTTCATCACTGCACAAGGGTATGCTAGGTAATAATCGAATTCGACATGTACGAGCCGACAATGTGAGCCACGGGAGTAATATTAATATTCTTGAGTGCGTGGTTGAGAAACTAGTATGAGTATTCTAACTATTAATTGTTATGTTTGACAAAAGGTAGAGGGAACCTTAAAAGATGTTTATGCGGTAAAAAAGGAAGTGTAATGAGGACTTTTGAAAAGTTTTTTGAAATGTTAAATGCGATGTTTTGAAGTTTAAAGAATATCCAGTCTTGACTAATCCGTGATTTAAATTTTGACCAAATAATCGTGACTCATAATGATTTTATACCAATATCAGAGACTTCAAATAAGTACCTATTCAACACCCACAACAAAAAAAGAGAAATCAATAGGGAAAGTTACAACGCATCATCTTGACAGTATTTGCCTGCCAAGTGCTGTATTTCTCCCTGTACAACGCGCCCGTCTTGCTACTTGGTCTCTGCTCTCGTGCCGACCCCCGCGCTAAGCAGGCGCTGGCCCACCTCTACTGTGCTCCGGCTATTATCATCCTATGTCACCCCCCATACCCCCCCGCAAAATTATCCTCTCTCTTCTCTGTGACCAGAGAGGCTTAATAGTGGTTTGATTACTGGATGAGGAGCACCGAGGTGCCACAGAGTGAACAGAGTTGGCTGATTTGAGGGTGGGACGTGGCCGGCCTAGCAGGGAGAGTGAGAGAGGGTAGGAAAGATGTGGAAAATTACGTGGCAGTAGCAGCAAGACGGATTAATGATTTGACAAGTGCATGAAAGATTTACTGTATCTGCCCTTCGACAGCAGACGCTGGAGCCAGCCTACGTAGTAGAACGGTGCTCCGCTGTCTGACCACTGTGTGATGGATGAGGGTGCTTGATCATTTATAAACGATGGATATCACAGTCTTTATTCAGCGTTCTCCTCTCCACCCACGGAACCAAAAGACTCCCAGCCTGAGACCAACGTACAGAGCCAGCCTTCTTGAATGATTTAATCAAGTCTGTTGTCGTTCGCTGGATCTCTGATGCTGCTGCCCCAAACATCACAGCAGCAAAGAAAATGCGCCCGGCAACACATCAGACTGGTCAGAAACTCCAACATCTTGCTGCACACGTTGAAGGATCTCAGCTTCCCAGGAACCCACTAGAGCTGCTCAAATCCCCTTCTTGTACACACCTGTTTAGATTTCCAGTCCAGATCGGTGTCGATCACCACTCCCAACTATCCGTACCTCTCACCTCCTCCACCACCTCACCCCTTGATCCGTAAAAGTTGAAGACTTTGTGAAGGCACCTCTTCTTCCCCCCCAAATGTCGAATCACCATCCCTGGTCTTGTGTGACATTCAGCCCTCAGGTCCGATTCTGTTCGGAACCACTCTACAAAGTTTCCTTACCCAGTGTCCTGTACTCACTCCTCATCCTCCCCCTCTTTATAACATCCGGCAACCAGCTGAGTCGTCAACAAACCTTCTGCAGGTGAGATGACCAGAGTTGTACTGAAAGTCAGTGGTGTATAAGGTGAACGAGAAGGAGAAAGCACAGTTTCCCCGTAGGAGCTCCTGTATCACTGACCACCACGTCTAGTACACCGGACATCTGCCCAGACGCCCGACAAACTGTGGCCTGCCTGCAATAGTCAGATAATCCAGGAGATTCATAGTTCGTCAACACCCACCCACCCACAGCCTTCTCCACCCACTAGCTATAGGCTGAAGGTGTTAAAGGCCAACGGACATATATCAAAAGAATGTGATCCTCACAGTGCCCCCCACCATCCAGATCGCAATGGGTTCATTGCAGCACGGTAGATGACAGGCATCATCGACTCCTAAATCTGCCGGGCCCTGATAGGCAAACTGCAAAAGCGTCCAGAAACTCCTCAAACCTGTGGCCTCCAGCTGGGCAAGACCAAGTCTCTCCAGGACCCTTCATCACATGCGATGTTAGGCGCGACTGCTCTGTAGTCTGCGTCGGATTGATGCCTCGACTTCTTGGGGACTGGAACCAACAGAGGTTTCCATAAGCAACGGACTGGGCCGTTTGTGTAGATGTCATCTCAGTGGAGAAGGAGGAAGGGGTGGGGAGAAGGAGGGGGCAGATGGAAGAGGTGCTGATACAAGCGGAACTCATTGAGGTGGGCGAGCCATTTCGAGACAGTGTAGCTTGTGGGGGCTGGGTGTTCGGAGGGGTAGCAGAGGTGAGCCGAAACCTGTTTGAAAAAACGGTTTATACTGGTTAGCCTAATCCTAGGCTCCCAGATGTCTGC
>NW_023339674.1:26878358-26887050 GCF_004916995.1 Morone saxatilis
TGCCTGTCTTTCCCTTTCATCCCCGTGATGTGTTTCATTCCCGCCCACACATCCCTCACACTGTTCTGTTGGAGTTTGTTATTTTTTATTATTTATTATATTTGTTATTGGTTGGTTGTGCTGGGCCAATCTCAAGGCCAGGGTCCAGCAGGATGTTTTCCCACCTTCCCCACCTTGTGTTTGTGACTTTAGTACTTTCAATGGTTTCTTTCCGTAGGTACCGATGTACTTTGCTTTGGGTGATAACCTTGATCCATGGCCTTGGGCCAGTTCTTTGATGGTACCCCAGTATTTAGCCAGGACTGCTAGTTCTTTCTCCTCCTGCGGGAATTTCTTCTCTACTGAGGATAGCGTATAACTCCACAAGGTTACCATTCCCCCTCCTTCGTTGTTCACCTTTACCACTGCATTGTCATCTTCACAACTTACTTCAGCTACTAGCCTGGTGGTAAGGCTCCTTGGCTCCAGTCTGACGGCTTCTTGAATTGCCGTCTTTAGTTTTTCCAGATTCTCCTGATCCGTGGCTGTCCAAATCCACCTTTTGGAAGGCTTTGTATCTGGTTCGTCTTTTTCCTTTTTCAGACAGGCATACAGGGGTTTGGCGTACTCTGTAAGTCCCAGTAATTTCTTCAGGTCCTTTTCTGATGTTGGTGGACTTTTCCACCACCTTCTGTAGCTTCTCTAGGTGTTGTTCTTCGGTATCGTCGGCAATGAACACAACGTCGATGTAGATGGTCACCCCTAGGTCCACTAGGACGTCCATTACCGCCACTTGGAAGACATTTGATGAGTTTTTATACCCCTGTGGCAGGCGTTGCCATACATAGGCTTTGCCTTTGTGTGTGAATGCTGTCTTTTCATATGACTACTTGGCCAACTTCAAGGAAAAGAATCTGTTTGCCAAGTCAATGCATGATTTGTATTTCTTGACTTGGAGCGTCTTCAGTGCAACTTGTGGATTAATCAGGCTGGCTCTGTTGGCTACTGTTTGTCGATTGAGGGCCTTAAAGTTGATCAGACCAGTCTACCTCGCCTACTGTTTCCCACAATGCAACACGGCGGAACAATCACCACAACAGGAATTTTTTTGCACATTTTGTTGCTATTTCACCACTAAATACACTTACACAAGAAATTAATCATGCAGATTTGGAATATTGGCAGCTTTAAGAAAATTTATGGTGAATCGAAAACGTGCTCCCATGCTGGAGTTGATTGTGGCCTGCTGATTCTGGTTTCTTCACCGCTTGAATCGGGTGATTGGGTTAGGTTCTTCTCTAATGATTCCCAGTGCGCTAAGCTCTTTTATGATTTTGTCCATTTCTTGTACTGCTTCTGGATTCAGTGGGTATGGTCGCACTGGTGGGTGTACTCCTCCTTCGATGGTGTGGACATACTTGGATCCTAGGTCTCCACAATCATTTTTGAACTGGGCTATAGTTGCTTCAGAAATGATCTGCCTGTAACCTGTAGACAAAAATAGCTCATTTTAAAGGTAACAAAAACACAGTGATGATGCACTAATGAAACCTCCAACTTGCTAATATGTGAAAATCTCTATCTAGAGCCAGCGTTTGATTTGTCCCTTCTGGGCTAGAAAAATGTTGATTCAACATGGTGGACTCCGCCTCTGTAGATAAAAATGTCTTATTCTAAGGTTACAGAAACACACTCTTATTTTCAGGTGATTATACACTAATGGGACATAGCTATTAATATTGTATTCCATTCCTGCCAATAGATCATCCTAAACTTTGTGTCTGAGGGACTTGTTTAAGGCACATTTGACCTTATTTACCACCCAAAGCTGTGATGAACAGTATTTTCTGGCAATATTTTCTTTATTTTTATGTATATCACTGAACGCATCACAAGCTTTTTTTATACTTCAGTTGAAACAAAATTTTCCAGCTTTTCAGTAAAAAGTAGCGATGACAAAATTATGCATAAAGACTAAAAATGTAATACAAAAAAACACACATATCAAGTTACAACTGTTAAATATAAAAGTGTTTGAAGATATATGTTCAGATCTTGTATGTTGAATGTAATATAAGATAGTAACTTTCTATGAATTTTATGAATGCAACATTTAGCTGAAATAATGAACAAATTAATTATGCTCATTGCCTCGATAATGTAAAAAAAAGATGAATAATAATTACAAATTATGTTCTTTAAGTAAAATTTCTCAAAATGAGTAAACACTTACATTCAGCAGCTTGAAATATCCCATTTACTTTTACTTTAACAACAAAACTGTATTTTAATCATCATAAATCTGAATTTTGGGGAGAAAGGACACAATAACAGTTTTGTGGGGAGTAGCAGAAAAGTTATACAACTAGTAGTGTAACTAATTACTGTTAGCAGGGAGTAATAAGTCAAGTAATAATATTACTTTTAAAAAGATTAGTGTGTAATATATTACATTTTTTGAGTAAGTAGCCTAAGACTGAAAATATTTGCAAATCACTAACTTTATGGGATAATATCTATGTATGATTTTAGTATAGTTCTGTGAACGCATCACGAGCTGCGACATTTATATGTCTATGTGCGGGGCAACAGCCAAAACAAAACGTCACCTCCGTGAAAGCCACGTAGCCAATCAGATTAAACTGTACGTAGCGTACGTGCGTACGTACATCTGGGGTACGTGCCAGGTTGCATGGTACGTGCAGTGTCCCCAGTGTTCTCCTGTGTTGTCGTTTATTCTTAACCTGCCCATGTGTGTTACCTCGCGTTTAAACACCTTTCGGACCTGAGGAGAGGGTCACTGCGGGTCACTGCGGGTTGTAGAGAGAGCAACCCCCAGTCGGAACATGTGAAATACAGTGAGCACTCGCTTACAACCTGTGCTAGCTGCTTTTAGCTTTTTAAGCTCGGCTGGTAACGTGTTGTGTTTAACCTTACCAAATACGGGTATTAGAATAACTAGCCGTTAGTTTAGTAGCGAGCTAAGTTGGCTAACGTTAACTGTTGCTGCAGTTTAGTAAGTTCCCTGGGACACTTATAAAGTAACACCACTAAGTTATAAGCGGTTCACCTAACAGCTAGGGAAGAGCTCGAACCTGGTGACCTTCTCTGACAGCTGGGTGTGTGGGTTGTGAATGGACAGTAGCTACAGCTGGCCAGAGGACAGACATATGGACCAGTATGACAGCTACGTAACCGCAGCACCGAGCCTCGTTCAGCGCTGGTAACGGGACATGTGAGTAGAGTTTATGGTTGTGTGTTCGCTTGTAAGAATGACTCGCCGCTCGGTGGTTAACTTTGTGAGCTTTGGGAATCGAGCTGTCAGCCTGCTGTACGGTAACCCCCTTCGCCCGCTCCACACTTCAACATGCAACCCCTCCTCGCAGCCGAAAGCTGGCTTTAAACCGGAGAAAGTGGCGGTGGTCACAAAGACCACACGGTATGAGTTTGAACAGCAGAGGTATCGCTATGCGGGGCTCTCTGAAGAGGACTTGAAACAGCTGGTAAGTAAGGAGGGCCTTCCTCTTCCAGGCATGCCTGTGACCTCTGACATTTTACCTTTCATTTTTGTTGCTGTGTCTTGTATTTTGCAGCTTGCTATGAAGGGCTCCAGCTACAGCGGCCTGCTGGAAAGACACAACATCCACACCAACAATGTGGAACATATTGTGAAGAGCCTGCGGTAAGTTGTGGCCCAGCCGCAGGGACATTACCACTGCCACATTCCTGAGAACCAGACGGGGAAGGTTTTGCACCCGGGATGCTGTTTGTAAAGAGAACTTTTATGTTTCTGTGTTTGCAGGAGAGAGGGCATCGATGTGCGAGTGGTGAAGAGGGGAGAGTACGATGAAGAAGTGGTGCGATGGGCGGACACCATCATCTCTGCTGGAGGTAGGGGTTTTAGATGATTTAGTTGAGCTGTTTTGTTGTTTTTTCACTCCAGCCTCTGTGTCAAACATTTGCTGGTTCCAGCTTCTGAAATGTGATTCTTTGGGTTTTTAACTGTTAACAAAATAAGGAATTTGAAGACGTCACTTTGTGCTCTGGGAGATTGTTTTTCTTTATTTCTTTATTTTTTTTTCTTTTTACATTTTATTGACTCAACGATTAATTGAAAATGAAGAGAATCATCATCATAGTTGCAGCCCTGCTCGAACCCCTGTGACACTGATTAATTACAAATACAGTATATAGGTCGTATCTCTACTATCTGTTTGACTAAAAGAACTGGATAAAAGAATCTTCCTTGAACGCTGACTTTTGTGTTCAGGCATGATGATGTACAGAATGGGCAGGACTTTAACTTATTCAACCCAGGGGGCAAAAAGTCACATGAACAAAGGCTTCAAACACACAATACAAGTTCTCTAACTGCAGTTTGTTTTGTTAGGTGATGGGACAATGCTACTTGTTGCCAGTAAGGTTTTAAGCAAGGACAAACCAGTTGTTGGAGTAAACACGGACCCTGAGAGGTAAATCACTGAACAGCACTTTTGGGGAAGGGCTTGGATACATGTGTGGAGAATAGTTAGAAAAGAAAAGGAAAAAAAAACTCCTCAGGAAGATACTCCATAAGCACTCGAGTCAGCGTAACATATAATGTCAGTACTCCACGTTGTTGCTATCTAACAGTCCTCTTCTATTCAGTTCATTACATTTCTCTCTGTCAAATAAAGGTCAGAAGGCCATCTGTGCCTGCCTGTGCGGTACACTCGTGCCTTCCCAGAGGCACTGGAGAAACTCTGTCGTGGTGAGTTCAGGTGCGTATTTACCCAACCTGAGTGTTGTTGTGCTGGGCTTCCTTCTGATAAACATCCTGTCCCCCTGTGTGTGCTCTGTTACTTAACTTCTATAATCTTTTTCCAGTGAGAGTGAGAGCCTCCGTCTCAAGGCCGTATTACTTAGCACACTGCAGCCTCTCCCCTCTTCTCTCTGTCGGGGCCGAGCCCAGTGAAATTCCATGATTCTTAATACCCAATTTGATACCACGTTATACGATAAAAACAAAAGAATTAATTAATCTCCACATGCACTCCTTGTATTTAGTACTCCTTGTATATACTCAAACTCTCAACATGTCATCATACAAATAAGTAATTCATTTATTTTTGACGTTAATCAATTTTTATTTTGTTTTGAAAAGTATCATACAGGTAACTATATCTAAATTCATTCTACAACCCTGTGTTGTAAATGACAATAAAATAACCTTGAATCCTTATTAAAAACATTATGAAATATAACAGTGGCCTCTTTTGTAATAAATTGTTTTCTTATTTACTTAATTCACTATTTAACTTACAAACTATTTTAATCTGCTCACCTTGTTTTTCCTTTCAGTACTCTTTTCTACACACACACACACACACACACACACACCTATTCTGGTCTGTGTCTCTCACACAGAGCAGTGTGACTGTCACTACAGGAGGGTTAGAGCGAGGGGAGATTGTCCACTCACTGATCGATGGTGGATACTTTTGCTGGTTGTGAGGGATGTTTTGCCACAATGTTAGAGGGAAGCGTAAACATTTTCAGTTCATTATGGAACTGTGACGGCTGCCACAGTCTGTAATTCATGGCAGCTCGTAGTATCGGTTCTCGTGACTCTACATTGGTTGCACGTTGGTGCAAACCTTCTCGAGTAAAAAGCCGGCGCCTGTTTAACCAGCATTAACATGTAACACAAGCAACATCTGCCCTGTCCACGCTAGCTCGGCTAAAAGTCAGTTGTTTTAAGCTAAAAGTTCAGTTAGTCACATATCTTAAAGTTTGGTAAATCCTTATTTTAAACTGAGCTGCTGGCTGAGACGGACCAGCCTGATCTTGCTAAACGTTACCTGCAGGATAACAGAATGAATGATGATACTAATACTCTAAACTTCACTCAGTATTATTATATCAGGATTATTATTTCTTTTATTGACATTTCAGATATTTTTGAGGTAAAGATTAGAGTTGCTGCTCTAGAAACAACATCTAGTTTTATTTAAAATATCTAATCTATTGTATTCTAATTCTGCTCTCAATTTAAAGACAACCAGCCTGATTGATAGAACTGTATAGCTAATGTGCGCACTTCAATATTTGTCCATTCTTAAGAATGTATTGGATTAATGAAGTTACGGTTAATTGTATAAAGTTGCAGTTTTCAGTCTGTGTTTAAATGTGTTTTTGACAAAAATGCGTGTTGATCATGCTGTAACTACAAAACCAAACCAACATAGAACCAATACTGATTTACCTTCATAACCTTTTTTCCTGTATGGACTTAAAATAGGTCTTAAAGTGTTAGTCTTAAATGTAACCTGTAGAAACCTGCCTATAAACCTTTCTTGTAAACTACTACCAGAAATATATGATAGTAATGTTGCTGTCTGTAAGTTGGTGGAACACTCGGTGGCCATTGCTGTGCCAGTAGCTCAGAGTTCAAGACAAGTTTAAACCTGTGTTGTCTGGAAAAAGTCACATGGTGTCTAAAACCCCACTGTTGTCTCCTCAGACTAGCCTAAATAGCCCAGATCCAGTTACCGTGCCTTAAAGAAATCACTGCTATATCTTTATTGGAGATTGATCCAAACCTGCTGCTCAGGTTGTTCATTGAGGTACAAGTTCAAACTCCCCAGTAAGAATCCATGCAGGGATTTTCAGTTTAGGTTAATACCTGGATACATTTGTGAGGAATAGCATTTGAACTAACTAATCAAGTTTTTAACCTCATTTATGTTGCTGTTTCTAAAAATGAATACATTTCATTATGTATGCAGTTAGAAGAACAACTCTCACATAGGTGTGGATCAAAGATGATATTGTGGCACTGATGCATACAAGTCAGTGGTTACCAACCTTTTTCCTTTAGGGAATCTTTTCTATCATTGAGCAAACTGACTGACATATTTTATGGATATTTCATATTATATTCAATAATAACAATAACAGCAGAGAACAACTGTACAATGAACCCAAACAGTGAACTCAGTAACTGCAGGAAGTCTGTGTAAAACTAGAGATTTGGATTAATTTTGAGCAGTTTATTTTCCTAGCATATTGCGTCAGAGATGTCAGAGTTTTTTGTGTTTTTTTTTTATATCATTATCTGATGTATTGTGTATGTTTGGATTTTTAACAATCATATATACTTTTTTGATAAATTCACTGTTTTCTTCTCATTGTACTACTAACTCTTTGGTTGTTTCAACTTTTTCTAATGTAATATGAGGCTGTTTATCAGAGAGTGAAGGCTCTTTGAATTTACCTTGTGTTCAGGTCTTCAAAGTTTACATCCTAAATAATAATCTAATCTCTACACTAAAGTTTTGAGAAGTTACAACATTGAAATGGCACAGATTTGGTGGAATGGCCCTAAATCTTTTTTAAATAGAACTAAAAAATATATTATTTCATTTTTTAAGAGGGCTCGGTCATTTGCTAAATCAGCGAGTGGCCAAATTTTTTAGCAAAACTGGCTCAGGCATGCTGGGACAGAAGTCTGTAAAGCCTTCATAGTCTATTTGTTGTGCGGCAAAGACACAAGTAGGCACAAAGTAGGCACAAATAGGCACAAAATATTTTAATATTATGGGCGCCCAGATAGCTCAGTGGGTAGAGCTGGCAACCCATGTACCGAGGCTAAAGTAGAGTCCTTTCTGCAGCGGCCCAGGGTTCGAATCCGACCTGCAGCCCTTTGCTGCGTGTCATCCCCTCTGTCTGTCTTCAGCTGTCACTGTCATAAAGGCAATAAAAGCCCCAAAAATATACTTAAAAAAAACAAATTAAACTAAAAAGAGGTTTAAAGCAGGTTTTTAAAAAACAAAAGAAAAGCAAGGCAGGTCTGACATTTCTCAGTTTCTGACAGTAAAATAACGTCTTTGTTTTTAAATAATAAGCGCAGGGCCCCTCTACAATCCAGGGTGACAAGGATCCACTTAAACTTAAACTTAAACAATTTTAGTGAATCATTCTCCAATCAGTAAATGTGTTTAAATCGGCAACGTTTAATGTTCCATGTGGCAGATATCAGTCTGCATTTATCTGTTACAGTATCTGTTTTCAACCGCAGTTTTCTACTCTATGAAAAGCTTCGCCTTCAGTTCATGAAATCCCTGCAGCGATCTGAAATTAGCGGGACACATGTTGCTAAATCTGCAGCTTCTCCACTGTGTTCACCTTCATTAGATCACATGCAAACAACACCATGGCTGCTGCACAATAATCCCATACAATTCTACACACTTAAGACTGGTCTGTTAATACTCCATACACAGCTCATCGGTCCTGGGGTTACAGCCCCCTTTCCAACTTTTTGGATGTGACGTTTCATTTTCAAATCTTGAGATGTATAATGGTGCAATCGTTGTTTTGTTACATAAATTACAATATGGCGTAACTATTTATGATGTGAGATACAGACAAAAATCCCAGTGTCTACCTCTGGCTGCAGATGTGTTGCTGTGTGTTTACGTCGCACATTGCAACACCATCCAGAGAACAATATGATTTCCTGAATAAGCAACTTACATTTGCTGAGCTGTTGTTGTCATGCTTCCCTGTGACTGGCTCAGCTGTTTCGGAACAATGAGACCAGCAATTTGACTGGCTGAGAGTGTATTCAATAATCACTACACTCTGATCTGTATTCCACTTCACTCTGACCTAGGCTACTTGTTGGTAATGGTAAATGGTAAATGAACCTTTACTTGTATAGCGCCTTTCT
>NW_023339674.1:26887255-26888457 GCF_004916995.1 Morone saxatilis
CTCTGCCTCTGCGCCACAGCCCCCCATGTGAATGAAATACTGTCCTTGTCTTTTTTGATAGCTATCCTATCTGTCCAAGACACAAGAGTGTAAATGGGGTACTGTGTATTAGAGCTTGGTGATAAAACAATCATGATAATGGGATCGTGATACAATCTACGCCGATAATGACGATACAGTTTGGACAATTTTTCTGGATATGGGTAGATCTAACAGCCCATCACACAGAAGAAATAAACGCGACAAAAGCCAGTCAGTCTGCAGTTTTAGGCTTGCACGTCCGTCTCGTACCAAAGCATTGTTTGAGCTAACATTATCAATGTAAAGAAAGTGGATGTTAAAGTGGATTTTCTCTGGAAAGGAGGAAATAAATGAGCGGAATCGAGGGGCTGGAAAGCAACTTTTGCCGCTCTGCTGTCTGTGATATTTGCTGATTGGCACGGCTGAGCTCCTCCACACAGAGTGGATCACGGTGTAACTTCAGAGCTCACAGTGCAGGGAATGAAACAGACTTTAGCATATATTTTACTGCTCATTATCTATAACTGCAACAAAAAGGATACAGTATCATCAATTTATCAAACAGCTGTTGAACAAGCAGAATACAAACTTATGCCCCAAAGGTAAGTATGTTACAAGACAAGCTATTTTATTTTGTATTGTTTTGTTAAGGCAGATGCAGCATGTTTGCAGCATTAAAGGTTTACATTATGTGGCTAAAAACAAAACATATCTCTTTTAAAAAAGCCTTTTATTCATTTTAGCACACTGTTTAAATTCCATCGCCTCACCTATTTTATTATTAGTATTGTTTTTAGTAATTGGTATTTTATTCATTCATATCATCATTATTCATATAATTGTTTAAAATGATTTGCCCCAGTTAATTTACAATATGTTTTATCTGTTTTATTAGTATTTATTTTTACTTACGAGGGTATGTTTATTCTTTTGTCATATATGACTTTAAATGTCCCCTCCTGAAATGTTTTTTAATCCTGGTTCCAGCCATGTAAGATACTTCATAACTTTGTTTTGAAAGTGCTGTTTAAATGAAGTTTATTATTAGTATATTTTTTTGTTAATAAAATAATAATAAATATATAAAAATCTGCAGTAGGTAACTTTTATAAAAAATAACTTTTTGTCATATTTGCTTAAACTTTCCCTATATCCTGACAGTAGTACTAGGGCTGCTCGAT
>NW_023339674.1:26888557-26889182 GCF_004916995.1 Morone saxatilis
GTAGATGGACAGGAAAGGTGGGTAGAGAGAGGGGATGACACGCAGCAAAGGGCCGCAGGTCGGACTCGAACCCTGGGCCACTGCAGTAAGGACCCAGCCCCGGTACATAGGTCGCCAGCTCTACCCACTGAGCTAACTGGGTGCCTGTTAGTTTCATTTGTTGACTCCGTTTCCATCTTTCTGGTTGGTGCTAGCTCAATCCCAGGACCTGCGATTTTTGACCGCTCACTCGCAAAGGATTTGTGTTGGGTTCTGTGGCACTTGCAGTATCCCAGTCCCAATGCAGTCTTCTGCCAGGTAGTACTCCAGGTCAGTGTAAAAAAACATGCTGTAGCAAGCAGCACAGAATGAGAGACAGGAAGCAGCTCTCAGTGATGATCCCTTTAATGACATTCAACACTATTATTGTGCTTTTAGGCCTAAAGCAGACATGGTGACTGTTGACTGCGAAGGTGCCATTATTTCAATGAATCTAAAAGCATGAATTAGTTGTTCTGTCTGTGGGCAAAACAGTGTCCCTGTATGAGTTTGGGAGTTTCCATGTGTAATGTTACGCATGAGGGGGGTTGAAAACCATATAATCTTTTTTCAAACAAAATAATTCTCTCAATTCAATTCAATTCAA
>NW_023339674.1:26889369-26912381 GCF_004916995.1 Morone saxatilis
GTGGGTGGTCATCTGCCTTGACATGCTGCTCATGCCCAACACTGAAATAGTTATTGGCCACCATATTAATTACGCTTCATACGGGTCAAGAAACATTCCCTTCCTAAATTGACTGCAGGGACTGATAATTTACAATATGAGGGGCTGCAGTGATAAGACATTATAGACGAGATGGCATTTCACATGACCAGAGATATGGAGTCTTTTCTAGTTCTTTTTTTAAGGAAAAAGTCGAAAATCAGAAATGTGTTTTTAGTATCTGTATTAAGACAGAAAATGTGAACATTTATTCTGGCCATGGTTGGACCTTGCATTAATAGACCCGTCACCTTCCTTCTTTTAGCATAAAACAGAGGTTGATATTTTTGAAGGACCCACAATCCATTGCATACTTCTCTTCCTTCAATTTTCTCTTTGGTTGCCTTGATGGGGATGAGACTCTTGTGTGGCTCCATTTTGTGGTTTATTATAATTAAACAGGTTTATATTTACATATAAATTGCCCATTGCAGCTATAACTTGCATTAGATTGTAATAGAGAGCATCAACTCCACATGTATAAAACTCCACTTAGACCTTATATTAACATGTAATCTGTCTCTAGATATCTGGATATCTGATCACAGGCCTTTGTTTTCACACCTGGCGGGCGTGAAGACCACTTTCAGATGTGGTCTGATCCATTCTGATTGCAGTGTACTGTATGTGTGCACTGACTGATCCAGGCAAGATATCCAAGCACTGATCATATGATAATACCTGGTGGAAATGGAGCAACCTAGACAGAGAGCCATCTGTACAGAAGTTGTGTTACTGATGATAAACCAGGAAACTGTAGTCAGATATCTTCATAAAGTAATCCCCAGGAAGGTGGATGGAAGCAGTGAATCAGCAACTTCAGCCTGTTATCTAGCACTCCATCCAAAGACAGCATATTCAGTTTAAAGGATGTAAATATTATGAGAGGTGATGTGACAATATATATTTTGGTGATGGAAAGAGGAATGGGATTTTAATATTTGTACTGAAACAAATTGAATGCTACAACCTGGATGTAAGATGAATGTAAATGCCAGGTTTATAGAGAGCTTATGCTAACTTAAAGTTTATGTTCTGATTAGATATAAGCCTCAAAAGGTCCAATAGATGGACTCTATCAAATTATCAATATGTTATTTTGCAAAGTATAAGCTCAATTCTGTAAAAAAGATTTTTCTTTCATATATTGCTAAATCCTAACTTTTACCACCAACTGGCAAAGACGAGACAGTTGCTGTCAAACAATTTCAGAGAAAAAATGGAGCATACATTGGAGTACAATGCCATCAACTGCAAACATGTCAGAGTTACCAGTCTACGTTTAATGCATTTCATCTAAGTTTGCAGTGGATCCTCTTATCTTATCCATAATCTGAGTAATGCTTTAAAACGCGATGAGTTCATAGCAATATTGTCAATAATAATAAGCTTTCATTGTTGCTGCAGTAATATGAATCCAAACAACATATATTATATTATAATATAAATATAAAATCAAGTCTAAAATATTAAAACACACAATCCAATGAGCTCTTAACGCCACCCGTGGTTGGCTGCACCTCTGTACCAGTCTGTCAGGATGCTAAAAGGTTCCTCAAGATTTAAAATGAATGTCTGTCGCACCAAGAACTAACTTGTACATGCAGCATTTTCTTGTCATTAGAATTCGATAGGCATACTCATAACTCCAGTCTGTCTGTGATCATCTTCATAGTCCTTTGATCATGAGCTGTGTCTTGAAGTCAAAACTTCTAATGGTGTTCAGTGCTTCAGGTTAAAATTAGATCAATTTATTCTCAATTACACCTGTTTGAATGAGACTGGCTGCTGTGTACAGCAAGTTAATAAGTTTAACGTGGCACATGTTATTAAAAGTCATGCTTTAGTCCTATATTTCAATTATAGACAGAATGACATTCACTACAATCCATTTTAATATATTTAACTGTAATATTTTTTTAAATTAGGGTAGAGTTAGAGTTAGGGTTGTAGGGTTATCCTGGAGCGTAGTGAAGATCAAACATCACACTGTAGGAACATAAAGAAACAATTGTTTGGATAGAGGGGGACTTTAAAGATTGTAAGAAAAAAGAAACCACTTTCTTTCTGGGACTGTTGATGGTTTGACTGCATTTTTGTAGTTCAGTAAGACTACAGCGAAAATTATTCTCAGCTAAATAGATGATTGCATCAGGGGCGAAAAAAATAACAATAAACAACAAACAATAAACATTTATGCATATTGTAACAATAATTTAAGTTTATCAGCTTATAGTAGTCCTCATTCTTAATAGTTCTGATTCAGAACCTCCTGTATTTGGAGCAAGTAACTTGCAAAAAATAAGGTGTGCAAAGTAAGAAGGCTACAGAGTGTCAGATACATTTTACATTTTAAATTAATTATGTTTGAATAGAAACCAATGGCTGCCTGCTATCAAATTCAAAATTGTGTAGAATAGCATCACACAATCTAAAACCCTCCGATACGCTGTGGAAAAGAAAGAAAATGTAAAATTGTTAAAACATGAAAAAGTTCTTTTCCATATGACTTTACTAAGCAGTGGAATCAGTTATTTCTTACTTACTACTTTTCACCTCTCATTTTCCAGCTGCCATAAAAACCAAAGAGCACCTTCAACAAATCCTTTCAAGTACATAAATCCAATAGAATCCACAGTCTGCCCTCTCCTTCTTGAATTAGTGACACGTCAGCTTGGATGCTCTCTTGGCTCAGTGTTGATTTCCTCCTTTCACCCTCCCCTTGTTTTACCCTTGACTTGCCCTGGATTTTGCCCCACCTCAAATCTGAATCTGTCCAAGGAAGTCGAGCCACTGAGTAAGTCAGTGTGGCTCAGGCTAAGATTACTGCTCCCCCATTCTAATTAAGCCACTACTGTGTTAGTTTTTAGACATTCTGCACCTAAGTAAAACTAATAGTGGTATAACATTTATTATCATTTGAATATAACAATTGACCTAAAAGATATTTTTTTCTCAAATTCGGACTGAAATCACCTGAATGAATATTGTTCTTTCAGCTATATTAGCTGTTATTGCCACAGATCCTCCCTGCATACTAGTGGTATTGCCCCCGAGCTATTCAGGATTTTTATTTATTCAAGATCTGTTTAAAACCTGCATATTGCTCCTTCACAGGTAGCAGGGAATTATACTGCTTTGGAAAGTGAGGATGTGCTTGACAAGGTATGACAATAACTTCTTATACAGCTCTGATAATGTGTTCATTCCTACTGTCTGTATTTTAGCTGATAACAGTGATGAAGCAGGATCATGGGATCAATACAAATACTGTACAAATTTTACATTTTGGTAACTATGGTGGTGTATTTAGTGTGGGCTGTGTACTACCCTTTTTTGTAACTTTTTATAAATTACATATTGTATCAATAATAAGTATAAATAAGTTTGACACACAGTTTAAATTTCACCTTTGCCGTTGCTGGTATTTGTTTTGTGGTAATGTGGTCTTAATGTGGTGGGTCTTACTGACGGAGGACCTGATCGATCTGCATGTCATGCAGGGATCAAGGTGTAAACTGGCATGGGAAAAAGGACTTTGGATGTACCTGTCTGATGCTGAACAGCAGCCTCTAAGGGTTACTAGCAGGGCTTTTACTTAAGACTTTTACCCTTATTCAAACAAACAACATACTGGAGGTCTGACAGGAAATTATGCATTGTGAACTAAACCTTGAAATAAGTGTGATGCTTTGGGTGATGTTGTGCTGGGAAACCTTGGGTCCTGCCATTCATGTGGATGTTACTTTGACATTTACCACCTACCTAAGCATTGTTACAGACCATGTACACTCTTTCATGGAAACGGTATTCCCTGATGGCAGTGGCCTCTTTCAGCAGGATAATGAGCTGTGCTTACTCTGTTCTTCCTTTCAACAAAATTGTAGTTCATAACCCTGAACTGGTGTGCTAAGTATTGTCTTTGCTCACAAAAAAATATAAGGCAAACTATTGCATGTTCATGCCACAGACTGGACCTGCTGTCCTGCTGTGACCCCCTACATTGTCACTGATGGCTTCCCACTTATTGTCTTGCAGAGCTCGTTCTCTTCAGCCACTATTGTCTTGTCCCTTTGAGGTTTCACAGCTTATTTTGTCACACAAGCGATTCCTTTGGCGGATATGAATCATGTCCATATGTCCAGTACATGATGTGCCCGGCTGTGAGCTGAATAAGGAGAGGCTGGCCCTGTTTCTCTGGGAGCGTGACGTCCCCGGTGGCAGCAGGTTTGGCTTCTGGCTCGACGGCAGCCTGGCCTGGTCTCTGAGGGGATGTGACCCACTGAGCCTGGCAGAGCTCTGGGCCCCGGCAATCTGCTGCTCTCCTGGATACTGTTGGGTAGGGCTGCGGAGCTAAGCCTTGTATGTCACAGCATCAGGTGAATATCATGCCAAGAAAAGAAACATAAACAAAGCAGTGCATTAATGTTAAATTTACTCCAAGTGGGTAAAAATCAGCACTATGTCTATGCTCTTTCAGGGCACACCCTCAGTTAATTTAAAATGTTTGGATAGTTTTAAACAAATTCCTCAGAGCGAGTATTTTGAGTGGAAAATTATCGAAAAGAATTGTTGCTTAGGAAAATAAACGTTAATGTTAACGTTAATGTCTTTTAAACTAATTTGATCCACAGAATGTAGAAAAACATAAACATAAATGGACACAGATGATGACATTTCCTTCAAATACAAGATTGGTTGCAGGGATTTTTGCGAATTGCTTCCAAGAAAATCGAAATAAATGCCAAGTTCGGCAAAATGTGCAAAATCTGCTAGGTGCTGTAGTATTGATTATATTTTCTGGTTGTTTTGAATAAAATCAGTTAAAGTTGAAGATTGCCATTTTCAGCATCTTAAATTTATTTTTTGCCACTTGGGGGCAGTGGAACAAGCTGTAAACACAACACTGGAATATATTGTTTAATTCAAGACAATTTTATCTTATGGGACAGTATGAGTGAGCTTGACCTTAATTTTAAAGCATGCTGCTGTGGGTTCTAGGAAGATCCTTCTCAGATTAGATGATTGGTGAGGATTGGGATTGAAACTGATTGCAGGCTGTGATATGTTTAAATTGAGAGCAAAGATGGGACTAAAAATGTGCTTACATTAAGCATTTTTGGAGCGTTCTAAATAAACTGACCAGGTGAGAAGAATACCATTTCAACATCTAGTGGCAGTTTACTATGAAGTTACCCATCCTGCCACAGACAATACAACAGAGATTTGCTAGTTGAACCAAAACTACAAACACAAACCACTATTATTAGCCTCCACAACTTCCAATCAAGTTAGCAAGAATAAATATGCAACATCCTGTTAGACTTTCAAAATAAATCTTGCATGTTGTCAAATGGTTGCAGTATACCCTTGGATAATGAATTCAAGGGTAGGAGTTGACAAAATCAGTGTTTAAGTGCCACACCCCTGCTATTTAGATAGGTTTAGGAAAAAATGTAAGTTATGTTACATACCTTACATAAGTACGAATAAAAATAGAATAAACTTACGTAATGTACCTGATGTAACTTACTTACTACTTACTTTCGGTTTCATGCAGGACAGAAACAGGGGTTGGGTCTCTTGGGTTCAATGTTACCTTTGAATGGTGTTTCATGGAAACATGAAATATTTTACGACTGTAGAGCTGTTTACAAACTGCTTTACACCAGTTCCAGTATCTTACACACTCTCAATCTCTAAACACACACACACACACACACACACACACACACACACACACAAACTGACTCTGACCTGGTGGAGGTTGGAGATAAGTTTTCAAGGGCAAACTGATCCTCATTTGTGTGGGAACAAATCATTGAAGTCCAACCAGGATTGGCCACACATCAAAGGCTGCAGGTTGTTATGATCTGATCCAAAATGCTGCTCATATTAATGTGTTTCTTTAACTCTGAGCGTCTGTATCATGAACGCTATGAAACTAATGAAGAAAGTTAGGTTAGGTCTCACTTGAATTATCTATTATTTTAGAACTTCTATATGGCCATATGGCCTTCATCAGTGTGTTCATCAGCATTTTAAGGAATATATTCCTTCTACATTTCAGCTGTAGCTGTTAAGTTTCTTGCATGTCACCAATTCTGTCACAGAAGTAGATCGTGTAGAATGGGATGGACACATCCCAGGCACAGGGCAATTACTGTACTGTACCTACAGAAGGACAGTGTCCATTTCTAAGTGTCCTTAATTTTGTCCTACATGTTTTTCATTAATTTAGAAGAGAATTGTGAGCTGCCAAATTACCAGGGTTGTCCTTTAGATAGGCATGTGTCTAGGGAGAGCCATGTTATTGGGAAAGTCTAAGTCAACAACCTTGAGAATTCTTGCAATAGCTTTAGTTTAGAGTCAGTATGATACAGTACGTCACGGTGCAGCAGCAACTCGTAATCTCTCAAAGATAATCTGCAAACATCCCAGAATAAATTTGGTGAGTTGTATTGAAAGTAATTCACAGGACCCATTTGGATGACAGTAACTTTAGGCAGTTTAACTGGCTAAAAGTGTCTGCATTTTTCAAACAAAATGCTTTTCAGATCAAAAAGGCATCTGAAACCCCCTACCAAACACCTCTCCAATGTCCGAATTTGGGAGAACACAATTGTTTAAGTTTAAGTAAGTTAGGTAGGTCCCCGGAGGGAAATTAATTCTCTGGCTTGACCCATCCTAAATTCTAGGAGCAATAGGCAGCCCAGGAACCAACCAACCAGATCTAAGCCAGTACCTTGGTCAAGGGTACTAACTGGAGAAATAACCCAAGATTAACATATCTGTTTTGATGGTGGGTAAAACCAGATGGGAAGAATATGCAAACTCCATACAGAAAAACCCTGCCCCAGCCCGGATTTAAATCCATTTTAGGGTGAGGCGACATTTTAATGTGAATAACTGAGTGCTCCAGAACACCATGAATGTCTGCTCAAGGTGGAACTAGTTGTAAGCACTTTATACAACCTGGGCTGGGTCACCAAAGAAATATGAAGGGTTGTAAGATGATTAATAGGAGAGGAAAAACAAGGGTCTGCTACTGTTCTCTAATCTTTGGTTGTAAAATATTGGGATTTTTACCTATGAGTTGGGTCTGGAACAGTTATTAAAACAAAACCATGTGAGAGGTTTAGAGGGAAAATGTCTCTTTGACTACTAAAAACTAAAGTAATAAACATCTGAAACATTTGTGAGGGGTCACAAGCCAAAAAGATTCAGAGCAATAGGTTTAATCTATAACAATGTGCTTAGTTTTATAAGCTTGTCATGTGTTTTTTATGCAAGTCTTGATCTGTAAAATAACTACCAACTATAGCTGTAAGATAAATGTAATAGAGTAAAAGGTACTATACAATATAAAAAAGGTTCTGCTACACAATATATGTCCCTCAGAATTGTATAAAGCAGAATTAAATGGCCAATGTTGTCCAAACTCTGTACAATGTTCTGCTCCTCACATTGACTAGAAACCATCAGCTGTCTGTCTGTTGAGAGGGGAAAATCCATTGAGGGATGCAGTGTGTAAACAGCTGACAGGGTCGAACCTATTAATGATTTAATGTGCACTGTGAACCTCTGGCAAGACTAACTTGTTGCAATTAGGAACTGGTTTTCCCATTAAACCTGAGATAAAGAGTTGTAAATAATGAGCCAGTCATTGTCCTCTCTGTGGCCTTTAGTCCTGTTGCCATTTTAATTAGTTGTGTGATACTTTGAGCCTTACCTTCATACCTCCTGTGCCTCTCTTTCTCTGTCTCTCTGTCCTTTTAGTCTGCTGATGGTTTTAAGAGGCTCTCCTGGGAGTCTCAGCTGACGACAATATAGTTTTATGGCTTATCAGCTGTTGAACTCTTGTTAGTGTTTTGGCAGACACCTGTAGAAAAACAAGATAATGCAATGCAATTATCCTGCAATAATACTACGTTATATTAAACGTTTACTTTTGGTTAAGTCTAGGGGCTCTATTTTTGTGAACCTGTCGTGAGGCGCAGTTCACAGATTGAATATCACAATCAATGCCAAATGCACTCTTGTTGTCCAAGCTCACCTGGGGTATCTGTGGTACACTTGGATATTGGGTGGGATCAGAGAGAACACATTTTCATGCATTATAGGTTGCAGTGTTAGAGGCTGTTCTCACATTTGAACACAGGGCTCTCCATGTTATGACCAGTGATGGACTAAGTAATTTAGGTTTTATTGTTACTTTACTTATTACTCCATGCCAACAGTAATTAGTTACTCTACTAGTTATATTACTTTTCTGCTACTCCCCAAAATTCAGACTTACGATGATTAAAATCCAGTTATGTTTGTTAATATCAAAGTAATTAAATATTTCCAGCTGCTGAATATAAGCATGTTTAAACACAAACATTGATATAATGTTTTTGAGAATCAAGACAATATCACAAAACAAAATATCACAGTACAATACTTTCCGATATTTTCTTACACCCCTATCAGATATACTGCCCAGAGCAGATGATGTCTCTTTTTAGTTGAATTCACTTTTTGGTCAGTGTTTTCTTTGCATAATAGTGAAAAACGTAAAATAGAAAATTAGACAGCTTACACAATATCCAACTACTTTCGATGTTGGCCTGAATATAGATTTTTTTGTGAAACAGCCAGATACAGATTGTAGCTTTGCATTATATCCCCAGTGGACAGCTGTTATAGTATGCTGGTGCGCACTAAGCTACAGTTTACAGGTGATACACACATCCTGCCTTCAGAATCCTCCCAGGATTTTGAATGAGAGTCGAAGAAGTTGTTGAAGCAGCTTTCAAACTGCAGCATTAGAGCAGGGAGACATATGTTTGCCTTGTTTGGGTGCAGGTGTGGGGGTGTTAGCCACTTTCAATCCCTGAAGGATTTGAGGTTTCTTTTTTAAATGTGTTCACCAGGGGGAGAACTGGTTGCTGGCTTTGAAGGTTTTAAGCTGTAAATTCTTTCCTGTGGGGATGTTGCCATTGGAACACCTGCATCTCAGTTTTTTTTCTTTCTAATGACAAAGGGAATTATTTTGCACTAGTCTCACATACAGTATAGGTACTGCCAAATGATGACTGCAATTGATAAAGGAGTCAATCTTGCAACAATCTTGCTAATACAAACCGGAAATTAAATTGAAATTGTTGTATTTCTGAAATGCTGAATTTGAAAACCATTTGGCCATTAAGCACTGACACCTCCAAATCTGGACTGGCTTAATGTGCTACTACGTCCATATCGCCATACTCTTCCTTACTCTACCCAAACTTTACGGATACGATTTACACCTGGCTGAAATTAAACCTCCAGATGTAGTGTGGCCGAAGTTCTGTGTATACCTGCATTAAGGTGATGGGCGTCAATAGATTATATCAGTTGTTATGTTTAAAAAGCTTATCAAAAATGATTTCTTAAAACTCATTTCTATAGATTTGCTTCTCTATTCATTGTTTGTCACATCCTATTCAGTTTTCACCTTGCTTTTTATATTTCTGGTTGGTTTTATTGGTTTATAACCATTATGACTTCAGTTGATTATTTTGTGTAAAATGTACTTTGTAAAGAACCTCCATGGATCACGTTGACATAAAGCAGTGTTCTTCCACAATGCTATTTTTTCCACCTTGTCCTCATTTCTTTTCCTCTCCCCGCTCTAAGATTTGTCATGGTGATGTCTCAGTTGTAGTAGATGGGGCTCCGGTGTTCAGCCCATTACTCAAGGCTGATGATAGCAGTTCAGAGTTCAGCTCCAGCTAGCTTATATCATCACAATGAATCTCTGTGATACTTCTTTGGAGTTTCAAATATACAGACCAAAAACGCTGTCTTTAGTCCCTTTATCTTTTGTGAACCAAAGCCAAATTAAACATCACAGCACATAGGCCTGTTTACCACCTGTATGACCGCTAACAAACACAGGGAAAACAGGATCAGAAAGATACGTTCCTTGGTGGCTGCTCACTGCAGCCACAGTATACTACAATGGTTACTAAGCGGCGACTGATGTGGAGATTTAAATCAACAAGGCTCATAGTTCACCTCCAGGCTTCATGTCCCCCAACAAACAGAGACATTCAAGTACAATTCAAGGTCATTTCAGAGATTTTCAGATACAGGCTTTATGTCTTACTGTCAAGACAGGGCTGTGTGCTTTATATCTTGGTTGCAGGGACTCACCTCCAATGTTGTACCATACCTTTGCAATTTTTAATATGGTGTTCCACAAGTAACATTAATAGCAATGCTAAGTTGGCAATTTGGGAACTTGAAATATTCAAACTCCCAGGAACAGGGGGATGCACAACATTCACAATAACTGTATCTTATCTGTGACTGTCATGTTTTTTGGACCTTTCAAGTGTGTTTTGCTCCAGCAGAGGGTCCTCATATTAAATCAAGTATAAAAATATATAAAAGGAAGAAGAAATCCCCAGAGAATTGGTAGGCACTGAGCTCTCCGACAGTCTGGTATCACGAGAGTAGACCTCCTCAGTCTCAAAGGTCTCAATATCAAATTTTATTTCAAGATAACTCTAAGTAGCCAGTTGTAACAGAGCTGAAACAGTATAAAAAGGCATTCTTTATCTCTGTTTCCCTCACTATGTCACATGGCACAGTTAAAATAGACACAATTTGCTGTTGCTGTGGAATTGAGAGGAGCTCTTGACAGACAGTATTGCTGGTTGAAGTGTGCTGGTTAATGGCATGTGGGCAAACAACCTTTGCATACAGGTGTAGAGAGATGCTGCTGGTCTGGTGTGCATCACACAAGAAGTGCCTTCTCTGTCGTGCACCCAGAGGACCTCTCTGTATTAGCAAAGCTGAATTCATGAATATAAATGTATTCCGGCTATTATAACACACTAACACCTGATGTCATGCACAGAAGCAATTGCTAAGTGCAGGCTATTAGCGCCAGGCTCACTGGATGACATTGAGGAAATGAAAGTGTACTAAGTTGTCCAAATAAACAGGACTGAAGATAAATATTCTGAATCTCAAATGAGATGGTTCCTGTAAAGTAAGTGTAGGTAAAAATGTAAGTAAAGGGACAGTTCACCAACTTATAGTATCCAACCGTTAAATCTTTTGGTTTCCTTTACTAACCTTTTGAGTTCTCACTAATTCTCAGTTCTTTGAATCTTTTGAAAAAAATGCCAGTTTTCTCTGTTAGCTTTATAAAATAACAATTACATCTGCCAAAATAATAAACCCATTTTAGGGTCAGGTCTTTATAAGTATATTGGATCATATTTTAGAGAGCATTGGCTTGAAAAACACTACAAGTCAGACTTTGTCGGAGATAAAGGATAAAGTCTTTTTTCCATTACTGTTTGTGGTCTTTACAACCTTCATCAAAACCTTTACTGAGATGGAGACAGACATTCAGTTCCTTAACTAAGATATATTGGGAAACTACGACTAAAGAACTGGAAAACTAAATCATGTGAACACAAAAAAGAAAGAAATCAAACAAAAAATACAGTAAGATCTCCAAATTCTATCGAAGAATACTAACAGCCATGGTTAGCCTTTTCATTAAAAGAGGTGGATTATTTTTTACATGGAACCGGCACACAGAACCTTTAGTTTTGCTACACTGGCTGTGGTCTTCCCTCCCCTTCTGTGAAATTCTAGGAACAATATTTAATTGAATATGATGAGCTCAGTCCTCCACTGGAATCCAGTGAAGCTGTAAAAACTGAGACATGCCAACAAGATTCCAGGCCTGGGCCCGAAGATGACTCCCACCAGTTAGTTTTCCAGTCAAAATAACATTGGATCAGGCAGGAGGCTAATCGTTTCAGACTCCCTCTGTCGAATAAGTTTAGCTTCCTAGCCGGGTATCTAGTTCTGGCATTTACCATGCCCAGTTTACCTGTTGTCTTAATGACTCAAGTCTCATTCTGCTGCTCTTGCTTTCTCTTTCCACACATAAATCTTGTTTTCATTCACTATTTAATTCCTGTTCCAATGACCTCTCTGCTGTTTTTTCAGTCAGTGTTATGCTGCCGTCCATGACAATGGTGCTTACTGCTGATATGTCACCTCTACTCTTACGCCCTTTGAACAGCTGGAAAACTTTTAGACATTTGGAAATATCTATATGACAGTAGATTAACAGCAGTATTTCTGTTAGAGAAGAAGGAAGTTTTCCCTGCTCAATTTAACCACCGTCACAGAGACTACACCCATTTTTATTATACAGTCTATAGAAATGACTAGACATTATGTGAGGAGCAGCAGAAGAGAAACAGTTGTGTTCTGAGTGAGAAAAAGACGTCTTAAAAACACTGCACTCATAATGTGTGCAGATAAAGAGAGGATATGGCAGCTTTTATCCCAGGAGGAGGGGGGCACATCGCTGTGAGCAGTGATATGGTTGACTGTTACAGCTGACTCTGCACTTCCATGACAGCACCTAAGGACAGCATCCTCACACACACACACACCTCAACATGATGCTGGATCATTCAACAGGCCTGGTGAGAACACAAACCAGCATACAAGCACTAACGAGGGCCAGGACATGTCATGCACACACATGAACACACAAATAATGCTAAAGAATGATAGGACTGAAAAAAATAAACACACAAACTAACTCATCAAAGCCAATAAAAAACTGTAAAAATAGAACCTGTTTTTGGTTAGCTCTCAACGGGGCGGCTGAGCGATGTCACATTACAACAATAAGATGTGTTTTGTGTTGGGCTGGAGATCGATGAGGGCAGCAAGAAAAAATCCTTCATCAGGTGCTGTTGGGAGAATTTATTGAGCGGGTCGTGGCAGAGGACATTCATTTCGACAGGTGTCAGCCTCCCAGCCACGCTGCTCTGTCCTCATACCTGTCTTCTCTCAGCCAGCTGCCTTGTTAGACACATCGCCGATGACAGATCACAGGAGGTGACATGACCAACACCAGGACAATGACCCTGTCTGTGTCTTTCTGTTGTTATCTCTGTATCAGTCACCTCCTTCCAACTTTGTCTACTAGAAGGGGCTGGTTTCAGGTCTGTGTCCAATTAATTAGTTTGTAACCCATCAACAGCAAAAACAAGCTGTACTTACACTGCTTTACATACACACTGGTCAAAAAGCACCTGCGTTCCAACGGTCTCGTCTCATCTCATCTTGTCCTGTATCGTAACGTTGACAAATGCAAGCGTATCACTTCCTTGGATAGTACCATTTTTTTTTTTACAGTGACAGTATGTAAATACTGGATCTGAGCTGCAATAAACGAGGTACAATTTATACACGATGTCCTTTTACTGTCCTATTGTAGAGTTGTTCACAGTGCTCAGAGGACTTGATGGATGATTTCCAGCCATGTTTAATTATATGTTGATGCTATCTACCTTATCTCATCACATCACATATAAATTGGGTTGTATCTTAAAAGAGAAGGAATGATTAGCACAACATAACATCTAACTAACATTATAAATTGTATTTATTGGCCCATATAAAATAGTACAGCTTAGATAATGATATGCAAGCCCCCTTTTATAAAGGGATATCTTTTAAAACTGCTGAAAACTAATTTAGACCTGATATCAGTCCTCAAATTTCCTTGGTGCTCCACCTCTGAGTTTCTATCAGGGGATTTCACTGGGATCTGTCTGTAGGCTTTCCTGTCAACCAATTAGCATTTGGGATAGTTAAAGCATATTGTACTTATGCAGTGATGTGTTTAATGGATTAGCAGGGGTGTAATGATCAGTGTGTCCGTGCAGTCTACATGTCTCTACAGCCCTACTACACTGGTCAGGGCTGACAGCACCCTCATCATTTGTCTTGTGCTGGTTGAAACATGGGGAGAGAGTGAGGGGTAAGACATGCACAAAGGTCCCTGGCTGGAGTCAAACTGACGACATTGCGGTCAAGTGTTTTAACGCCTTGATTATAGTGCAAATTAAAACTATATATTATAGTTACATAAATGTATCCATCCCTGCGATGGTGAGGAGAGGATACACTGTGGTTTTCATCCCAGTGGACAATGTGGTGAACAGACTAACGGACAAGCAGATATAAGCAGGACAAAGTTTGCCTAGTTTTCTAAAAAAACAGAGCATTGTCTCTGGCTGTACGCGTAGTGTTTAGGTTTTTTGATACTTGGCAGTACTGAAGCAATTCAGTCTGTGTATAATGTTATGTATTGGCACACAGCCCTATTGATTAGCTTGACAATGTGTCTTGGGTGATTTTCCCCCAAATCTAAAAAAGCTAATGATATTCCTTGGTATATGATTTCAGCATGTTAGTTTACACATACTCAAAGTTTGCCACACCTTCCATTCCTAACTACTGTTGCTAAGCTATGATTAGAGAATCGCTGTTTGTGGTAGGGGTTTAGCGAAAGGTCAGTTTCTGTTTGAGAGGCAATTAACTGACATTTTCAACATCATCAAGTCAAGATGTGAACATCTCCAGAAGTTAGATAAATAGGCCTGTGCATGATCATTCTTTACCATAAGTGTGTTAGTGTGAAAGATGATGGAGTGAGAACTAAACTTAAGTGCTGCACCACCTTCACAAGTTGATGAATGCATTGAATGAAGATCAAACACATCACCTTCCATCTCTGCTTTCTCTAAATTTCACCACGTCCACTTTACAAGCTCTTTATCACTCCTGCTGCCTTTTCCATTGATCAGTTTGTTCAGGTGTCACTCCTACAACGAAACACATTTGCTCGACGTATAGATGATATCCCAAATCAAGATACTGAATAACCTATTTATTCTGTCCCCTGTGCAAATTCAGCTGATAAGTAATAGAAACAAATGAAACACCTGGCTTTACGTTCATCATTCGCTATGACTGTTTTCTAGAGGAGCCAAGTATACTATACCACATAGAGCCAACACAGGTCAGGAAAATAAAATCTATTTGTGTTGATTTGCTGGGATACAATTCACCAGAACAGGCCAACTGATGTTGATGCTGTGTCATTAAAAACTCATATGATTGTTTTTGCATAGTGCAATTAATTTCTGTAAATTTTGGGACACCTTTTTATTATCAATTTTCTTTTGCTAGATTAATTTTTAAGGTTAAATGTTTTCCGCTTTACATGGCCTCTACACAGTGTGTTACATTGTGTTAGATAGAGTGTGAAAGTTCCAATATGTTTATAGTCTTCAGTAGATCAAGAGTGAGGGAGAGATGGGTGAAAGGAAGAAACAAGATGCATAGGAAATGTAGTTTTTGCTTTTAGAGACACTGATGGGGAAAATATATAAGAAACTGTCAGACAAATCTACAGCAGTCACATTTTTTAAAGTGAATATACACCACGTAGCCATAACATAATGAGCACTGATTGGTGAATAACACTGATTATCTGGTTATCATGGCACCTGTCAGTGGGTGAGATATATTAGGCAGCAAGATAACATTTAGTCCTCAAAGTTAATGTGTTATGTGCAGGAAAACCCAAACACTTTGTCACTTCAAAAGTGAATGCTGGTTCTGATAGAAAGGTGTCAGAACACAGTTCTACAGAAGTTTGTTGGTATGGGGCTGCAGAATACTATGTTCAGCAGGGTGCCCACCACAGTCCCATCTGTGGTTAGGCTTAGGTAACAAAAGTACTTTGGCTAAGATTAATGAAAGATTGTTGTTTTGGTTAAGTAAGGATGCCTGATGAGGTGTCCATCATCAGGAATGGATGACATGGAGGCCAGAACTGTCCGATACGCTGATGCTATTTAAGGTTCTGCCCCATTCAGGTTAAACCGAGTCAGGGTTCTGCTATTGTGCACACTATCTCACTGGAAAGGTTCTATAAAGTTCTATAGAACCTGTTCAACCTCAACAAAAGCCTTCCTACTAAGTCCCACACTAACATGCAAGTAAAGCTGCAACTAACGATTATTTTCCTTACTTTTGTTCATAAGATGTCATAAAATGATGGAACATTTTTATCACTGTTTCCTCAAAGCCCAAGGTGTAATCCTCAAATGTCTTGTTTTGTCCACAACCCAAAAATATTCAGTTTACTGTCATAGAGGACTAAAGAAAGCAGAACATTTCAATTGATTAATCAATTAGTTAATTAGAGTTAATTAAATAGTTCACAACTCTACATGCAAGTATAATCTTGTATGGTTTGTTTTTACATTTTTAACATTAAAGCCATGAAACCAGTAATCAGCTAATGACAGCGTTATGAGTCAGCAGTAAGCATCTGTAGAGAATCATCTCTCGGGAATATATTTTACTGCTGCAGCTGGTCTTGTCATTAGATCTCTTTGTCAGTGAATAAACACAGCTACTCTCATGGCAGGCCAGACAGCACAGACACAGGTGTGTGTAGATGTAGAGCTCACTGTGACATTGCCTACCTGCAGCCTCAGCTCTTACAAACATGTGGGTTGTTATCACCTCATTATTGTGGCCCCCTAGGATGGCACATCCATGGACTATGTGGGTGTTATGAAGCACTAGAAAACATCATCAGCACAGATCATCAGGCGTGTTTTGTAGAGTCGGCTACTGATTGCCACTGATGAACACATTCGGATTCCTGTGGATATTAAGAGTGCTTTTGACCGTGTGAGAAGAATTATACAAAAGCCCGCTGTGTCAGTCATGTGGTAGGTTATAGGCTTATATTGTGAGCATTAGCAGCGGAGCACATCGCTGGGCTGCTGCTTCCTCCCCTACCCATCAGCACTCACTTCAGGCTCTTGGCCATCTGATTCTGTGGTTTCAATTGTCCCTCACATGTGCTGACATGTCAATTTTTGAAATATTAAAACTCACAACCGACACATATGGAGCACAAATAATCTGAATATCAGATTGCCTCATGCTGAGATGTACATTAGGGAATAATTGCCTTTCAGGAGGAAATCAGGCAGCTGTGTTAAAAAGAAATCCAGCTTGGACCAGTTAGAGCAGCCTAAGATGAGTTTGGGTGGGCCTTGGTTGTCTTTGCTAGGCTAAAAATGTCTGGTGCTGACTGGTGTTGTAAATGAGATCCCTTATGCTGTTGTAAGCACATCCCAAGGTAGTCAGCGAAGAAAACAGTATTTATGGTCACACCACCAAACTCTACCAGGTGACGTAATCCAGGGTTCCCTTTAGATTAGAGTTGGCACTGATCCGATCCAATATTGGTATCAGGTGCTGATTCTGACATAATTTACGAATCGGACAGATATCGTTGATCCCTGTGCAGAGTCCATAGTTTGATGATTTAAAGACTGATGTAATAATGATTAATAATTTAAACCCATAGCTGAAATATTTTAGCACAAATTACGTAGTTATGAAATACTTGAGATATCCAGTAGTCCCCATATGAACTCGCCAAAATGTAACATGAGACAGCCTGCAACTGAGTGAGCTGAGTGAACAATACGTCCTTAGTTTGGGGATATTTTAGTTTTGAAACACAGAAATGTATTTTTGTAATGTACAATTGTAATGTGTGTGAAGCCAACATTCAGAGGGGTGGAAGCTTTCAATGATTCAATTAAGTGGTGCCAGTATCAGTAATGACAAATTCAGGTATCGGAATCAGATTGGAACTTAAAAAATTGTGTTGGTTCATCTCTAGTTTAGATGGTCGAAGACCATCATCAAGTAGCTTCAGAGAATTTTTATTATTTTAGCTTTAAACCTTATAGTCACATAGGTGTTTTGGAGAGAATACTATTAGTTTTAAGATTAATTAAACCTCACCATTTGTTCAGTTTCTTGGCGTAGATAACTGTTACATCTTAAATTGCTACCACTTCATAAGCATAATTGCAATATACTGTAGAATTAAAGAGGTGACTGTGGCTCAGGATGTTAAGCAGAAAATCCACTGATCACAGGGTTGGTGGAGTGATCCACACCTCCTCCTATCTACATGCCGAAGGCTCAAGGACGCTCCTGGATAAGACATTGAACCTAAAACTGATGGTTGTGGCCTGAAGGTCCAGAAGGTTTTGAAGTAGCGCATCATTCAACTCAGTATCAGTTGCAGGAGGATCTCCATCCCATCCTTCTGCAATCACAGAACATCACTTTGAAAACACATCAAGACTTGATATAAAGTTGGGATATTTGGAATTTGCATTAAAAAAGACAAGGGTCTGCTTTGGTTGTGGCGTGTTGCTATAGGTACCATGAGACGATAAAATACAATCCAGAATGATTGGTTCGGATAATAGATTCATGAGTTTTAGGGCTTATCAGAATCCAGAAAAATATTAGGCCTATATAATTCTAATACTATGAAACATGATTTTACAATTGACCCTTACTGACAGTTTAGCAAGCCTCTGTCAACATCGGTCAACTTCCTCCTTTCTTAGATATCTTATTTATCTATGCTATGTGCTAGGCTCATTTTTGAAAAGACAACCTAATTTTGAAGATGGTTAAAAGATAAAAGTGACATCTAGACCTTAAGTTAGCTAATCTTAGCAAAATGTTACCTAACGTCATTTTTCTAACATTAGCTTTCAGATGTAACAAGTTAGCTAACAATTGATGCAGATTAGCTAGGTGGTTAGATAGCTTTTTTCTAACATGATGTGACTGTGTCACTTTTACCTTTTCAAAATGTGGTTGTCTTTTCAACGTAGATTATCCTACCACATAGCATATCTAAGTACGGAAGGGGAAAGTCTTGCTCAACTTTTATTGGAGCACAGAGAAAAAAGGGGTGGGACTTCGATCATCAGTGAGTCAATAACCATAACAGCAATTATTTTGACATTTGTATAATTATTGTCTAATTAGCCTGTTTTCTTGTTTTTGTCAGTAGTGAGAGCACTACCTTATTTCTTACTGTTTGTTTGTTGTTTTTATTTGGCTAATAGCTATCAACTACTCAGAATGATCATATGCATATTTGCATGTTGTGTATCCAGCTCCTTCTTCAACAGAATCTTGTTGAACTGTCTGTGAAAAGCAATGCAGGTGTGATTGGACAGATGGTCAATTCTCCCTGGATTGAACAGCGGCACACAGAGCATTGTCTGTGGCTGTCAGAGAGTCACTAGGAAACCTTTCGACAGACCTTTAATTATCCACTGATGAACAGAGGCTGTATTTGTAATTAGAGAAAGAAAATGTTAATGCATTCTATGGAGGATAATGGCACTGTGTGCATCATGCTTCCTGGGTATAAATCTCCAGAGTCTGTGACACAACCAACCACACTGATAACTATTAGAATGTCTTCGCTGTAGAATGTCTTCCTACCATTAACTAAACAGTCATCCTGACAAGCAGAAAATAGTTGTGTGTTCTCACCATGCATTTTGTGGAAACCCTCTATACCAACACAGAAAAGGGCAAAACACGTGTTTGCAGTTCTATTGTGTATGGATAATTGTCTACATTTTTGGATGTGCTGTGATCATTTGACAGAATTGCAATATTGTTTCACTTCAACTTCAACAATCTGTGCAGCTGCATGCTATTTTCATGGATGCAGATATTTTAGATTGATGCATAATGCTCAAATTTATTACATTTATGGACAACATATGACCATTTAAAGTTGTCTCAGCTATAGAACTACACTTTAGCTGATACTGCACCAAATTTGCAACCCTGTCCTGGAAATTAAGTTTTTTATACAAGAGCATCTATGATTTGAGGGAAACATAATGCTAACCAAAATATGATTTCTATTGAGGAAATATTATTAATTTTCCAAGCTTTCATTTCATTTCTGTGACGAAAACTAAAATTGTTACTTTTAAAGTTTAGATTATAGATTCAGGGAGAAGAAAACAATTACTAAAAGAAGCCTATTAAGTATGTATGACTGTTAAAAATAAAATTTAAAATACATAATACAGGCAGAGAACTGTAGAAAAAGATTCTAAAAATTCTAAAACAATCAGGAAAACTCATCTCTGATCAATATTTACAGGAAATAATCTGCTCAAAATTCATCAAATTCGCTAATTTTACACAAACTTGTCAAAAGTAAAATATTCACTGACGATGTTTTTTAACCAAAATAAGCATTTTTGCAATGCTCTCCACTTGTAGTGACTATATCATTATTAAAAAATCAGAGACATTTTTTATTAACATTTAACCAAGTGCTTTTGTTGTAGGAGTCTGGACAGGAACCCTGGAATGTGGAGTCTAGCACGTTATATAAACAGTGTTTCAAAGAATGACTCTGCATATAATCCAGGCAGGTATTACAGGGTTGAAATTTGGTAGGATGTCTTAAAGTAGTGTAAAATTGTCAGTTGCTTGTTTTGCAGGCTGCAATACATAAGGAAGATGGATAAAAACAGATTTTATTATTTTGCAAATCTAAGTTAAATTTGTTGCATGGACTGTAGTTCATTGAAAAAAAAAGCTTAAATCAGAGTCTTTGCAAAATTGCAATTGACTTTTATTTCCTGAGCCTGTGGAGAGCTCGATGGAAGCCTGCAGGTTGTCTGTATCAGCATTCTTACAACAAGAATATTGATTTGTAAAATAAATGAAATGCATCAGTGTATTGATATTTTTACCAAGGCCGGAATGCTTTATGTCATATTCATGTGATGTTCTTCCGGAACAAACAAAGGCAGTGGGTACATTCTTTATCTAAATAGTGCCTGTGTGCCACAGTATTAATACAAAAAGCTATATTAAGCACTACCATGTCACAATGTGAACACTCAAGCTATAAATAGAGAGCAGCAGAAATGAATGAAAGAGTAAGGCAAATAGATTATACATTTTTTATGGCATTTTGAAAGACAGGGGTGAGGAAGTAGTAGAGGGTAAAGATGTTCTTGTATCATAAGCTGTCATATTCTATGGATTGTGCAGAGTGGAACACAGTGCCAGACTCTCCTCTCTATAGAACTGTACTGAATCATGCTCAATTATGAAAACAGCATTCAACAGTCAAAAAAGATGCTTCAGATCCCAACCTTGATTAATGTATGTGTTTCGGTTCAGTCTGGTGTTTATAGTTGTTTGGAACTAATTTGCAATCCTGGCATTTTGCTACACTGTAAATACTGGAGAACGTTACAAGGGTTGAGATATTACACAGCGAAACAGACAAAGGTAAGCACATGTTGATAGAGAAAGTTAAGAGAATTTTAAGTCTATTTCCAAGGCCCATGTTTTTCTTTTTTTTGACAATTGCAAAGTGCAGCCCCGGGGCACACTGGTAGCTCACCTGGTTGAGTTTGCACCCCATTTACTAAAGCTTTTTACTAAAATCCTTGCTGCAGCGGCCCGGGTTTGATTCCCTGTCCCTGCCAAAAAAATATTTGAAAAATAAAATAAAGAGCAAAGTGCAACCCTCAAAACAAACAAACAAACAAACCAACAAACTAAGAAAAACAGCAGTAATTTATCAACGGATGAAATCTTGCTTGCAAGTTGAGTACTGACCAACTGATCAATACATGGAACAGGAGGGGTCAGCCCATTAAGCAGCATGGAGACTTGCAGTGGAGACTGCTACCTTCCTCAGGTTTTCTCAGCCAGGTCAGGGATTCAAACAAAGGCCCTCACACTCACAAATCCACTTCTCACAGAGTTCTGTGTGCAGCAGAGTCCCTGCAGCAAAAGCAGCATTATTACATGAACAATGTGCTGATTTCAGAGAGTGCAAATGTATCGGAGGAGAGTGCATGGGTAAATAAGTAAGTTATAAAGTTATAAAGTGCTTCACTTTATACATATATAAATATATATGTATATATATATATATGTGTGTTTTCTTGACATTCAGTTTTATATGAGCAGCAAAGGGGGTGTTAGAGCTCTTTCCTGGAGGAGAAAAGTGATGCATTGCACCCAGCTGCACAGTAGCTGACTAAGCCTCAATGTTTCCTCAAGAAATTTTCTAACCACTTTTTTTGGAAGTTCAGGGATCACTTCACTTCCAGCGTTATTGGATTTCAGCTTGACACATTTTGTTTCTGAATCTATGATTTCAGAACGTTATTAAGAGGCTGCTCACGTCACTAATCACAGATACCGAGTGGCTCTTTGTAACTAAGCAAAGGAAAGGGAATTAAAGCCAGTTTTCCTTTACCAGGTGGCCGCTCTCTTACTGGGGGAACTACAGCTTGTTTGATGTGTCTTTTGACCCTGTGAAATTGCAGGAGTTCATTTTGCTCAAATGATAAATCTTTATGAGAAACATGAGCTGGCAGGCTTTTGAAAATGTGCTCTGTGATGTTAAGTTGAAATGGATACCCCCTGTCAGAGCAGCCACAGCAGAGGTAAAGAGAGATGTTCTTTGTTGCAGATGAATTTAATGCCACTGACTTACTTGTTTTTCTTTAATCAAGCAGGCCCTGCTGTGGTGAAATCACTCTTTTGTAAATAGATGGTTCAAGCTTGTTCATAACTTGTTCGCAGTAATAAATAGGTTGTTATCTTGAACTTGTACTCAAGTTCCTTTAAACAGAGCTGAACTGAACTCTTTCCAGAGGTGGACATTTTAAATTTAAGCTTTAGGTTTTGTTAGTTTGTACTGTTAGCCACCATATTTAGGAGTTACTGGAGCCAGAAATCTTAATTGGTGAGAAAGCCTGAATGAACAACACACTTCTCACTCCTAACTCACATACTGCCATTTGGTCAGCGGCTGTAGGTATCTCTTGCCTCATTTTTGGATGTGCAGGGCTCTGCTGTCAAGTTAAAAAATAAATATGCAATGTGCAATTAGAAATAAAGCTTGGTTGGTAACAGTGTGAAACTTGCACAGTGTGGTTAGGTTTAGGCAAAAACCAAATTTTCCTAGATTTAGGAAAAGTTTGTAACTTAGGTAATGTACCTGACGTAACTTAAAGGTCCAGTGTGTATATATTAGTGGCATCTAGTGTTGTAGTTGCAGATCACAACTCGCTTGCATCCTATATAGGGCTTATTCTAATACCCACATAAGCCCCACATACAGATGTTGGCTGGGTAGAGCCAGTGTTTGGTTTGTC
>NW_023339674.1:26912428-26914496 GCF_004916995.1 Morone saxatilis
ATGGTGGTTCAACATGGCAGACCCCATTGAAGGCAACCAGTGGCATTTGTAGACAAAAACAGCTCATTCTATGGTAACAAAAACACAACAACGCTTATATTCAGATGATTATATACTAATGAAAACATACATTTGAATATTATATTCCATTTCTGACAAGAGATCCTCCTCAATATTATACACTGGACCTCTAAATACGTTAGATAAGTTAACTTTTGAAAAAAAAAAAAGAAGTTAAATGTTGTTTCAAATGGACACGTTTGAAACCAAACAGCCACCACCACAGTTGTGACACCTGTCAATCAAGCGTGTGCAGTATTGGGGCTACAGTGGCTCATGTTGATGTACCTTTTGCCATTATTTGCTGAAGTTACATTTTGGACCAAATCAATACCACTTCTACTGCCAACTATTATTGTGAGAAATCCTGCCGACCTCCTGTTCACAGACTGATGATGTCATTGTCTTTAGTATTGACATTCATTTTTTTCTGTGGCTGAACTGAGGAGGAACTGGCAAGTTGTTCTTTTTTATTATGTGGGTAATTTACTCAGCAGTTAGGCTGTTTACCTGAAAATAAACATAATCTCTTCTTCACATTTCACATTTATTTGTAGTACACGATCTCATACAAAATCAATTCAAAATGCTTACCAAAATGAAAAGTTGTCATAGAGTCCTAAGAACTGAGACACATGTTGGATTGATAACCTGGAAGCATGTCAGATATACTGTATAACCTGGTGTGTTGAATGAATATTTTTTTTGTACTATAACAACACTTCTTAACACTTAAAACCCTGTATAACAACCTACAAATTGGGTTTATTTACATGAGCAAATATGTTTTTGAAGAAACATCTGGCATAGCCTATCTGATAATTTTTTTCTCCAAATGCAGGAAGGGCTATTTTCCAAAATCAAGTGCCCATGAGTGGAAGCAGTACCTGTCATGTTGCTACAGTAGCCCAGAAGAGAAAAAAAAACACTGGCTGCAAGGCCGTTGGTCTTTTTGCACGTTTCGGAAGGGGAGGGGGAAGCAAGGGAGTTGTCAGCTTTTCTGATAACCAACAATGACCTAAAATTCATTAGTCATTATAAGTAATAACAGTTAATAACATATGAAATTAGTCTACATAAATATTCATTTGTAAACACTGTCAGTGACATCTGTACTGGACAAAACAAAACACAAAGCACTTTCATATCTTTAAGGCAATTCATTCTACCTCCATGGTGATCAGATAGGCATACAGTTTGTCTTAAGGCAATTTGGATTTTTAACGTTTTCTTCTTTTCTATTCTTTTTTGAGATTTTATCTTGCATTTGTGATTTAGACGCAAGGTGAAACAATAATTTGTGCTCCTATCTCGATCTCTGCCTTTCACATTCCAAGTTAATGGAAGTAATTATAGCTCATTTATTTTGTAAGCTCTGGACATTTAATTGTCAGGAAAATATGTGCCCATACTGTGCCCCTTTTGTTCTTTGCTTGTGAGTTCTGTTCCTGAGAGAAACCCCCCTGAGTCAAAACTTAGTGCTTTTTTTATTTTTCCTTCTGGAGTTTAAAGCTTACCTGCAGCTCCATTTGTGGAGCAAAGATCATGACCCCTGGAAAGCCATTAAAACCTACTGCGTAAATAATTAAGTTTTTGGAGTTCATAAATCAGTTTCAGCTATTAATGGTGAAACCTCAGACGTACCAATGTGGAAATCTAGATCTTGAAGTGGGAGATTTTGCATGGACATTGTTAGACTTTTTGAGCTGTAACCCTTCTTTTGTGTGATCATTTACTTTTTATTTTTTTTAAACAGTGAAATAATGTTCATGACACAGTGCTAGGTGTATAAGGAAAGAAGCAGTGGAAAGGTTGTGTTTGTTATGTGGTTCAGGTGAGACTGAAGACAAATAATTTAGCAGCTGGG
This sequence comes from Morone saxatilis, assembly GCF_004916995.1. Lineage (NCBI taxonomy): Eukaryota > Metazoa > Chordata > Actinopteri > Moronidae > Morone > Morone saxatilis. The sequence continues at coordinate 26,914,356 of NW_023339674.1, forward strand.
GACCTTTTAGTCTAATGTCCTCTATCCCTGCTGGCTTATTCAATTCAATTTTATTTGTATAGGGCCAATTCATAACAGAAGTTATCTCAGGACACTTTTCAAATAGAGCAGGTCTAGACCGAACTCCTCCCAACAGTACCA
>NW_023339674.1:26914596-26934097 GCF_004916995.1 Morone saxatilis
TCTTATGAAAAGTGCTTTTTTACAAATAAAATTTATTATTATTATTATATTATTATATTATTAATCATCATCATCATCATCGATCATCATCTTTTTCCATTCCTGTCCAGTACTCGTGCTGCACATTTTGAATTTTAATTGGAGCGTTCTTAAGGGACTGATTAGGGCAACACTGATAAGTAAGGAGTTGCAACGTAATCCAGCCTAGAAATAACAAACGCATGGATTAGTTTTCGTGCATCTGTCTGTGATAGGATGTGTCTAATTTTTGTAATTTACGTAAATGAAAGAAGGCACCTAGAGGTCGCTTATGTGGACTTTAAAATGACAAAGACAAAGATAACTCCAAGATTGCCTGACAGTGGTGCTAGAGGCCAAGGTAATGCATGCTAGATAGCTATATCTTTAGACAGTTGAGTCTTCTAAGTTTTGTGGCCAAGTACAATAATTAGTTTTTTTCTGAGTTTTTAAACATCAGGAAAATTGCAGTTCATCAGGATTTTATGTCCTGTAATTTAGAATAATTGATTAATTCATCGGGCTTGATCGATAGGTATTATGGCGTTGAGTTGGACCAAGAACAGGCAACAGAATAAGGACCCAGCGTTTGGAACAGTTCAACAGTTTATTGTCCAAACAGAGTTGTAAAATCACAGCAGGTACACAAGAATAGTCCCAACCTGAGCTACCAAAACAGTCAGACTTTGCTACGCAGAGACCTCCGGGGGAGGAATCCAAACAAACTGGGAGACAGACAAGGCGAGCAGGCGAGGGGTCAGGAAGAAGGCTGTTCAGGTTACCTGGGGCAGACGACGGGAGGACGGGTCAGGACAAAGCAGGCGAAAACCAAGAAGCAATCCGGAAATAACAACGTAGGAGTTTGATGCTGCTAAAGCAATCGGCAGAGACTAAGAGGAAAAGAGTGGGTTTAAATCAGGGTGAGGAACACAGGTGAAGGGTTGTTGCACTGATGAGGCAGCAGTGATCAGGAAAAGTACTGGCAGAGCGGCGAGTAGGATGGAAAGCCAGGAGCGGATCATGATCAGATTAGATATAACTGTGTATCATCTGCATAGCAATGAAAGTTAATGGAGTGATTCTAATTAATGTTGCTAAAGGGTGATATAAAAGGTAAAATAGTATTGGTCCAAGTACAGAACCTTGTGGAACTCCATACTACCTTAGTATTTATTAAAGATTCATCGTTAACATGTACAAACTGCGAACGATCTGATACAGCAAACTTAAACCAGTTTTAATGCGGTTCCTTTATTGCCAATTTGATGCTCTGTAAGTCTCTGTAAAAGAATATCATGGTCAATAGTGTCAAATGCAGCACTAAGATCTAATAATACAAGTACAGAGACAAATCCATTGTCGAAAGCAATCAAAAGGTCTTTATTAACTTTAACCAGAGCTGTCTTGTGCTGTGATGAACTCTGAATCCTGATGAAAATCCTCAAATAAACTATTGTTATGTAGAAAGTCACAACTGTTTGGCGACTACTTTCTCTAGAATCTTAGAGAGAAATTCCTGTTGGAGAATCATTAAAGCCTTTTTTGTGGCACATTTTATTTGCAGAGCTTGGGTGCAGAGACTAGGGCCCTGGTTTACAATATAAGAGTAATTATGCAAGTTTTAGTTGTTTTTAAAAACGTTAATTTACCACTACAACAGCATATTGAGTCAGACCTTGTTTCCCAGAAATTTTGTATAGTATTCTTCTCACTAAAAGTAATTGCTGCCTGTATTATGTTCAACATTTTTCCAGTCTATGTAGTGTATTGTCCTTGTATAGCACAGAAATCTTAGATAGGTGGTGTGTGTACAAAACACAGGACTTTTACCAATCTTCAAAGGAGTTCATGTCCAACACCCTCCATGTGGTCAGGCTAAGGCTACTAAAGCACTGGTTAAGGTTGGAGAAAGATTGTGTATTCAGTTGAATAAGATGTGAAGTGCCCTTGATTCAGAGGTAAAAGTTCCATTAATTTTCTCCACAGACAATGTTGTGACTCAAAGTTAGAGCTCTTCAAGTCCTAGATGGACATAAAACTCTCTGGTTGAATCATCAGTACAAAGGATGTTAGAACTTTGTTAGAAAAAATCTGCTTCTATAAGTCTGCTATAAGAATGTGAGACATTAATTACAACTCACAATGTGCATTTTGGTAAGAACTATCCAGTCACAAAGCTTAAAAGTCAGCCATGCTCCATTAACTGTGGGTAGAAGCTAAATATAATGATATATAACCATCTGCGGCTCTGGGTCAATTTGAATCAATAACTATGATGTGTCCAAATCTACAACAGTTCTGATTGCATATATACATTATACAGAGAATAGACACCATAGTACTTTCATTATCTAGTTTGACATTCAGTCAGATTGCTGACATTTAGCTAGCTCTGGCTAACATATTGATCACCTCTTCTTCACTGCTCAAAAAAAACACTAGTCGCCAGCACCCACTGGCAGCACAGCACACATGACACATGCTACTTTGCCCCTGATTGACTAGTACGCATTGCCTTTATAGGTTTGGGTTGGTTAGATTAGTTAGGGTAATAAGGGTAAGCTAATCAGTGTAGGACGGGTCATGATTTCGTCATACTGGGAAAAAGATTTGTATGTGATGCTGCTGGGTCCCGTTTCGGGGCTAATAGATTTCGTGGTATCGGATCAGTACACAGACGCGTAGTTGCCAATACCAAATCCTGCTTGTTTTTTAAATGAATTGATTATTTCAAGTATTCAGATACACTGAGTAACTCCTGATGCCTTTAAAATGGATGCTGCATATTCTAAAACTTTCAGATTTTTGGACTGAAACACTGTGAAGCAGCTGTGTTGTTCTCCTGTTATTGACCTAGCTGCCAAATGTTTTTGCGCTGTAGACTCTAAAAGCCCAGTTTGACCCATCAGAGCCATTTCCAAACAAACAAACCAACCCCTGTTCCTCTGCTGACGCCAGGTAAGGCATGAGGGAGGGGTCTGTCTCACCTGCAAACCCTTAGCATAGCTTCCCACCAGAGCAGAGCCCGCCTCTCAGCCTCCAGCTGAAACCCAACACCTGTGACATCATGTACGTAGACACTGCTCTGGCTGGCCGGCCCCGCTCTCAGAGCTGCAGGCTGCTCATTGCTCTTCACTCCCAGGAGAGATCAGCAGCTCTGACCCGCGCTGCCAGCTGCAAGGAGCTGACCTGCATTTAGATCAATCACGCTGCTGCAGAGCTCTGAAGCCACTACCTGTGGCTGACCTCAGCGGCTGCACACCTCCCCCCAGGCTCAGATGGGAATTGTTTTATGGGCTTTGTAAGGGAATTGTTCTGTCACTTGTGAGGAACAACGCTGAAGGCTGCCAGCAGTAATTCTACTCAGGATACTCTCCTTTTCTCCATGGAGCTCGGCACAGGTAAGCACTCCCCGTTCAGCAAATTGTGAAGTTTTCATGCTGAACAGCCACCTGCTCTCATGCCTTTTGAGACTTTTTATTTTGTCATTATAACTTTGAAAGTGGCTCTCAAAATATCTGTGCATGGCCTCTCTGAATATCATCCTGTAACGAGTTTAATTGTTGGATTCATGGATTGCACTTAACAACAAAAGACCCTGATGAGTAGTTTGCTACAGATGAGTGTATGTGCACTTACACACACATGCACACTCACGCTAATAGCAAGTAAGGGAGATAGGGAGAAAGAAAAGAATGAACAAACAAGACAGAGTACACTGAAGACCTCGCTTTGCCTGCAGGAGTGAAACTTTGAGACCAGAAACATGTGTTCCGCTGTCCTTGTTTGATGCTTGCTGTATGAGGGCAAGCGTCTGCCGTAACAGTTCAGCTAAAACAGATTTTCATGAATAAACTCTAGCGGTAATAGTTTTCATTTTATTTGTCTAAACTAAGTTAAAGTGCTTTAGGGGATATTAACATATCCACAAATATGTAAGATGCACTATACATTAGGCCTGTGAGCAGAAAACTAGCTGATGAAGTAATAATACACTATATAAGTTAAATAAATTCATAACTCAGATTAGATCATACTCTAATGCCTGAAAAGGCAGGTTAATGCGGACTAACAAAAAGGAGTATGCATGCATTTCAAGATGAAATGAGGGCTGGTGTTGCTTAGCAGTTTAGACACGGCAGGGCTCCAATGTCCACTTATCTATCACACTGAGGGGATGTTTCGAGCACAATCAGACCAGTTCATTGTTTGTTATAGGTTGATATAGTCTGCCAGATCAATATTTGAGTCTATAAAATATCAGACAATAGTGAAACATGGCCAAGGTGATGTCTTTAAATGTCCAAACCACAAATATATCTATTATGATATGATACAGAAAAACATGCCAATCCTCACATTTGAGAAGCTGGTACCAATATTTTTTATTATTATTATTTTAATAATAAAAGTTAATTTTCACTTATAATTGTGATTAATTTTCTGTTGACTTACTAAAGTTCTATTGTAGTTAATTTGCCAGATAGCCTTTACATAGTCAAGTTTTTAATTTCTGTCCCTATCCAGGAAAGCTGAGCCCAGCAGAAATTATCAGACTGAACTGGAAGCAAACTTTAAAGGTAGCACAATTACAAATCAAGGACACAGACAGATGCATATTGACTCTGGGTGGCACACATTGAGATCTTTGTGAGCTGTAAATATTTCAGCTTCAGCATAAATTGCACTTCACCTGAGGTTTCGTGACTCCACTTAAAGAAACATTTTGTGTCCAGTCACACCAGAACTTGATGCAGGGAAATTCAATTGCATGTCCTTGTAAAATAGGTGATTCCAGACTGCTTGTGCTCTCAGTCAGTAGTCAAACTAGTAAGTTAACATAGTTAATTTAAGAGAACATCTGTCCACTCCTCTGTCATGTCTGACCAGCTATGCTCTTTTGTAGAGCAGTTGATTCTCAAGCAGAGGAAGGTTATGGAAAGTTGGACAGTGCTAGAAGTCAGTGCTGAGAAGAAGTCACTCTATGTAATGACGTCATAATAAACGCTGCATGACTTTCATTTTTCAGTTTTTGTTAATGTCCAGGATCATTTATATTTGAGAGTTGTTAACAACACAAGACAATTTTAAAACCTTTTACAGACAGCTTGAACACCAACATACTGCAGCCACAGCAGCTGCACAGGCAAGAACTCTAAAATAAGACATTCATATCAGGGTTCCTCACTAACGGTCATATAATTTACTGGTAACCATTGTATTGACTAGGTTTTACCAGTTTTCTTTTTAATGAGGCAGGGTTCATGGTGAAGTGACACAGGTTTATTACAAGTAGGTGGTCAGTGTTTCCACTCTACGTTAGCTCACTTTCTGTTTTTCTCACCACAGCTGATTTTTCTGCAGCGTCTCTGGCGAATTGTAGTTTTCTTTTAAACTAAGTTTACGTAGACAATCTTCATCCTTCTAAAGTTAACTTTTAACCTTGTTTTCTGCTTCTTTGTAATTAATTTGTCAAATTTGTGACTACTTTGGGGGAAAATAACATATTCGCCATTAAGATTGATTGATTAAAGGTCCAATGTGTAGGATTTAGTGGCATTTAGCGGTGATTGCAGCAGACTGAAGACCGCTCACGTCTGTATGTGATGACTTGGGAGTAAGAATTGGTTGTGTTGTGTGTAGGAGAAACTACAGTGGCTGCAAAACTTGCAGAAAATGTGACACGTCATCTACAGCCAGTGTTTAGTTCTGGGCTACCAACCATCCTAAATATTACACACTGGACATTTAAGTATATCTTGTTTGATTGATATTGCTATAAATATAATAAATAGCTGAATGGAGTAAAAAAAATTAAAGATTTGGACAAATTAAGCTTTCCATTACTCTGAAGAAGTTAATCCTACAAATCCTACTCTTTGCCAGTTTAGTGGTGTGAAACTTCGTGTCCTGTTGTTTTGGCACTTTAATGTTGATATTCAGATCATTTTTAAAGGTTTATGTGTGAATGGAAAACTTTAAATGCATTATCTACTGTTGTTTCAAAGAGAAAGCATTGTAAATAGACTTGTGGAGCCGTGGAAGTGGAAAAAAACAAGAGGTTGGGCAGAGGAAAAGCAAATTTGCCTCTCCCACTCAGTTCATGTGGGCCAGTGTTACCTGTTGCAGGTCACCACCTCATCACTGCTTTCTATACCCCACCACATGTTGCTTTTGACCCCAGCCTTGAGAGCTTCCCCCCTATTCTTCCTCCGTCACCTGTCCTCCTAGCGCTCAGCCACTCTTGCTGGAATCTGAGAAAGGGCTTTGCTCACGGCAGGTTAATTGCCTCTGAGATTCCTGCGCTAATGGAGCTAATCCTGCCTTTGTGCAGTCTGCGCTCCAGATTTGAGCTTGTTTGTCAGGTTATTGTGTGAGGTCGCATGTATTAATTGAATAGCATCGAGGCTCTGTGTGCTTTTGTCTTTCTGATGAATACTTCACAAGCAGCTCAGGGAGGTGTTTTCACCGGGATACAAAACCACTACTAAAGACATCCTCTGGGTAAATATATGCTTACACCCGGTGACTGAAGTCTGTGTGAAACCTTTTACCACAGCTGGATAGAGATCAAGCTGAAGTTGCCATTAACAGTGGTAATTTCGTTGACTTATGAAGAGAGCATTTTACTGTACTCCCTCCCTCTTTGATGTAGGGATTCAAAGTCCTTTCCCTCCACCACTAGCTTTAGAAGCAGAGTGAAATAAATTGATTTTTTTACCATTTTATTTTCGTGCCTCAGTTATTTAGGGTGTCATCCATAACTGGGATCTATGTGGAACTTAATCCATCACATGTCCCGCTCTTTGTGGACTTACATTGCAATGTTTGAAAGTTTTTTTTTGTTTATTCTCTTTCTTGTCCTTATATTTTTAGTTAATTGAAGTTCTTTAGATAATTTTAGAAATATATGATGTAGCAATAGGAAGCGATCCATAGCTGATCATAAATAAGATATGTAAATATTGTGCTTTGAGGTTCCTTTTATTGTATCAGCCTGAAGGGATCCTCTTTTGCAGTGATATGCAGCCTTTAGAGGCCAGTTACAGGCTCCCTGCAGCATCTTGTCAGACTCTGCTACTCATCAAGGGGCCTGTCTGATTCAGCAGCTGCAAAGAAAATCCTTAAAGGGATTGTTCAGGGTTTCGTAAAGCCTATCTGATTCATAATGAACTTGAGATTCTTTCAAAGAGCTACTGCACCCTTGTCATTTTTAGCATTATGTCAGTCAGCTCTGACGAAAACCATTTCTTGTACAAGGCTTTACCAAGTCATTCTCTATGTTTTGGCACAAATGAGATTTATACACATACATTTATTCTCAATCAGACACCAATTACCAGCTATTGCCTCTGGTGGCACATTAGCATAAAGCAACCAAAGTGATTAGTCACATCAGAAGAGTGGCACAGCAACATGTGGTGGCTAGTTTTGTTCATGGAAAAATGGATATGAAGAGGACAGCTGTTGGAATTGTGTCTCATTCAGTAGAGATTTCACCATTTTGGATTTTGCAGTTGTCTTTTCCCAGGGGTGTTTCAAGAGGAGGGGCCTAGGGTGCCACTGGCCACTTCTGAAATCTGATCGGCCACCCCAAGTGTCACTCCATTATCCTTACCTCTTCCACTCCACACTGTCTTTTAGAGGCTGTAGCGTGGTCTTTAAAAATAGAGGTAGATACTAGTATCATATGAAACTAGATGACCTAATGCAGCCATTGGTAGCATGTCATACTAGTCAGGAAGGGGGCTAAATATTGCTCCAAAGTTATCAAAGGGATCCCTTGACCTCATACCTCTCCAGCACAAGTCATTGCCCCACTTGTGCCACCCCAGTGCTTGTATTGTTTGGAGTGTGTCGTTCAAATTTGTGTGCCAAAAGCTACAGTGACCATGCACATTTTTTTCATTCTGATTTTGGTTCAGTTGTTTACATGGACTGTTTACATAGGATGTAATACAGTCTGGTGTTTACATGCACCAACACATTTAATCGGAACAGAGGCGCTTTCATAAAACGGAAAGTTGGTGAGGTCAGATCCACTTTTGTTGTTTTGGGATTTAACCTTGTATCTTCAAAGTGTCTTCAAAGTTTTCCAGCAGTTATACTTTTGGTTTGTGTCTGCTTCATTCATTTTATGTTTGAATAAGTCTTGGTATGTAAGTTTATGGCTCTTTATTCAGATTTGTATATAATATTATATTATATTATGTTATATGATATTATTATAAGATCCCATCTGTAACCTTCATCATACAGACAGTATGGTATGTGTCCATAAAAACAAACATATCACCACCTTGGATCTTACTGTATTTTTTGAGGCCTTTATATGGAGCATGTTATTCAGTTTGAACTTTTAAACCGATTACAATCAGAATATTAGTCTCCATGTAAACAAAGCTAAAGTTGAACTCTAGGGAAAAGCTTGAAACAAATCACAGCAATTCCGTTGATATAAATTAAGTTTGGACCCAGATTTCAGCCCATTATTTACATTTAGCCTCACACATAACTTTTATAACAAGTTTTTACACTGTATGGATTAAACAAACAACATAATAACCTTTAATTACTGAGTTTTAGAGGTATTGGTAGGTAGATTTTATTACTTTTGGTCAGAGCCAGACAAGCTCCCTCCTGTTTCCAGTCTTTATGCTAAGCTAAGCTAACTAGTTGATGGTCCTAGCCTTATACAGACATGAGGGTGTTCTTGATCTTCTAATGCAACTTTCTCTAACCTCAACCTTACTGTAGTTGCCAGGAGTTTCAACCCAATATTACGCCAATGCTTGTAATACACACAACAGGTCCACCCTCTTGCCAAGGCGTGACAGTTTCACATTTTCAACACATGCTCATTGCGCAGTCAAGTTAGCAAAAATAAAGCAACATCGGACCTGAGAAGTCAAGGCTATCTTTTCACATGGTACACAGACAGCAGACTCCTGGGTTAACGTTCTGTGTTAATGTTCTGAGCTATCTTTATACTGCTGGTACTGCACCTTCACACATATGTACTTTTCACACCTGCAGGCCTATTGCACACTTTGGTGAGACTGGGCTGAGTTTTGCAAAATTCTTCAGTATCAGGTTTTTGTCTGGCAATAGGGTCGGAAATTTTGCCAAAAACTTACTAGTATATATACTATACTGGTGTGACCGAGCCTGGATGATGAATGAGACAAAGCTCTTTTTAAAGCCCTCCAATGTAACATTGTTGAACCAGTGAGCGAAGGTATGACAGTGCAGTCTGTGGACCTCCGTAGGCAGCTCCACAATGCTGCCTGTGTGTGAAGTCATCAGCACAGGATGAGCCCCGACATGCCTGCTGAATGCAGGGGGGGTCCACCTGACTGGCTGTTATGACAGGAGTTATGGTCTAAGACAACCACTCTTTGCCTTCATTTCACTAAGCCAGGCTGAATAGGACAATAAAATTGAAAGCAGGGGAGGGCTGGGATACTTTGAATATGTGTCATCATTCATACACGAAGGGGGATATTTATTATCAGCTGGAGCTGAGGGGCCGCCCTCATCCCAGCCAGCCTGTCTGTCTACAGATACATTAGTATGCTGATGGCTGATGCAGAGGGAGATGAGTGACTCAGTGATACTCCTGGCTACGGGCAGATATTTGTGCCGGCAGGTATTGAATATGAATTCCATAAACTTGAAATTGTGTTCCATAATATGAAACGTGTTCTAAAAATAGAATTTGATGAAACTGAATTTGTTTTCCACATACAAAACTTGTTTTTAAAATTAAAATGTATGTACTGAAAAAACAGCATATTACCTTACATTAAGCTGTTGAATCTGTCTGTGGGTCAGAGATGGTTTATAGTTTTATGCTGCTAACTTTCATGTACATGCATTATAGTGAAACTTTTTTGTCACAAACAGTAATCAAGCCTCTCGAGATTATATAGTCTATAATCGTAGAATTAGAATGTAAGTAAAAAAGCCATGAGGTTATATTCACTGCTATTTCTTTTGGATCACCTCATAAAATTTGTTAGTATTTGACTTACCTAATGAATGCTTAAAAAACCACGCACCTGAGGTGCTCAGTGAAACCTCTCAGGGTTTCTGGCTCACTAACACAGCGTGCATCTATAGGGAATTTTTAAAAGCCCTTTGAAAAAAACCTGCTTTGACAGACTCACAGATTATCTGTCCAGGGGATCAATATGTAGACCTCCTCACCCAGAGAACTCAAAATGGATCATGACCGATCATAACAAACTCAACTCAAAAAGTTTGCAACAGAGGGAAGAGTCATGTGAATAAGTAGGGGGCTTTATTTGTGTGCCTTTTCCCTTTGAGGTATTTATGCTATAAATTCCGTGGTTATAGATGTATACAGTGCCATCTATGTATATGCAAAACCAATATATTCATAAGCAAGTGGCATATTGATGAAATCTGAAACTGTAGTCTGTAAAACTGTAAAAAATGTAAAACGGTCAGCTTCAGGTGGTAGTTACTGCAAAACTGATTCTTCAGTGCATATTGAAAATAGCAACAGAGATAGCAATAATAGCATTAGTGATTATTTAGTATGACTGCTGTGCAAATACAAAAAGTACAAATACTTTTTTTTTCAGGTATCTGTACTTTATCTGAGTACTTTTTGCTCTTACCCTTTACATTTTTACACAAATATCTGTACTTTCTACTCCTTACAGTTTCAAATCATGGTTTGCAATGGAATTATTCATTTTTATTTGTATTTTGCATCATTACACGTCTTCCCAACATCAAGGCATGACAGACGTAACATGACGAAACAGACAAGAAAGGGAGACTTGACCCCCTTTGAAGTTTCAGTTAGCTTTTCTCCGAAACAGCTGGTATTCATTCAGAGAAAACCAAGAGTATACTTTGAGTACATTTCGGAGCCTGTACTTTTTCACTTTTATTTGAGTAAAGAATCAGTATTTTTTCCAGAGTATTTTTACATAAGTATCTGTACTTCTACTTGAGTAAAGAATGTGTGTAATTTTGCCACCTCTTATTATTCTTTCATGCTTCTTATTGGCTCACCTACATTTATGAAACATATACTGTTCATATACTGACATCATTTTACTGTGTTTTCATAAGATTTGTGATCATTTTCATATTTAATAAGATATCCCTGGAAGAAAGAGACATCTATCACAACTCCTCCTACAGATTAAATGCTACTAAATTGATTCATATGTCAAGTCTTGTGTAATTCTTTGCAAATGGGTGCAAACACTTAGTTATCTTAGTTAGTATAGTCACAATATATTAGTCTTTGAATACATTACAAACCCATCACTTGCACATAATCTGATGACATGCAGTTTATGATGTGTTGTATAATGCAATAAGGTTTGCAGAGACTTCATTCAGCCACTTTGTATGTATAACTCAGCATCTATAAAAGCACAAACTCCATTTAAAATTCAAAATGTTGGGTATGCCACATTGATCAGCTGTGAATGAGCTGATTATGATGACATACAGAGTTAGTTATTGGAGTTAAATAGACTACTGTGCATTTATAAGTCTCAGCCAATATCAAGGTCAGCCTTAGCGCTTGTAGCAATCAAACTTATTTTATTAATGAAAAGCTTCTGTAGTTTTATTGTTTTTTTAACTGCAAGTAGAACCAACTGCAGGTTGTTCCAAATTGTATTATTGATTAAATGGCTAACACAAGGCTAAGCATGATTTAAATATATTATGTATTTTGTTAAAAGAAGAAATACATACAGTATACTAAATTAATTGAAGATATTTGGATGAATGTCAGATAGCAACCCAGTCTCATATAAAAACGTACCCTGGCTACGTTGGTCCAAAGTGCAAAAACGTAGAGGGGTTACAATAATGGCCCTTAAATTGTATCACTGTTACATTTTTCTGCCTTTTCTTTTCTTATTGTTTTGCAATAGGATATCTGTAACACACCCACATCCACACACATTCTAGTCCGGCCATTTGGTTGCACTTCTATTGTAGCAGTTCACCACTGTCAAACTACAGGCCTCCTCCACACCAACCCACTGGTCCAAACCCCAGCCACTGCAGTCCTCCACAGTCAGGTATTATTGATCTGTCAGCTGACACAGTTTTGTCTCCAGTAGTGAAGGCGTGAGGGAATGTGACTGTCTGTCCACGCAGCCTGGAGACATGTTCATATTTAATGGTGTTTATGAATGCGGTCAGTGAGCAGCTGTCCTGTCAGGAAGTGTCACCTTTAAAGCTCCAGTCTGTCTGTGGCCTTTGGCATGGTGAGACACAATGCGGTAAAATGTGAGGAGACAACAGCTCCTGTCTTGGCGATGGAGTGTGTTACACACATTTGAATGTTGCAAAAATACTGCCAGGAAGCCCATTATTGAGATTTCAGAGATTTTAGAAAATGTTTCCCCTGCCTGCAGTATTGGTTGCTTCACTGACTTGTAATTTACTATAATATACTGTATTGTTGCTGTCTAATTACACCATAATTATAGAAAATAGGGAGCTGTAATTAAAAGGCCTACCACAAAATGTAATCAGCAGCTTTTCTGCCACAGGAACATTTTGATTTTACCCTTTCTAACAGTAATACCAGCCTATCATGGTCTCAGCACAGAGGGTTTCATTTTGCCTCATTTAATTTTAAACAGCAGCTTGTCAGCTCTATTAAAAATAATGCCATTTTCTGTTTTGGAGAAAGTGTTGTGGATATGGAACTAATGCTGATGGTTTCAGTTGATTTTTGGAAATATACAGATAGTGCTCTTGACACCAGAGCACGTTTTTTGTCCACAGGTAGGTTCAGGCTACATCATTTTGGTTAAGATTAGGAAGATATCATGGTTTGGATTAAATAGTGCTTCATTTCACTGTTGACTGTTGCAATATTGAACTAAGATGACTGTATGTCCAAGTAGTTTGAGTTGAGAAACATTATCATTATTATCATTAATAAAGCTTTAATTTTCCTGTGCAGCTATCGTAGGAAACCAATCAAATTCATTATCAGTAAATATTTTGCTTGTGCGTTCTGTATGAACATTTTGTGACTTTGCTGGTGATAATACATTTTATTTGTGTAGCACCTTTAAAAACACTGAGGCCAAATAAAGGCAAGACAGAAATAATAAGAAAGAAAATGGTAGAGGGAAGACAATGATGATGAAAGATAAGGACGGTGAACGTGATAGCTATTAAAAAACATAACGTAATTGTATAAATTTAATTTTAAAAAAGAGAATTAAAGCCATAAAAGCAATTAAATAATTTGAACAAAATAAAATAAAAAAAGAAGACATCACATAAAAGCAAGTCTATAAAAATGACTTTTAAGAGGTGATTTAAAGCTGCAGTAGGTAACTTATAAAAATACATTTTATAAAAAAAGAGTTCTAGTGCTCCTTGTAAGATTGCTCAAGCGGCGAAGGCAGGAAGGAAGGGACCTTGAAACTGTTCAGTCAGTCCAAATTTCTTTATTTCCATTTTTTTCCAAGCAGTGGATCAGTGCAGCGTACTTACAGTGATGGTCAGCTTGGCCCAAACTGAAGAAAACAACAAACTAAATAAAAATTAAAACAACTTAGGACAAAGGTAACTAGAGGTATCAAAAATAACCTCAACTCTGCTCAGGGCTATACCCTTTTAAGCTGGGGCACCTGGCAGCTAACAAACCATGTGGCCTGCTCACCAACATCCTCAAAAGTAGTCTCCCCTTGGAGAACCCTCAACTCCTGCTTATATGTGCTGTAGCTCCTCCTACTACAGGAAGCAACAATTAAGAAAACAATTTACCTTTAGCATTCATTTATCTAATACCCAGTAGATACATTTTATAGGTCAACATTAGACAGAACTCACTACACATATCAAAAGAATAAAATAGATCCCAACTGTTCAAAATAACAAATCTCCCAAATGCCTCCTAAATCTCCCCCTCATCTATACTACACTTGGCACATTCCCCCAGGAACCTGACCATAAAAGGAGTCCACCTGGGCGGGGACTGGTTTGCCAGTTCCTGGGTCCAAATCAGAAGATGGCCAAGTGCAGTCTAGAGGAGAGGTGATTAATCAAATGGAAAATGTTAAAACCAAAATATTTTCTTAGGCTTCCTTCCAGATCTAATGTAACTCAACACAAACATAATACAATTTCCCTTTACCATGTTTCAACCCAACATCTGTAGTAATTACCAAACCCCAGACATCTGCCTGCTAGATGGTATGTAAAAAGTGGCTGAGGTGGACAAGCACTCTATGTTGTGTCTCATTTAAGTTACAGGTCACGGGGCATCCCCATGACACTCCTAATGGCATTTGCAAGAATCCACTGGGCCTGAATGAATACAACCAATCAGAGCTGAGGGAGATGTAAGCCTGGTGGATTCTTGCAAATGTCATTAGGAGCTCTAGGAGGAGCCAGAAGAACCTGCTTTTTTGCTTTTTTCACAGATTATCTATCTCATGTACTGCTGTCAGGATATAGTGAAAGTTTCAGCAAATATCACAAAAAATATTTTCATAAAGAGGTCACTGATTCTGCTAACCTTAATCAGGGTTGTTCCAAAGCTGAGGGGGAAGTACGGTCACCTTTAGATTTAAGTCTCGACTTTGGAACAGTCAGAAGGGCCCCACCTGAGGACCTAAGGTTGGCTTATAAGGGGTCAACATTTCTGCTATGAACAGGGAGCCAGTAGAGAGAAGCCAGGATTCGGGTGATGTGATGTCATCTGTTATTACCAGTAAAAAGCCGAGCTGCTGCATTCTGTACTAGTTGGATATGTTAAATTCAGATAATTTCATTATAAAAGTTGTTGGTTAAAAAATGTTCAAGCACTTCCTCATGGTCATACTTCATTACCATATGCATTTCAGGGTCTAGGGACCAACAAGGGTTGTAGGCGGTCACCAGCAAAATAAGGAATTTTACTTTTATCACCATTTTTGGAAGTTGAAGCAACAAGGGACTTATAAGGTTGACTGTTTTGATTGATTGTAACTTAGTGTTTCCAGTTTGATCACTAATTGACTGTGAAGACTTTATCTTCAAACATAAAAAAAAATGAAAATACTACTTTCCTTAAGACAGAATCCACTCACATTAGGGGTCAGTGGACTAATGTGGGGGTCCTTGACATGTAAAGGTTTGGGAATCTTTGTTTCAACCTGGTCTTGTTTGTAGACACCTAGATACATGAAATATTTTTCCAAGATTACTTCACACTTCACTTGAGTTTTGTTGGCTTAGGGCTAAAGTGTTTTTGTTTTGTTTCTGTGGTTACAACTCTGTTATCTTCAGCCATGGAGACTATAGTGTGTAATGTGTGATTTTAATGTAATGTGCAATTTAATTACTGCATTTGGTCAGTTGAAGTATTTGCTCCAAGTTGGGACCTGTTAAAACTTATTGTGCTCTACAAATTGGATCATCATTGGCCCCTGCTGTATACATTTTTACACTGTTTTCTATTACCTGGCTGCTGTCATGATGGATCCCAGTACAATAGGAGAAAAGAAGTAGATAAAACAATGGACCAAATCAAATGGTCACAATCACAAAGACAAATAAAACACAATAAATGGAGATTACTCTTACATCAGTTAAACAGGATCAGCACATCAGACCCAAGTATTTTAAATGCTAGCTGTACTGTATGTTCTGTTTGGGGTCCTGGGTAACTTAACTAATTTGAAAAATCACTGAGTGCGTGAAAACTAGTTAGTAAGCGAGCAGAGAAGCCTAAATAGTTAATGGTTGAAACATCCAGCTTGTGCCAGTAGTACAAATGCAAAAAATGACAGTTCATCTACATGGGAAAAAAAATATTCTAATTAATATCCACATTCATAGTCAAATAATAGTGTTAAATAACATCTAGTTTAAAATGAACACATTTGTAATAGGTTTGGTGGATCTGATACCTTAGGTCATCAGAAAGGGCTACGGGGGTACTTGGTAAAAGAAAAAGGGAACCACTGCTCTATATTACAGTGCCCACCTTTATTTAAATGTCAGTTTAGCAACAGTGCAAGCTCGAGACTGAAGACTGTTTAGTGATTTTGGTTCATGAATCTGCATAGATATGATATGTGATTTGAAGCTCATTATTCACATTGGGATCACTGGCCCTGCGAAGCCCCAAGCCTCACTGTCTTTCCCTAATTTCTTATATAGTGTGTGCCCATGCTTTGCAGGTTTTCACAAAGGTTTAGGACT
This sequence comes from Morone saxatilis, assembly GCF_004916995.1. Classification (NCBI taxonomy): domain Eukaryota; kingdom Metazoa; phylum Chordata; class Actinopteri; family Moronidae; genus Morone; species Morone saxatilis. Next base: position 26,930,830 of record NW_023339674.1, read on the forward strand.
GCTGTGGTTTTGGGTCGACAGCACACTGGCCATGGAGGAAATTGGGCTGCTGTGGCAGTAATTGACTGAGAGATGGCTTTTAGAAGGACATAAATTATTCACCCGAGCCATCTCTTTCCATCTTCAAGAACATGCAGGAAATTGACTCATGTTGTACTGAAAAAAACACTTCTGTTTGTTCTTCTAAACTTGTGGTTGCACTAAAATGGTGACCATCTCATACCGCCAAATACTTTTTGCCTTTTTCATTTTGGCAATATAATCTTTCAGGTTTTTACATTATCTAATTATCCTTCATTAAAATGACAAAAATGATTTTGATGGGACACTGACTGCCTCTATCTTCCTGTTATCACACTATGTAACTTTGGTGTCCGAGGGAAGTGCTTCACGGCTCTAAGTCACATACAAAACAGCGAAACAAACCTCAAAACAGGCAGGCCAACACCCAGACACGTAGACCTAAGAGGTAAGCTAATGCTTACATAGCATTATGTTGAATAGACCAGGGTGTAGGATTTAGTGGCATCTAGCGGTGAAATTACAGAATGCAACTTACTGAACACCGCTGTATTTAACGACTTGAATGAGAATGAGAAAAGGGCTGTGAAGTTTGTAGAAGAAACTATGGTGGTCATGAAACTCGGAAAAAGATATGATATGAGAGAGAGAGAATGATATTATTGCGGTTAATGTTAACATTTAAGTGTCACTGATGTGATGTTGTTATTTAACCAGTTTTGTGTATGAGTGCGTGTGTGTGTGGCCTTATTTCATCTGCATTAGGTTTTCTCTCTCTATGAATTAATCAGAATTTGACTACAAAACCAGTGATTTAGGAAATAGATTTAGATCAGAGGCTGTTTCATTAGTGTAGTGAAAAAATTAATTATATTGTTATTGTATCCTGGATGAGGCCCCAATATGTTACAACTAGCTAGCAGGCCAAACTTACCATTAAAAAAACTAAAAAAATGTATTAAAGATTTTAACAATAATAATAGTAATGAGGTGTGGAAGTCTGTGGAGTGTGAGAGTGATTAATGTATGGTGCATATCAGTATGAAACAAAGTTAATGCAAGGCAAAGAAACTACACAGAACAGAGCTTGGTGGGTGGTGAGCTGACTGATACAGGACCATGGCACTGGGGGCGTTACATACATGGCAATAACTATTTGCAAAATCATCATGCATATTTAATAGAAATTTGCCATCCCATTGTTGCATAATCACAGCAAAAACCCAATGAATAAGGAGGTGGCTATTTTTCAGTGTAATTCATTAGGGAGCTGGGTATCAGATGTGTGGATTAATAAAAAGATTGAAGTGATTGGTGTGCAATGTTTCATTTCACTGCAATAATGTATCAAAGCTCTGTGAAGGTTGCTTCTCATCTATATGCTGCGGCTGCCAGCTGACAGCCAGTCTTCTTCCTGCCAGCTGTCTGTGCCATCAGTAAGTGAATAACCCCATCAACAAATAGCCTGTATAGTATCTCTCAGTCTACACAGAGTGATGAGTGGGACTAATCAGTACCTGTAGAGGAGCATTGTGGGGCTGCAGGGAGAGCCATGACAGGAGATAGTTTGGGTATACAGACTATAGGCTCATCTCGCTTCTTAACATCACGTCTCATTTAACAACTCAAAGTGTTATTGGAGTTCAACATGATTTTCTTATGCACATAAGTTATGTCTCTATTAATCCTGTGATAGACTGGCAATATTCATCTCCATCCATGCAATAGGTGTTTTTTTCCCTCCTCCCATATGCATTCTTAAACAGGAATTATACTCTCAACATCTGCTAGTACGCGAGGGTCTGCTAGAGTGATTGAAATTTCATCATGAGAGGGTATATAGGCTCTGTGTGGGCATTCGTGTACCAGCGATTTGTTATGCTACACTGTGGGGAACATGTGCTCCAAGTGGACTACTACGTGGCCATGGTATCCACAGCTGTCCGTGTACGTATCCGTTTAGGGGTATATTTAAGCTTTTTAATAGACTCTAAGACACCGCAATTCTGCACAGATCTAAAACTGAGACCTGAGCCTGGTCCATACCTGTTTCTATAATCTGTATACTTCTAAGACCAAAATCAACTTTTACTGAAAAACTTCACACCCGTACCCAACATGAAGCCATATTTTTGCTTTATTTAATCTCACTAATGTTACACATTGGCTGCACTCTTTTCACTTTTCCCACAGTACATTCCAAATCTACTTGCAACACATGAGCTGTACAGATCATTGCCAAAGTGATAGAGATAAACTGGGAGAGAATTTTTGAAGATAATAAAACCTGCTTTTAATTGACCCTTTTTGTCTCCCCCTTTTTGCTCTGTGCTCCAATGACAGTTAAGCAAGCCTCAGTCAGACCCTCAGTCAACTTTCTCCTTTTTTGTATTTGTACTGTGCTAGGCTCTCTATGTTCAAAAGACAAACATATTATGAAGACGGTCATTATGAAGATGGTCAATAGCTAATATTAGCTAGCTTCAGTTAGCTAATACTAGCAAAACACTAGCTAAATAGCTAGCTAGCTAATCTACATCAATCATTACCTAGCTAGTAAGTCCCTCCAGGAAGTTGTGATGTTGCGATTGCAATAATTAGCGCAAATTCAGCCAATCCCAATTCTGCGCAGCCTTGCACCTTTTCCACAAATTTGACCAATAATTGTGTTTTTCTTCCTTGTTTATATGTCTAGTTGTAAAAATGCAGACACATGTAACTAAAACGTCTCACATTTACCCTGTCCAAACAGTGCAATTTTATTCTTACTGGAGCCTGTGTTCAATTTTTAATAAGAATAATTACGGAAAAAAAAAGCCTAAAAACATCACAACATGCATCGCAATTTTTTAAAAATATTTTTTGGCCACAAAAAAGCCTGCAAAACTTTTTGGTTACATCTGAAAGCTAATGCTAGCAAATGCAGATGATGTGGTCCTGATGGCATCATCGGCCTGTGACCTTCAGCACTCACTGGATCGGTTCGCAGCTGAGTGTCAAGCAGCTGGGATTTGGATCAGCACCTTTAAATCAGAGGCCATGGTTCTCAGCAGGAATCCGAGTCCTTACCCCAAGTGAAGGAGTTCAAGTACCTCAGGGTTTTGTTCACGAGCGAGGGTAGAATGGAGCAGGAGATTGGCCGGAGAATCGGGGCAGCAGGGGTGGTATTGAATCAGAATCAGAATCAGAAATACTTTAATAATCCCAGAGGGAAATTATTTTCGTTACAACACTCCAGATATACAAA
>NW_023339674.1:26934197-26934423 GCF_004916995.1 Morone saxatilis
ATATATATATATATATATAGCTAGGTAGCCTACATGAAAGAAGAGAGTTGACCATTATTACCTGTTATTGGAACACAGAGCAGAAAGAGTCAGGGCTTAGGAAAAGTCTATTGGATTACTTACGTTTTTTCCATACAGTACATTTATTAAAGATGACTTTGATTTGTTCTGTGATCATCATGTTTATGTGATACCATAAACAGGTTGTGTTGCGTGCTGCATCTTG
>NW_023339674.1:26934518-26936747 GCF_004916995.1 Morone saxatilis
ACTTATAGCTTTCAGCTTTGTTTAGTCCAGCTAGTGGTTTTGGCACCTACACTAGCACCTTCTCCCTCCATCCTGTCTGAATGACTGTAGTCCTTATCTATATGGACTTTGGACTTGAAATGGAGAAAAGCCAGACTAAGACACAATAAAGGAAAGCTTTTAACAGTATTCTAAGGCTGGGGGATTTAGACTTCAACAGAAATGCTGAATACTCCTTTATAGGTTGTAGAGTGGAGCTCATCACCAGTGCACAATGAAGCCATTCCGCAACCGCTCTCTCTTCAATCTCTCTTTTTGTCCGTCTGATTGTGTACCTGTCCCTTTCTTCTGTTCTGCTAATTCTGACAACTCAATGGATCCGGCTGAGTTCAGTTAGATTAGTAGATCCTGATGTCAAGTCCCAACATTGTTGGTGATAACAAGATTTAAAGTAATACAACGATTTAATAGCCTATATCGATACAATAACTGCAAAGAGTACCAATGATTTTGCAGACACTGAGCTGGATAGTTCCTTTGTTGGTTGAGCTCAAATGACTACACCAGTGGTTTTGCATGTTTTAGCCCACACATTGCTGACAACTACTTAATAAGTATGCCAATGACACTGGATTTCTAAAGGATAACAAAATTTTAAAACTGTGAAGAAAAAAATGTCTTTGTTGTTTAACATGTGCTTTTTTGTTCTTCTTGTCTTTATAAATACATAAATTGTTATCTGATTGCTGGTGGATTTTGTAAGGAAGTAAGTGGGTTGGAGGTAGTGCAGACCAACAAGCTAGTCATCAACAAGGAGCCCTGCACATTTTGCACGGCTACAGACTAGTGTTTTAAATTTTAAGAGGCCTGCAACAGGTCTGAGCATTGTGGTGGAAACGCAGCCACATGAGTTTCATTTTTAAGCCTACCTTGTGTTTTAATGCCTTTCTTTGTCATCAGTGAGGTGAAAACATCAGATTTCACCACAGAGAAAAAAATGTTGAGTTATGAAATCCTAACACACCACAGAGTGTCTCTGCTGCCAGGCTGCTGACAGTGCTGTCAGCCCAAGAGTCACAGAGGACAGCAGTAGAGGAGGTTGTACAAGCAATTGGTTCAAAAGAGGTTTAGCCGACTTTACTGACAGTCAGCACAAAATAAGAGAGCATTAGAGAAGACACTGCCTAGCGTCACTCTTGTCCGCTTCAATCACAATTAGTTTTGTGGTTTGTAGTCATTTTGAGACTTGGTTTGTAAAGCTTACAGCCTGCCATGCTGTTGATATGTGTACAATGACGCAGGTAAAAAAACAAAAGTGCAGAGATTAACTGACAAAATGTTAGTCCACTTGGGCTGTTCTGACTAATAATTTGAATCATTGAGTTTTCAGAGGCAGCCCTACTAGACAATTCATTTTAATTCACTTTTATTTGTATAGCGCCAATTCATAACAAAGTTATCTCAGGACACTTTTCAAATAGAGCAGGTCTATTTGGTACTCACCAGTTCCCACCATGATCAAGCACATAGCGATGGTTGCAAGGAAAATCTTTGGCCCTAACCTTTTAGAAGGCAGAAACCTCGGACAAACCCCGGCTCTAGGTGGGTGGCCTCAACCAGTTGGGGTTAGAGAGAGAGAGAGAGGAAGTGAGGGGGGTAGAGGGGTGAAGAGAGAAGGACAGAGGCAGAGACAACAGTAATAGAAATTACTTATGATGATGATGAAGTCTACAATGTCAAAAGCAAAGCAAAATCAATGATGACCTCTAATAAGAAGAGGATTACACTTTGAACAGAGCATATGTTATCAGTTTACTGAAGTGAAAACAATGCAGTGCATAAGCCAAATGAACCAGCATATGTGACCAATCATCCCTATTTCAGGGTATACTTTAATCCAGATGATGTTTTCAATGAGTCATTTAAATGGACTGACAGATGCCATCAGTACATACAGGTCTGTGATACACTGCATGTATACACAAATCAATACCTGTCTGAACCACTTTGAACAAACATTAAACAATATAGTTTTCATGAAGGTAAAAATGTATTGTGGGGCTGCTGTATTTGTTTCAGTGGTCCTGGTAAACTGGACACTGAGTGTGGGTTCAAGGGGGCATGACCGATGACACAATTAATGAAGCTTGATGGGGGGCTGACAAGGAACAAGTAAGTAAAGTAAGTAAATTTAATTTATAAAGCACATTTAAACACAGTATAAACTGACCAAAGTGCTGTACAGTGGAT
>NW_023339674.1:26936839-26938000 GCF_004916995.1 Morone saxatilis
GAGTACAGGGTTAGTGAACAAGGGCCCTCATCATTTTTTTTTCAATATTTAGGCCTTTTTTATAATAAACAGTGGTTTATTTATGCTCAAAACAAATGTTAATTGTTATATATATGAAATTCAGTAACTATATAATGATTGCATAGAGAACCGTAATCTCAGACCAAAACAAATTGGTGCCTATGTCCCACCAGACCAAACCAAAACAGTAAAACTTCCACCAAACAAGTGTATTGTTAGTTAGTGGATAGAAATATACCTTATGCCTAACTAACAAAATATCGTTACATTGATTTCGGGGATGATAATAATGTCAAATGTTGTAAACTACAAGAATTGATAGGTCCAGCGACACCACTGAAGGATTCACAACCAAAAATATATTTTTATAAAATTGTTGAACCTACCAATTTATATGACTAATTTGACTTTGACTGCCAGGAGAGTGGCAGGAAGGATCCAAACAGAGGTAGGAGGTCTAGACAACCAGTGGGCTTTTTTGTTTTGTTTCTCTCTAATTACTTTAGGCTACATTCTGAATTCAGCCTCATCTCAACCACAGTTAGACACAATTCCCTTTAAACCGAGACAATTCACCACTCTCTCTTCTTTTCCTTCTTTCTCTGAGACTGAACACATCATTTCCTCTTTCGAGTTGATTGAATTGAATGTGTACTAACCCAAGTGAAATCCATTTCTGTGATTTCCCACTGATGGTTTTAGCATCATTACTGAAAGAGTACAATAGCAATCCAACAGCACTCTATGTGAAGTAATCTGCATCTGCAGCTAAAGAGAAATCCAGAAACTTTTGGTAATTAACTTTTATTCAGAATCAGAGTGGATACATAGAACAAAGCTTTAGACAATATCCCATCAAGTAAAAATCATCCTCTAAAAGTCCAAACCTGTCCTATATTCTCTTGTTTTTGTTCCTATGTGCTGCGAGAATTCATGAAACATAAAAAATCATTAAATTTTGTGTGATTTGTTGTGTGATATTGTCTTAAGTCTACATTGAATCAAATGGAAGAGTTTGTGATTCAAACCTAGGTATAATGCCAATGCCCTCATCTGAAAACATACACATACACATAACTTTCTACTGATAGTATTAGAAGGGTCAATTCCCAAGTGGAAGGATACAGTGGATGGTTTGGC
>NW_023339674.1:26938090-26938245 GCF_004916995.1 Morone saxatilis
ATTATCATCTGTGATGTGAAAACACCACACATTCTGCATCAAAATATAGTTACAGTTATAAAATGCCGGCTCACCAAGAAGAACTTTGTATTGATATCAAATCTTTTGTCCGCTCTGCAATCATCGAACCATCTATTTTACCATAATTTACTAAA
>NW_023339674.1:26938345-26947955 GCF_004916995.1 Morone saxatilis
GGGAAAATTCCAATGTGCGTCGAATGCAAAATAGGAATTATACAAGCGCCAGTGTACAAAGTCAATTGCGCCTGAGTGCAAGATAGAGCCCTGAGTGTAGTCTTTCAGTGTCTCATCCTCTGAATACCACAGGATGGAGACTGTAATGCACAAGACCCTTCGCTGCCTCTCTGAACTTAGTGATACTCAACTCGCTACTTCAGGCTGTGGCCAACAGTAAATTACACATAGAAATGTTCTGATACCATTTCTTCCTTCCCAATACTGATTCCGACACCTGAACTTTGCGTATCAGCCAATACCAAGTACTGATCAGATACATGTGTGTTAAAAATCAAAAATAATTAATATATATAACTTTTTAATGATTTCTATCATTGTTGTTTGTCCTGGAGTCAGAGTTGTTTGCGTCATGACTTTCGATGTTAATAAATTAAGTGGTATCGGATTAGTGCACAGACATACATACTAGCCCAATACCCAATACTGGATTTCAAGCAGTATTGCAGTATTGAAGGAATTTCCGATACAGGTATTGGTTACACATGGCATATCATTTATTGGTTAAATTTTTAATATTGATTTGAGAACAATGACATGGATAGTCTTGTTGTAAAACGTGCTGTCAAATTATATTTACCATTTATCAGTGTTGCTGACTTTGAATCTTGCTAGCATAACGTTATCTTTCTGGCTTGTAGCTGAGCCATAAATGGAGAGAACTAGAAACATCTTCTGTTGCCAAGTGGTATCTATGGTTTGTCCTATTTACTGGAGTAGTGAACAACATAAGAACCCATAAGAACATTATGAGATGGTTATGATTATTCTTGGTAGTCAGACTCTCAGTTGAAATTCTCAGGGAAACAGAGTTAGAGATTGTAATTGCAAAATGCATGAAAATATCAATTGTCTATTTTAAGTGACAATGGTATGAAAGGATAATGCCCCATTATCACTGTGCATCAATTCCTGATAATGGACACCTTGCCAGGAATTATCCCTTATGTTTCCCTGTATCCTGTATTTTTTTGTTGTCCTGAGAGGTGCTTTAGTCTGTTTGTATGATCCAGCTGTTACATATGGACTTGAATGACTCGACCACTATTTTTGCTAATGACCAATCCTTCATTTTCAATGTTTTCAACAGTCCTGCCCACTTTACAAAGTGAGGGCCAGGTGAGCAGAGGTGTGAAAGTAAAGCTTTCTTTTTCATTCTTCACACAACTACTTCAGTCATTTTATTTTTTTAATGGTGAAATTGATTTTACAAAGTGACTGATAAAATATCTTATTATTGTTATTGACAAACGTACTTCAAAGTTCTCTGGGTCTTTTGAGGAAGATGGACTGCCATTAAGTTTGGTTCGAATTTATCATTTTAGACAAGAGAGTGCAATAATATGTAAGAAAAAAAGCAGAGGTTTTTTTGCAAGGATTGGACAACATTGCAAAGACGCACACATGGAGTGAAACCCCTTTTAATTCTAACAAAAGGTCTTTTGTTTCTTTCTGCCTTTACATTTCTTTCTTCAAGATTTATTTTAATGTCTCTTATTGAAGATGAGAGCCCTAATACAAAAAAAAACAGGGTGACAATCAAATGTCAGTATAGTTCAGTTGAACAGTAGTACACAGTTATAGGTGTTGTTTTAAAAACTAAGTGCTGTAAGCATTGTGGGTACTTCAGGGAACCTGGGAGACTGTAGAATTCCAAGGAAATAAGTAAAGATGAACAAACTGTCTATTCAGAAACTGTATTGATGTCAACTATTACGGAGTGTATCTTAAAGGGGTATTTATTTGGTTAAATCAAAGGCTGGTCACTTTTCAATAGAGAATTGAGTATACCAAACATTTACAGTAATCGCTCCATAAAGAGTGAGAGAGACTGTGTGTGAGTGACCTAGCCAGTATCATATTGCTGCTGTCCACACAGATTAAGTCTAAGTATGTCTAATGCCTGTAAAATGAAGGTGACATGTGCCCCAGTTAGCATATGGCAGTAGCATCCTAGAAGTAGATAGGTGTCATTAAGCACAATAGCAGAAGGCGCCCACAGTTTCTGCTGGATGTGTGCACTGCACATGCTGCCAAGGAATTGTTAGAATGCATAAGAGCCTGCCTGCTTTTCATCCTCTTACTCTGAGGTGTTTCCCTACCCAGCTTCTCAGTGCAGCCCTATCTTTGGCTCTTCTGTGCTGATGCTGCACAGTCACTGTGATGGAACAGGGAACCCAAAGGTGGTTTCAAACAGTGAGTGGTTACTGCCACCCATCATAATGGACGTGCCGCCGCCGAGGCAGAAGGCAACAGCAGCTGGTTGGAGGGAGAGGCCGGCTCCCGCTCTCGTGGACACACACAGTTCTCTGCTGTTGCTGCCTGGTGATTGGGGAGTTGATGTGGAGCTTTTCCAACTTGCTGTTTGTTTGTCAAGTTACCGTGACAACTGCAGAACCTACACTGCACACTGCCTACAGTGCCCTTAATTATAAGACACCTCCTCATTATTGTAGACATATTAGCTTTTTAAATATCATTGTATATTATGTCAACTTCTACTTATAGCTTGATGAGCTCTCTGTGACACCAGAGAACATAAAATGAATTGCAGCATGGCCTTCTGTCAGTCACCTGAATTTACAATAACAGATGACCATTCAACTGCAAAACAAGTTGTTTATCTTATTAAAATTAACCAAATATAGTCAATAGGCTTTTTTCACAGCACGCATTTGACTTGTCACAGCAGGAAAAGCACAGGGGGAACTAATAACATTCTCTCTTTCAATTGAACTCTCCCAGGAAGCCGCATGCACAGTGGAAAAGCAATGGGACTGGCAAAACACAGGGATGAAAGAAAGAAGAAGAAGATATACTTTATTGATCCCCCTACGGGGAATGTTTTTTCACTCTATTTTTTTATTACACACACAGGGCTGAAATGCCACACTTCATGCACATGTGGCATCAAAGTGGAGAGATGGTGGAGTGATGCGGCTACCACGTTACCAGCGCTCCATGAGCAGGTTTCGGGTTAGGTTTGCCTTTGCTCAAGGGCTCTCGGCAGTGCAGGAGGTGAAACTGGCACCTTCCAGCTAACAGTTCACACTCCATATTTGTAGTCTGTGGGACTTGAACCGGCGACCCTCCGGGTTCCCAAAGCAAGCCTAACAGACTGGAGGTAACTGCCGCCCTAAATGCAATGCTTTTCCTGCCGTTATTAGTGTTTCCTGTGACGAAGGTCATCAACAAACTTTCCTGAACTTAGTACTATTAAGATCTATAAATACAGTAAATTACCTTCACATCATGATTTTCTTGGATTTTAGTCCACTGCACAGTGAAGGCTTTGATGAACTTGCAAAAAGAGCTATCAGATACACTTAAAACCCTTATAAACAAAGAAAAACTAAGTTTAGGACAGTTGAAAGTTACTTCTATGCACAACATTTAAAAAAAAAAAAAATCCTGATGAAATTCAGTTTATGATGCTGACATTCACTATCCATAAGACTATCTGGGGTGGCAGGACTTTGACTGTAGTGAATGGCTACTGCTGGGTGTTAACGTAAAAAAAAAAAAACATTTTTAAAAGAAATCAAAAGGGGAAAAAAGGGGACCCTGCTGGGAGGGATTTTCCGATACAGGTATCAGAACAACTCCAGTGGCTAAAACTAAATATAATAAATGGAACTAATAAAGACAGGCTGTGCTTTGTTCCTGATGCCATGTAAAAACACTGATAATCACAGTAATGACACTAGTTGGCTGTGTTATTTTCTTCTCTAATGCAAAGTCGAGATTTGAGCTATTGTAATTGCTTACACTGAGGATTGTGTCTGATGCTGTACTTCAATAAACTTTTGAAATAAAACAAAAGTCAACTATTACTTATTGGTTTGACACCCATTTTTAAGTCCTATTTCAGATATGCTAAAACACTGCAGTTCTACAATGTAAACAGTAACCCAGCCAGACAGAATGTAACTTTCATGAATCCCGATTGGTGAGTTGGAAAGTTTGTGGTGCTGTAGAATGGATGTGTTGGATGTGTTTGTAAGAAGGGAGAGTGCACATAAAAGTGTTACAGTCGTCTCTACGGTGCTGTTGGCTGACAGTCGTAATGGTATGGAGAAAATGCTGTTAATCCAGAAAGATTGTGGAAATGCTGTCACAGCACACCTAATGACACGTCAAAGATGCTGGAAATTGTGCCCAAACTTTCTCTGAACCCTCTCTGTGAGACTTTCTGTAATTGTTCAACTTTCAGACTAAAAGTCACACTATGTGGAAACGTTCAAAGCTTTCATGAACTGTGTTTCCTGTTCCTTTTCTATCCCTACTCCACAAAATACTTTTTTTTTTTAGCTGTCAACTAGATTTAACATACGGTATAGAGACTGGATGAATGTGTCCGGTTTGAGCTGTGTGCATGTGCATGGATGTCGGCATTGATGAGATTCATGTTGCTCTGGATTTCATTTGAGAAAGGAGGAAAATCAGGGGAAAGTACAGCCTGACCACTGCTCTCTCTGTAATTTGCTAGCGTGCTGAGGCAGAAAGGAGTGGTTTGTGTCCCTCTGATCCCTAGATTCACAGCATCCTATCTTGGCCTTGATGTGCAATCAGTGAAGTTGTGAACACTGGGCTGGACTTGCTTTTCAGGTGCATGTATTTCACTAACCACATGGAATCAGTGGAAACCACAAGAAACATGTTGGGTATAATCCACAACAAGCCACTGCTTATTGTAAAATAATGTAGCAGGTGCTTGTTCTAGGGCTGCCTGTGGAGGGCATTGTTTTTGATAACCGCAGGGGTTGGAGTGAGTAAATCTTTTCATACCTGCTCAAGTATTGTTAAGTCATATTGTAGGTAAGTTCCATCAGGGTGTCCTCAGGGCCTAGTAGTGTAGTATAAGACTCTTACCATGTATACACAATGTTCCCTGTTGGAGTTTGGATGGGGATCTTTGTTGCATGTCATCCCCCATGTTCCCTGTCTGCCTCGTTTCTCAACTTAAGGCAAAATGACCATACATTTAAAAATATTACATGTACAAAAAAAATTATGTAATATATAAATACCTTGAAATCAAATCAAGTGTATTTATATAACACATTTGAAGCAAAAAGAGTTGACTAAAGTTCTATACAAAGTAAAGTGCAAGGGCTATCTGTAAAAAAAGGCAGATAACTTATATAAATCTATATATAAATATTTAAATATGTGTATGTATGTATAAGTCATTTTCAATGCCAAAATGTATTTTTTTAAATTTATTTATGTATTTATTTATTTGCTCATGTCATTTTTTTGTCCTTCATATTTCACAGCAGCCATTTTGACATGAAACAGTATGGTAACACACCTGCTAGTAATGATACTAATTAAGTTTCCGTTCCATTCAGGTCAAACAGAGTCAGGGCGCTGCTATTGTGCATGGTCACCGGAATAGCTCTGTTACACTAAAGGGAACGGAGCCTTATTTCGTATCATTTGTAATACCTGTGTTTAGTTGGCATCTTTGACCGGACCGGCATCCTTTGATTAGAAATAGTTTAATAACACTGTCATATCCCATTAAAACTATGAATGGAGTCATAGGACTGGAAACTCTAAAGTGAGTTTGGAATCCTGTGGCTTTATAACAGGCAGCAGAAAGTTAACCACTTAACGGGTTAGCTTGTTCTCCAGCGTTGCTTATGATATCAGTTCTGCGCAGTTTGATAGACTGGTTAGCTAACGTTAGCAAACAAAATGACAGCAACACGCAGTGAGACAGTACATGTGGATTCATGAAGGATAAGTGAACGGACATCGACATAAAATAATGAGAGTCTTACCCTCTGTCTGTCTGTCTGTCTGTCTCTTTGCTAGCTGGTTTCTGTCGGATAAATGTCTCTGTGGATGTGTGCGTGTATTTAACTCCTTGGCATAAAGGTAGAATTATTGTGCCTACCATAGGTTGTGTGCCTGGGCACTGAAGCTGATGATTTATTGTTTGGTTAAATTTGGTTTTACATTTATTGGTTGTTGGAGCACCTGTTGATGTTTGATTTGTTGGTCCTGGTTTTGTTTGTAAGATGTGAGCTGTGAGTTTAAAGTAACTAGAATACTAAACTTTCTGAACTTTTTTGGTTTTTATTTATTTTGTTGGTGATTATGTTTTTGTTTTTGTTTGTTTCTATTGTAGGCAACTATTGTTGAGCTTTATATGGAATGGTAATGGTGAATAGACTGTACTTTATAGTCTTCCGGTATATTCTTCAAAGTGCTTTTACACTACATGCCACATTCACCCATTCACACACATTCACTCAGTGATGACAAAAGGCTCATCACAAGAAGAAACTAATGCATTCATTCACAGTCACACACTGATGCACAGCATCAGGAGCAATTTGGTGTTCAACGACACTTCAACATGCAGCAGGAGGGACCGGAAATCAAACGGCAACCTTCTGATTAGTGGACGACCCACTCTGCCTCCTGAGCTACAGCCACCCGAATATTCAGCCCGCTTAATTCATACTGTGTGATTTTAATTTGTTGTTTGGTTGATGGGGACCCGATTTAAAGCTATCCTTCAGTCAAAAAATGCTTTTTTACCACCTTCCCAAAAGTCACAAAGGCGAGTGCTAACATTGTTCCACAGCAATCATACTGCCTACATTCTTTCTGCAAACATTTTTTGTTTATCGGCCTTGTGAGTGCAGATTATCTCGAAATGCTAGATAATTACCCCCCCTGGCATATCCCTGTGCAGAATGATATATGTGACACTAGAAGGATGTTTTCACATTCGTCTGCTAAAAAGTGGAAAGTTTTTATCTGCTCATTGAACGTCAGATTTTAGGGGGCGGGGCCTACCATCATGATTTGTGACATGCACAATGTTTTTGGATTCTAGTCAAGATCCTGGACCAGTATGCAACTCTGGACAGCTGTGAATGTGAGAAACCTGATTATCCACCATGCACATCCATCCTGCAGAATGGATCTTTACAGAGAACCATATCAGACACACATTATTGTTATATGTGTAGAGGGGATTTTTAAGAATAAAGAATATTCAGCTCTGTACCTGTATCAGAGTATAGTAGTACTCTTTAGGCCTATAAGCAAATGCATAGCAAACATGTAAGACCTGTATGTATGACATTTTCACTGTTTGTTTTTGATGTGAACTTAAATCTGTTGATTCATTGAATATAATGTGGTTTGCTGCATTATATCACAATATAACTGAAACAACAGCTGGCCCCGGTTTGGCCCCTGTGGTTTGGTCGGAGTTAGAACTGCCACTGAGTTCTGCTGGGTTAGTAGGTCATGTTTGGCTCAGGTTGATGCAGACAAATAATGGAAAATGAGAGTGGAGCCAGGTGCTCTCTGTTACTGCAGGTCTACTTCATTTCTGAGCACTGTGTTCTCCCAAGATATTACTCTGGCTGAAAATGCAAGGTGTAATATGCCCCATAATGTTGCAATGTGCTTGTCTCACAAAGCAGGAAATAGCTGTTGCTTATGTAGTCAGTTCAGGTAATGGGTCAGTGCATTGCTCATTTTGCCTGTCCATGTCATGTAATTCTTTAAAGTTATGGGAAACTTTGCATTTCTTCCATATTTACAGTATACTACAGTATGTGGAGTAGTGACAGAAAATATCAACTAAAAATCACCAGTGATTTTTTATTTTTCTTGTGTAAAACACCAATCTAGTACAGCCGTTTAAATTAGAAGCAAATAAAATCAATGATGACCGCAGAAACAATAACGCCTTGTGTTGTCTGTAGCAATGGCAACACATGCACATGACACATTAAGGTAACAGAGGAATTCTATCTATCTACAATGAAGGTTATAATTAGTGCTGGGTGGTAATCTTTATCAATAGTATTTTTAACTTTTTTAACTGTCAGGAGTACATGGAATATAAAAACATTTTAAATGTAATTTATGTATATACTGAAGGGTTTGATTACTGTAGGGTTTCCCAAATGAGCAAAACTGCAACGTAGTTAAAAACAGAACTTAAAAATAAAAAACATATGCCACACAACAACTTAAACACTGCTTCTTTTTCAAAAAACTAAATTATTTTAAAAATACGTGGCATAAACATAGAGAATGCATGAGATATTCTATTGCACAATAAAAGAAATTAGTTACAGCAGTTGTTTCAGCTATATACTGAAAAATTCATATCATACCAGGAAATAAAACTGGTATACAGTTCATCCGGTATATTGGGCCAGCATTATTAATAATATGTTTCAAGTTTTAGAGAAGGGCTGTTGATTGAACTTGGTTGGTTGAACTGTATGGACGTTTTGGAGGCTGTAGTTTATAGCAAATTAACTAAACATGGTAACCTTAAATGATGGTAGGACTACCAGGGCTGCATTATTACCAAAATAATGTGGCAATTTTTTTCAACACCAACAGAATATAGATGAGTTGTGGGGGGGCTGCTCTGCAGGTGCACTGAAACTTACTGCAACTGGGCCCTGAATAATAGGTTTCTTCGATGAACTCTCATAATTGTAGGTAAGGCGTTTAAAGAAATAACATCAGCACTAATGCTGAGTAAAACAAAAAAATAACTAAAGCTCAGAAAAATCATGAACCACAAGCATTTAGTAAATTGAAACCCTGCCAGAGTTGGGAAAGCTCTAATTAAATACGTTGAAATGCAGATTCACAGGTGTCACATTACCACACACCCTGAGCTATTTGGAGCCTCTATCATTAACATCAGTCGTCTTGTCTCTTTGCAGGTGTCAGTCTATGATTGTGTGAGGTCGTAGCCAATCAGCAGCAGTGTCAGGACCAGAGGACAGTGTACCAGCAGTCAGACCATGGACCTTAGATTCACACGGCTGTCACCTCTCACCAGGGGAGCTCTTCATCTCCTGCTGCTGGCCAGACTGGTGCTGCCTTCTCACACAGAAAGTGAGTACTAATATTATCCACATGGCTCAGAGCTCTGCCCACATGTTCACTTTTACAGGCAGGTAAGATCCATTAGCTGCTAGGGAGTCTGCAGGGACAGCTTTTAAATGGGACTTTGTTATGTGACTGAAATACAGCACTGCTGCTAAGGTTTTACATAGAAACATTTTGTATTATTATTGTTTATATAAAGAATATTATATATCAGTTTTCAGATTAATAACTATCAAAAACAAAAGTATTAACCCTTACCTTCTTCTGAATTGATGATTGAAAGACCTGTTTGGAAGATTTATGAAACTTAAAGTGGAATTTAGAGATTTATGTATTTTATGTATTCCTGTGTTCTCAACGATTTGGATTGTCAAACTCACGCTGGTGGAGTAGTTCAACATGAGTGCTATTCAGAGACAAAAGATCCTCTCCACACTGTTGTTTCACTGCAGAGTCACCCAAACTTCCCATTTTCCCACACTCACAGTACTGAAGTTAGTGTAGGCATACAGGTGGAGTGATGAATGTCACATATTAAATACTCACATTTAATGGTGGTTAATGGTTTCTTTTACCTTTACATTCTAGGATGTTTTAAAAACACCAGAAAAACAATCACAATATCACAAACAATATGTCCATGTTTTATTTAATATTT
>NW_023339674.1:26947981-26950617 GCF_004916995.1 Morone saxatilis
TTTCTGACATTCCTCACAAGACTGTTGTTGGTTAAATGTCTACTATAAAAGTATAGTAATGGACTGAGAGATGAATATTGTCTCATTTCATCCATTTTAGATGACATTTAGATGAACAGCTAGCGCTGCCTTTTTTATGTTATGTTTTACATTGTGTTGACATTCAGAGATGATAAAGCAGTTATTTTGAGTCAATAAGGTAATCTATAAAGTATTGGATCAATAACCAGAATCGACAATGGCATTGGTATCNNTGGTATCAATAAAATCTTAGCAATCTGCACATCTGAACGGGTCAACGCACATCAACCAACCCTCCTCCTGACCAGGAGGCTGCCTGCTTTGGTGAACTGGTGTTGCTACCAGGAATGGAAATTAATTCAGTGATAGCAGTGTTTAACTGAAACTGAAGATAGATATGGATAACTCCTCTTCCTGTACTGAGGAAAGGAATGAAATTAATTAAAATTTAGTTTTTCAGCTCTCACACATGCACATGTTCGCACTCTTGCAAGCCAACATTTGTTACAGGATGAACTGGGCTTGAATAGATTTCTTTTCTAAGAACTTGCTTGTACATAAGAAGGTTAATAGAGATGAAATGTATTCTTTTAAAAATGTGTGGAGCTTAAAAAAAAGATGAAAAGATGAAAAAAAAATCTATAAGAAGCCCCTAGCAGGATAGCCTGCAGCCAGTAATGTGAATAGAAGAAACACTAAAAAACAACATGCAGCTGCCATTATGACTCAGAAAGCAGGGTCATGGCTGGGTTTGAAGACTAAAGAATGATCTTCATGTATTGGCCAGACCCTGGCTAATGCAGTTAGTTATTAGGTTCTCCCATGAGAACCCATTGAATCAGTCAGCTGTCATGTGTAATGAGCACAACATTAAATTTGGGGCAGGGAAAACGGCTAAAGGTGAAAGGTTGAAAAGGGACATTAAGAAAATGGACTTTAATATTAGTTTAGTCAGAAAGGGAAATGGGTTTGACATGCAGCTGACAGGAATTCTGGCCTTGAAGACAAAAATTAAAACGTGGAAAAATCCAATAAAATGTGAGAATAACCTGAACAATGTAAGACAAGAAGCAGAGCAGGAAATAGACATTTGATTGCCCGCTTTGCATGTATGTAGCTGATATTTGCTGATGCAGTATTTAAATTGTGCTGTGTACGACCTGTATGCCCCCAAGTGAAGTAACCTAACTCCCAAATGTACTGTCAGCTCACAGAACACGTAATGAAATATTGGTCTGTAAACAAGAGCAACATTTTGTGGGACAATACAGGAAGTGGAAGCTTACAGTATGTTGATGTATGAGTATCTGTCCTTCTGAAATTCAACAATATTTCAACATCTGTCAATCTGTTAATATTATTTTGTGTAGTGCATTACTCATTTCCTGTCAGTAGCAGAATATTCTTTCACAAGTCTGTTTCTTCATGTGTTGTAGTAAAAACAAACAGCAGGTGCACTTGCAGCTATAACAGCAATGATTTGAGAACCCAATACTGATGCATGGTGGGATCACTTCTCTGTATGTAGGCCAGCCAGCAGCAGGAAGATGCCTCTAAGCCTCAGAGGTGGAGGAGGAGGTCCTTGGAGGGCAATGTTTCTGATCAGCACGTTCATTATCGGGGCTAGTTGCTTTATGGCTGCAATGAACACATTGTGTAATTTCCCTCTATAATTTTGCAGATAGAAATTCTGTGTCAGCAATTACATTCCAGTGTGAGCACTCTGCAGAAAATGAGAATCATTGATTTCTCACTCAGAGCTGAGATTTTCTCAGATTCTAGAAGTTTATTAAACCCTTTGAAATTGGTTGACGCAGAATGTGTCAAAAATGTTACTCTCTTTCTAAATTATGAGAAAGTCAAATTAAAACATAGCATCACAAGCATTACAACAGTAATGACATGAGTATATCCAATGTGTGGGGATGAATCTACCTAGAAATGATTTAAGGAAAGCATACCCTTATAACTTGTACTAGGTAGGATTTTTCTAAAAAACAAAACAACAACTAGAAGTGTTTGTCCGTGTGTGTATCTGCAGAGACCCTGCCCCGTGTATTTTGTGTTATGTGTGGGGGCTTTCTAGTGTCAACCTTCGGGCTGCGTTGCAGAGTGCTGGAGTTTAAGGATTTCATTTAAATACAGAGAACCAGGTGAACATCACTGTCTCCGTCTCTCTCCTCTGTCCCTGTCTGTGTGTCAGGTGTTCTGACTGAGGGCAGACAGGATGAAGCTACACTTCAGCTACTGTGCAGAGGGTCGGTAGTGTTTATTTGTGCTTTAGAATCTTAACGCTGCTAAACATATCAGAAGGTAACTTTTATTGTTCTTTTATTCCACTACTTTGTTCTCGCGGCATCACTGGCCTGTCTTCATTCAATTTCTCTATGTAGCTCGACCTAGGAGGTGCTCTCTCTGGCCTCACTGAGACGGACAGTGATTGGTCAACTTTTGATTTGTTTACAAATGAACGAATCCACGTTCAGTATGCCTTTTTTAAGATCTTCGCCAAATCGCCTCAAATTAGATGGTTTTGTTTAGTATCAAAGTAATGCAATGGTGGTTGTTGCCCAACATCATTTATCCAACAAGGATTTGCCATTTCAGTGAGACTG
>NW_023339674.1:26950717-26971643 GCF_004916995.1 Morone saxatilis
GAGGACTTGTTGATCTATCTATCTAATCTATCTATCTATCTATCTATCTATCTATCTATCTATCTATCTATCTATCTATCTATCTTTCTTTCTTATCAATAAATAACTTCAATCAGTGGTTAAAGAGTATATAGCCTCTGAGTTCTTGCCCCTACAGGAGCTTTTTGGTTATGATGGTGCACTGTAGCATTGTACTGTGGATGTTTGTGTGGTTGGCCAGGAGGCAGTTTCATGTAGTATTGATGGACTTAATAGCTTTATCATTTTTGTATTTTGTGGAGATGCTCTGTTTGTGCAGTTCATCACGTAGTGTACTGCAGAGAGGTGAAACTTTTAAATGCATCTGGCGATTATTGGATGTAATACAGTGAAAATTCTCTGGTTCATCAGTGAAGGATACAGAACTACACTGCAGACTGGAGTTGGCTTACAGTGAGAAGCAAGGTGACAGCTGTTTCATATAAATGGGGGAAATTATTAGCACTTGATTTGATAGAATGGATCTCCCCGCTGCTGCAAATATGACAATGTGAGATGCTGTGAATGAGATGGATGAATGGAAATTGTGATTTTAGTACAAGTGATCACACAGCATCCATCAAATGCTGAAATATCCTCCACGTCTGTGTGCTGATGAAAATTACCAACCAAATGATACTATGTCAGTTTGAGTTGGTTGCATGTGAAATGCCAGCTCTCCACAGGGAAGTTGTTCTCTCTCAGAGGGAGTGCTTTACAGTTGTCACCTCTCTGTAGCTCATTCCCACTTCATAATGCTGCAAAAAAGAAATCTTATTAGATCACACTCAGCTCACACAAAAAACTGTTATATTTAGTCTGATATTTTCTGAAACATTAAGCTATTTAATCACTCACTGATGGATGGACTGGTTTCCACATTTCTTATATTTAAAGCCTCTACAAGGAAATCTTGTTTTGTGTTGATTCTGGTGGCCCCTGTGGACAAAGGCGGTAGTGTTTCTACTGTCTTATTCATTCATTCATTCATTTATTTCAAAGGGAGCAGTTTGTTTATGTTGGTCACATAGAGACATCAGACTGTTTCATAATCAGTTAAACGTTCCTTGTACATTTAATTTCTTTAAACTTAACAAAATTTAATAATTGGTCATACACACATGGCTGTTGTGCATGGTAGAGTATTAGCTTTTAAGGAGTGTCAAATGTAATTCAAGATAGAAATAATCATCTTGACATTTCTCTTCTGACTGCCAAAAATAAATGTACTTAAATCATAATCAAGTTGACAAGTTGATAGTATTTACTTCTAATGTGATTGACTGACGCATATGCTGTCATTCGCCATCTGTATCATGTTACAACAGTTCTGGTGAACAAGATTATACACTGCCCATCCAAAAAAAAAAAAAAAGAGTTGCACCGCTGCGCAAAGTCTGGATTCATCAGACCCCATGACCTTCTTCCATTGCTCCAGAGTCCAATCTTTATGCTCCCTAGCAAATTGAAGCCTTTTTTTATGATTAGCCTCACTGATCAGTGGTTTTCTTATGGCTACACAGCTGTTTAGTCCCAATCCCTTGAGTTCCCTTCGCACTGTGCATGTGGAAATGCTCTTACTTTCACTATTGAACATAGCCATGAGTTCTACTGTTGATTTCTTACGATATGATTTCACCACACGTTTAAGTGATCTCCGATCATGATCATTCAAGAGTTTTTTCAGACCACGTTTATTCCTCAAAGATGATGGTTCACCACTATCCTTCGAGGTTTTAATAATGCTTTTAATAATTTGACCTTTCTGAAACTGATTAACATCCTTTCCACGACTAAATGTCTTCCGATGTTGTTTAAGAAATGAGAAGCTACTCACCGCATCAGCTAGGGTTAAATAACTTGTTGCCAGCTGAAACATATTGATCACTGCAGTAATTATGTAATGGAAGGCTCTTACCTATTTGTTAAGTTAAATCCAGGTGGTGACTTTTTTTTGGGACGGGCAGTGTATCATTAAGTTTATTTCTGCATTTAACCCATTACCATAACTAATACCAAAATAAAGATTAAACATAGTAATTGTAAGTTTACAAAATCGATTTTCTGATTCAAATTTACACTGCTCAAGAAAATTAAGGGAACACCACATCATCACAGTATAACACAAAGGCAATTAAACATCAGGGATATCAATCTATCCGGTTAGGAAGCGTAAGCGATTGTGAATCAATTTCACCTGTTTTGGTGCAAATGAAAGTGACAACAGGTGCACTGGAGAGGCAATAGCAAGACAACCCCCAAAAAGGGAATGGCTTTGCAGGCCACAGACAATAGCTCTCTCCTTATCCTTCCTGACTGATTCTCGTCTAGTTTAGCATTTTGCTAGTGTCCTTGTCACTACTGGTAGCATGAGGCGGTACCTGCAGCCCGTTTAGGTTGTACAGGTAGTCCAGCTCCTCCAGGATGGCAGATCCATACGTGCTGTCGCAAGAAGGTTTGCTGTGTCTCTCAGCACAGTCTCATGAGCATGGAGGAGATGCCAGAAGAGGAGTCGTTACACGAGGAGAGCTGGACAGGGTCGTAGAAGGGCATCAACCCAGCAGCAGGACCGGTATCTGCTCCTTTGTGCAAGGAGGAACAGGAGCAGCACTGCCAGAGCCCTACAAAATGACCTCCAATGCGCAGTCCAAACTGCCAGAAACAGACTCCATGAGGGTGGCATGAGAGCCCGACATCTTCTAGTGGGACCTGTACTCAGCCTAGCACCGTGCAGCTTGATTGGCATTCGCCAGAGAACACCAGAATTGGCAGGTCTGTACTCTTCACAGATGGGAGCAGGTTCACACTGAGCACATGTGACAGACGTGAAAGAGTCTGGAGACGCTGTGATGAACATTATCACTGCTACCTGCAACATCATCCAGCATGACAGGTTTGGTGGTGGATCAGTGATTTTCTGGGAGGCATATTCTTGGAGGGTCGCACAGACCTCCACGTGCTAGCCAACGTTACCCTGACTGCTGTTAGGTACCGGGATGAAATCCTGAAAGCCATTGTCAGACCGTACGCTGGTGCAGTGGGCCCTGGGCTCCTCCTGGTGCAGGTAAATGCCTGTCCTCATGTGGCCAGAGTGTGTAGGCAGTACCTGGATGACGAAGGTATTGATGCTATTGACTGGCCCTCATGTTCCCCAGACCTGAATCCAATTGAGAACCTCTGGGATGTTATGCATCAGTGCATCCGACGCCGCCAGTCTGTCCAGGAGCTCACTGATGCCCTAATCCAGGTCTGGGAGGAGATCCACCAGGACACCATCCGCTGTCTAATCAGGAGCATGCCCAGACATTGTCTGGAGTGCATACAGGTACGGAGGGACCATACACACTACTGAGTCACATTATGAGTTGGCGTGATGTAGTGCTTGTTCAGTGAAAGGAAAAAATACTGGGTTGGTTTGTTTCTATGACAAATATATTGACATCAGCTACGTATCTAAAAAGAGGCACAAAAAAAAACCACCTGTGTAACCTGTATTTTTTTGATGTATGAGACTGGGATGTAGCTGTTTCCCCCCAGCTGCAGTAAGACCCCAGCAACCAGTGTTGCTCCTCTCCAGGAATAGGAAAGCTTTCTCTGACCGCAAAGTGCAGCAAGTTGGGCTCTGTGGATCAGAAGAGGAAACTTGATGGACTCTATATCATATTGCATCTCATACATCTTATGGAACTGAAAATTTGCCATACATGTTCCTGGGCTCACCTGACTGACCACCGACTGACTAAGCGAGAGGTCGTTGTGTGTAGTGTAAATACTGGCCTGAGAAGATTTAAAACAAGATAATTACTTATTACTTGAAATACGAGTCAAGAACAATCGGTCAGGTTGTCTGTTTACAATGTAGGATGGATCATCTGACCTACTTTGTCTAGTAAATGCAGCAGGGTAAATGTTTAATGTAAACATTAATATGTTTAATAATGCACCAGGTTAGATAAATCTTTGTACAATTTACAAGCACTGAATCTCTTTCATATCCAAGCAAAAGAAATATCCCTAACTGAGTCTATATTGAATCAAATTGGTAAATGCCCAGCCCTAGTAAAGATGAAGTTAATTGGAATTTTTCTTTCTGGGTTTAAATGCCGTAGTTAATTTATAGTGTCTCCTGAGAGTCAATATTATAATTTCAGGGCAAAAACATTTGTATTCAAGCACTAAAAAAGTTCTCATCCAGCCAGGGCTCACTTTAAGGCTGGTATGCTCCTTCCTTTTTTTTTTTTTTTTACCAAGCTTGTCTTTGGATTTGCAACTCCCCAGGGTCGCATACACATAATGATTTGCAAAATAAAATCATTTTATTCCCTGTTTCTTTGCCTCCCTCCTTCCAGCTTTCATGCAGCTTATGGGTACTGCTACCATACTTGTGTGGGAGGCAATTTTGCAGGTCATGAACAAGGAGCAGGAGAGAACAATGTATTATTTATAAGAACAAACACAAGTGGCAGCAGTGTCTCTGCATCCAGCTCTCCAAATGGAAGTTAAGATTATTGAGTCTCTGCCAGGCTGATTGGCTGTTTGTGGGTATTGGATTATGGGGGAAAACAGGAAGATAAAATTGTCTGTTCAGTCTAGACTATTCAGTGGGGCTGTATGGACTTATTGCATATCCTAAATGATACTAAATTGTACATTGGTGTCTTTTTCCTCCTGTTATCCATGTCTGTGTGTTTATCCTTAGTAAGAGGAGATTTGCATGTGAACCGAGCTGAACTGAGTGCAGCTGAAATTCAGTGCCCTATAAACAAAAGACTGAAAAATTCCCTTAAAGGAAAACTCTACCCATAGATACTCTAATATCGTTATGTATTATCAATCACTCATGTTGAGTTAATTGCAGGAATTATTTTGTGATGACTTATTGAACTGCCGTTCACAGCTCCATTCAGCCTGCTACTCTGGCTCAGTTGAACATATTGGATTTGCACTGTCTGTGTTGGCTGACTGCTATTGACAGGAGCATGAATTGATTGGTCCATGAGAATGTAAAGCTGATTAAGATTTGATTAATATGAGCTGTTCTTGGCAGAGGTTTGATGTATGGATTACCATGTCATGAAGTGGAATTGGAGAATGGTTTGTTTTACTCCTTTGGAAAAAAATATTTTTGAGTCCAGGCATGACTACCAACATGCAGTTAACTAGTTTGTTCCTGGTATGGAGAAAAGAAATCTGTGGTTTGAGGTCAGGATTTCAAAAACAAAAGTAATATTATAAAATTATTAAAGTGCTTAGGGCACCCACCTGTGTGTAATGTCCTTGTGTCTTCTTCTGTCTGGGATGAAGTTTTTTTTATTGTGCACTCAAGCGAATATCAGTCAAAGTGGTGTTGGTTTATTTATTATAACAATGTGTTCTGTTTTTGCCTGATTGCTTGTATATCTGGATTGATGTTTGTATCTAGATTGGTTTTAATTAATAAAACATTTTAAGCCATGAAAGTGCTTATGTTTCATGGATAAATCAATGCTTTCAAGTTCGCAGCCAGCAGTTGCACAGCAGCTGCAAAATACCATTAATACCAGAAGCCACCTTACTCAGTTTTCAAGTTAATGTTCCACTACAATAGTACAAGGTGTCATCGGCTGATGTCAGTCCTCGAATGACTGATGACAGCTAGAGGTGGCACAAACAACTCAATACATGAATGGAAAAATCCTGCAACAACTATGTTCTTGAAAACTGATCCACTGCATAGGGACACATGTGCAACCACTCCCCAAGGAAACCTTTCCACTACAAATGATGCACCTCCTACTTTCACACATTTAGTCATCTCAATAAAAGTGAACACAGTGGTGCTTTGCTGAACTTGGCTGTACCAATATCATTTTTGTGGTTTTAAATGTGCTATTTAAAATGCCTGGCATCACTGGATGGCTATTGGTTTGAATACAGAATTGACTAGAGAGCTAACAACCAACTTTAGAGTTTGTTGAAGAGCAAATAAAAAAAGTATTGCTACGTGAAAATTGCCTGGTGACAGAAACTAAAAGTCTTAAATCCGAAATGTCATGGTGTTCTTTTAAGGTGCTTTGCAGTATTGTCTAGTTCAGTCCCACTGTATATCTGAGCTGTTAAAGTAGCATGCTACCTCTTTAGAGACACTTTCTGTCTTCCTTCTGCAGCCATGTATGAGACCTTTTCCTGCTCTCTCTGCTACACCATGGTAGCAAGAAGTTACCAGTGGCACACGGTTGACAGTTTATCCTGACAGGCCCGTCAAAGAGCTGCACTGGGGAACTGGCAGGACTTTCTGTATTAGAGGGCAGGAGAGTTGTGCCGTGAAACTAAATGAGCAAACCTTTGCTCTTCCCTCTGTCCTCTGTAGAGTGATAGACCATCTAAATATGCTATATCTATTTACATAGGATTACTTTTTTTTAGAATTGATGGTGATATCAGCATGAACATGGCAACTATGCTATGGTTAATTTACCATTCCTTAACCACAGCTTAACCATGACCTATAGGAATGGTTTAGGTTAAGGAGCTAAAACACTTATTTAAGGTAGGGGAAACTGAAGCAAAGCAAAAATGTGTGCAAATTAGTGCTACACCTGTATCCACCATCCAGACCTCCACACCCTTACTTTCCATCTCGCAAGAGAAATGGCACACTACTGACTGCATATGCACTGAACGATGTCATTGGATGCAAAGTTTGAGGTGGGAAATTGTTTCTACAGATACTTATTAAAAACCAGGAATGAAAAAGGAAGTCTGCAAGTTAGCAGATTTATTTGGAAGAGTAACCAAACCCTCTTTCATACTTCACAGTTGGCCATGCTTGATGAAAAGGGAGTGTGGCTTTACTGCAGTTCACTTTAGGTAATGTAGAACTCTGTAATTGGCTTATAGACATCCAGTCAAAAAAGTCTGTGCATTTGGGTGGAGTCTGACAGTAATCATAGATTTAGACATTCTAGAAAAGTGTTCATTAGAATGAATGGGGGATCTGAACAGGTTTTAAATGAAGTATGAATTTTACTTTTTCCGTATTAGCATTGACCACTGCTATTTTATTGTTGTTAGAGGCTAACTTTAGAAAAAGGAATCTAGTCTTGTGTTTGAAGAACTTTGCATGGGCAGCTCCCTACTCCTCAGGGGAAGGCTAGTAAGAGAACTATGAAAGGCACTGCAGTGATTCTACCTTGGGTGTCCAGAAGTAGGGAGCCAGATTGTTTATATGTCACTTTGACTGATCAGAGGTTGATTTACATGGCTGCTCCCTTTCAACTCCACAGCCTAATGAGTCTCTGTGAGGAGAAGACACTTTCTGTGAAACTGTTGTCACTTGTCATTGTGAATTGCCTCTGAAACACAGCTTTATTCCGCCTCACACAACATTTGACTGCCTGGCTGCATGCCTAGACACCATTAAATTCTTGAGTCCAAATGAGAAACAGGCCTGTAAGACAAGTGTGCTGCGGTGGGTGACAATGAGATGTGAAACAATAGGCTGAAACACTCAGGAGTGAAGGAATAGTTTTGACCGAGGAATAGTATTAAGGCCCAGTCATTTTTGGAATGTCCTCTACTGCAGTCATTTTCCACCTGCTTTTTTAGTCGATTTTACTTATGACTCTAAATACTGGCCTGAGAAGATTTAAATCAAAAGATAATTACTTTAAAATACTAGTCGGGAACATAGAAAACACAAATTCAGCAATTAAAATGTATAATAAGTGGGTTTCAATTCCCTCGTAGCACAGAATTAGCATTTGGGCTACAAACCTATTTGGTTACTAAATACCAATACAAACAAAGGTGGTTTGTATTGGAACCATCTGAGAAGTCGAAAAAATACTTGGTAGATGATTGGATGAACCATCTGTCTCTCACCTTCTATCACAGGTGAACTTCAACCAATCAGATCAATGAACCATATAACGTAGTGAAAATCTTATTGAAGTCAGTCAGGAAAAGAGGGAAAAGATCTTTTTCATGGAGAAAAGCCTTCCGTGCTGTTCTTTGCTCTTCTTTCAATCAAGAAATACTCGTTCTGATAGAACTGATGCTAGCAGCATCTACGCTAACCTCTTTATGGTGATTGGAGTGGAGACCCATTATGTTTGAATCGAAGGCCTATCTACTTAGGCTTGGGTCAGTAGATTTATGTAAAAGTCAGACTTTGTGCAAACATGCAAACAAAAATTGTTATTCATGATGGATCCATAATCATGTCAGCATAACTGTGCTAAACTATTTTACCATTATGAGTGAGTTTTATTTGTTGTTAAATTTCACAATTTAATTCTGGAGAAAAAACTAGCATCCAAATGGTCAAATGTAGATATGAATGGACTTTGACACAAAATGTTGTGTGTTAGTGGCTCCAGTCCAAACATCACAATGTCAGACTTCTGAGCATGGGATGTGAGAGAACTAGGATGAGACTGGCATGGAGAGTGACAAGGACCAGTACAAGGTAGTGAATGCAGCATGTAAGCAGCATAATGTAGTGTGTGGATGGATTCCCTGACCAGTGTCAGAGTGGAGTAGGCTGCGCTGCCACAGGCCTCTGCGGCACGTGTTGAAAAGCAGCATCTCCTGTTTACTTTGGCATCATTTACCAGAGTAATTGAATGAAGAAAATTCTCCGCTCCTTGGAGCTAAACCAGCCATGAAGAGATGAGCTCATAACCAACACACTTTATTCCACCAATTATTCAGTAGCCCAGAGGATGTTGGATATGTAAGGCTGGTCTGAGAAATATGCTGTGAGCTGGTAAGATTCCAAAGCACACATAACATTTAACCAGGTTACCATGCTTACAGCTCCTGCATGCATGGCTGTGACCTGACCACCGTAGCTGATTGCAGCAGTTCCAGCATAAATCTAAAATAAAACACCCTTTACAGACTCCCGATAATAAAAACGGACCAAAAGGAAGCAATTTAACTACCTAGCGTGTGGTAAAAGCAAAGCACGTACATAAAAAAAAACCAGCTTCATTAATTTCATTCACAACACATAGAAACAATGCTGAAAAGTGAGAAAACAACCAATTCTAGAATAATTACTCTAATTTTAAATACATTTTTGTATTCTGTTGTGTTCTATTTTTCAGTGTTTCCCCCAGGTTTTTTCCAGCAGCTGGAGTACATGTTTTATTTTGCGCCGTCAGAAGATATTTAGCCACATGAGAAGGTTTCTTCGTTGCTGCCAGCTGCACTTTAAAAAGAACCAATAACATTATTAGACTGCTAAACAGTGTCTGGGGGTGTCCGATAATTCTTGCACGTCCCATACTCTGGCTGCTTAAAGTAGATATAGTGAGTTTATTGTGTTGGGGGAGATTTTTATATACTATGTAGACTTGCACTGCGTAAAGGGCAAACACTGCAAAAAAACTTACTCTCAGTTATCCCAATATTATTCACTTATCAATATAGATAACACAGCGGACTGCCAGGTTTTTAAATCTCTTTTGCTTTAATATTTTCTTTTTTTTGCTAAGAAAGATAAATGTGATAACTGTAATAATTGCTGTAATTTTCAATATTTTCCAGGTAATGGTATTTGCACAAGAAAATTGCACTGACCCATACACAGTCACTGCTGCATTTCTGTACTTCTACAAACTGCAAGCCACTTTAATTCTCAATAAATACTTGTAGAGTCACTTTAAATGAATTTAAGTGGTCTTTCCATTATTAATGAGGACAAACTGGGCTTACTGAGTCCATTTATTGATCTTTCTGTATGTGTTTCTGCATGTAGAATATGGTTTATAGTCAAGTTTTCAGTTCCAGTTCGGCTGCTGTCTGGACTTCAGCATATGGCTGAAGTTGTTTTTAACAGGTTGTAATGGGTACAGAGTAACGTCTTGGAGATGGTGGTTTTAGAGTTGGCAGTGGTGTGGCAAGGGGAACATTTGTAGGGAAGCCAAGGAGGACAGGCCCTCTATAAAATAGCTCAGAACATGTGACATGTGTCCTTTCTGGTGTCATATTTCAAGCAACAAACATGCAGCAGTCAACTTAAAAGAAATCTATTTATATCTATTTCGGTCAAATTACCATGACGTATGTATGTTGGGGCTTATGACGTAGAACAAAAGAAAGAAAGATGTTTAGAGTATCATTTGAATGGTCAGCATTCACCCTCACAGTATTCAGGCTGGAGTTGTGACTTACTTTGATAAGACCTGACTTGAGACTTGACTTGGACTCAATTGACTGAAAAAGACTAGCAGACCAGCTCTGGAACAAGATAATTAGTGTAGGGATAGAGGGTATGCTTGGTTTGTGTGAGTTAAACTACATTAAGTATAAGAACTACCACTTTAATGCACCAATACATGGTCATGGAAACATGTTTCTGATTAGTGACTTATAATCATCTCATATTTGCCCATTATACAGAAAAGGTTTTATGAAACCAGCTTCATCTTAATTAAACCTGTCATTTACCTTTCCTCCAAGAAAGCTTTCCACCCCAAACATTTGAAGATTCCACAATTCCCGTAAAAAGTATGCACGGAGAGCCAGCTTGTGTCTCCTGTGGGTTGCTTCTTCTTTGTGCCTCCCTCCTGAATAAACACCATCCCCTCTGTGGCTTCAGCCATGCATGTCCTCTATGAGACTGGCTTCATGCAAAGATCAGCCACTAAATGAGGAGGGTGGAGTGGTTGGCGTTTTGGCACACGCTAAGCCATTCTAGCACATATGTGTAGCTGTTTTGTGACCCTGGGGTTCTGGATAATTTTGTCAGTGTTCAATCTCTCACCTCCTCCAGATGACATACTTGCTGTCCAGTATCACATGTAGGAGATTTCCAGCAGATACTGCACTTTTGCTTCTGACTATTTTGATCTACAGTCAGAATAATCAACAACATTAAAAGTATTTGGTAGACTTCTACTTTGTCACTGCATAATGTACCCACCAGATTATTATGTTTTCCTTCATTGGCTCCACAATCCTATGCTCATACTGTAGTGTACACTATGTTGGGCAACAGTAGGCTTTGTGTAAGCTCTTCAGCAATAAGAACTAATTCAGAAGTGGCTCAAGATATAGCTGTAATGGCGACTAGATAGTGGAAAGAAGAAATCTCTGCAAATCAACAAATTTTACCCCCCAGGAAATTATTTTATTAATAATAATTATTGCCCCCAAATACTAGCAAAATAATCCCAATTGGACAAAACACAAGCCTAGTAGGATGTACGATGCATAAATGTTGAATGTCAATACAGGATGGTGCGAAAGAAGCCCTTGCTTTTTGATTGTGAGGGACTGTCACAGTCAAATCAAAGTCAATGGTAAATGAGGAGTCATGATGTGTTATCATTGCCATCACTTGTCCTTACCAAAAGCAGCAAGACAAAACTCCAACATAAAACAAACGCGGGACACAGACATGTGAAAGGGTGGATTTTTCTTCTTAAAGTGGTTCTAGTAGCCCTAGAGCTTACATAAAGAGTTTTGCACACATTTTGAGAAGTTCATAGATCACGGTAGTTGTATCCTCTGTAAGTGTTATGAACTCATCGAGAGGGGTAAGCCATTAGCCGTCGGCCAAGTATGAGCTCTCTAATCTTCTCACCATCCAGATTTCCCTACACCTCAATATGTGGCACTATAAATCTGATAGTGGGTTTTGCTTCTGTATTTGGTGCGAGGACATTTTGTAACTAGCCATCCACTAGATTTAGTAAAGACAACTTTGCAACAAAAATGAAAAAGATGCTCTGACAGAGCCAAGAATGGTTGAGTCTGTAACCACACGTTTCCACTCTGATCTGCACTTTTCAATGGAGACTAATATCTTCTTACATTAAATTGCAAGCAGTTGTAGTAGTAATGTGTTTCTCTACACAGGATTCAAAGACTCTTTAAGTCCTACTTTTTCCCGTTTTCTTCTCATTATTACTGTCTATCTTTGTGGATTATATGTGAGGTCAAATAGACGTATTTCTAAGGAAATAATTGTAAGAAAAACGGCAAGCACAGGATCAGAGAAGAATGCAAGTGAGAGACAACTCACAGCTGCCAGTAAAGTGAGACGAGGGCACTGGCTTGTTTTACATTTCGGGTGTGTAGCCTCAGGGTCAGCCAACAGCAGCCAGGGGAAATAAATAGCTTAATAATGGTACAATCCATTCGCTTCTTCTCCACCCACCTCCTCTGCCTTCTTGGAACCTCTGATAAAAACCTCTGTGCTGGCTTGACTCGCATGCTAACTTATTTTTGCATAGTGCTGTAAAGGGCAGTATTTCCCTGCTGTACAGTACAATGACCATCCTCAGGACCCTACCCTAACCTGTTGCACAATTTGTATGACTGGATTTCCATGGAAATGTACCTGGGGAGCAGCTATTGGCTCTGGCTGTACAAATGGGTTTTGAATCACACTGAACTTTAAAGAGCAAACTTATCAGTTGCCAAAAGTTACTGTGAAAATATCATGCCTTGACTGAAAAATGGTCTTCATGGATTCCTGCTGAGGAAATAGGATTTAACCTTGCCTGGAACATTCCTCTTGCAGCTCACAATTTTGAAAACATTGCTCTCATAACATTGATCAGTGTTCCACATTTACAGTGCCATTGTTGTAAATTTTAAAATGCTCCACCTTGCACTTTAATTCAGTATGCAGATTTGTACAGATCAAGACCACTAACTCTCCCTCACTAGGACTGTCCTAAAATACACAGTAGCATAAAGGTTGTACAGTTCTTCTCTTGTGTTTCTGTATCAAAAATGTTTCGACACATTACTGCTCAGATGGTTTGGTGTTATGATTATCTGTGGTGTGGATCACCAGTTTTATCAGTTTTTCTCTAGGGAAGAGAACACCCTAGTTTGCTGATAAAACAACAATTTATGCAGTTGAGTATATGGTTGGGCTGAACAATTAATGAAAATATCATTGATATCAATCAACATTTTGTTAGGTACAGGCCCCCAAAATCCTGTTTTTTTGCTAAAATGATAATTTCCATAATTTTCCTAATTGCACATCATATTTCAATCGCAATATTTTTCAAAATAATTGCAGTATGATGTTTTTACCATATCATGCAGCCCTCATATATGGACAGTGCATTTTAGGGATTATCTGCCGGGCTTTTATGTCGAAGTGCTTTGAGTGGCCTAAGCGGATACAGATTCTGTAGGAAAACAAAGGAAATATGTTGACAACGTTGTGCAGATATATTTTGTGTTGGTAGTGAGCAGTTTGCATGTACATTCCTCTCTGTGTTGATAATAACGTCAATCCGGCTGAATTGCATATGGACATCACTGTAGTTTGACATTTGAGAAATGACTTCATCCACCATGAATCAAATTACTTAATTTGTAAGTGTGGGTGGCCTGCGACAGTACAGTATGTATTGTTATTGGGTCCTGTATGGAAAGGAGCCATGAACCACAAACCACACAAGTAGAAGGCAGGCAAGCATCAGCTTGTAAAAAGACTGATCTGTGGTTTCTGCTGCAGAGAAAGCTCTTATTGGAGGATAGATGTTGACAGAGGACAATCTGAGGGCAGCAGCGAGGCAGGGGGCAACTGCTGGATGACAATACTTTGATGCCTTCAAGCACCACCGCTTCAACTGTTATCCACCTGTCTTAGCCTGTCGCCATACAATGAGCCTGCTCTCAAGAAGCCACTTCTACCTCCAAACAAAAACACCTGCGTTATGATTCTTTCTCTGGGGACAGACGTGTGGCCTTTTGATGTGAAACTTTTCAGTTTTTGTTGCCTGTTGAACTCCACTGTGGGATATATAATTACTTTTCTAACCACCCAACTTTTACTGCTGTCTCTGAAGGAGAGCATTTGTGAGTGTTACCATGGAGTACTGACACGACCGGCTGTCCTTCCAAACGATGTCCCAGAATTCAGCACTTGTGTAGGGACACAAAGAGTCAACAGAACAATAGTAGTATAGGTAACACTGCAGATGACTAGCTTATCAGACCAGACCAATTATCTTTTGGAGCAGTAACTGGTGTCAAAATTAAATTTGACTCCTAAGAGAAATCTTATTTTCTCATCAGTGTTACACACTCTAGCTAAGAGTAATCTGTTTGCCAAGATGAGTAAATGATGAAATCACATGCTTAGTAAAGCTTAGTTTTAAACTGTCCAGGGCTAAGATTGAGTGGCTTAAAGGATTATATCTACTATAGAATAATTTAATTATTCATTTTCGGGCACAAAGGAGAAGGTTTGTTAATTGATTAAAACTTAATTTTGTAGTTTTGTCCATCATTACTTATTCTTATTAAACTAGTTCAGTCAATGTACATGTTAACTGATGAGATCTGATGAAGAAGATGTCTGGCAGGACAAAAAACAGACAGACAGACAATAAGACAAACAACTCAATTAAATTTTATTTGTATAGCTCCAATTCATAACAAAAGTTATCTCAGGACACTTTTCAAATAGAGCATGACACCAGATATAAACTAAATGCTGGCCTGTTTATCAAAATGTTGCTCCATAAAGCTGCCAGTGATCAAAACCACCACAGAGTACCTTTCAAAGGACCAGTGTGTAGAATTTAGTGGCATCTGGCGATGAGATTGCAGTTGGCAACCAACTCACGTCATCCTCCCTTTCTAAACGTGTAGAAGAAACTACTGTGGTTGCAAAAATCACAAAAGGCCCTATCTACAGCCAGTATTTTTTTGGTTTTTAAAATCCACTAAAAAATAATTGGATAGTGACAGTAAAAGGGGGCAGAGAGAGGGGATGACACACAGCAAAGGGCCACAGGTCAGACCCTAACCCTGGGCTGCTGCAACAAGGACGGTGCACATGGTCTGCCAGCCCCACCAGGCGAGCCACACGGCCAGTGTTTGGTTTGTCCATCTTTGGCACCTCTAGAACATGGTGGTCAACATGGCGGACTCCTTACTTTCACTCTGTAGATAAAAACAGCTCATTCTAACTTAAAGAAAATATAACAATTCTTATTTCCAGGTGATTATACATGAAAATATACAGATGAATATTATATTCCATTTATGCCAATAGATTATATAGATTTATGACCACGACATAAAGTGTAAATAGATTTATTTTGAGCAGCACTATTATCCATGAGCAGACTTTTATTTTGGTGATGTACAATATTATTGTTCCAGTGCACACACCAGTGAATTCAGGCCTCAGTGTTGTTCTACGAGACATGTTTATTCATGCATTCAAAGGAGATTTTTCAAGGTTTGTGTCCATCTATTCACATCCGCCTGCTCCACGCCAATATTAATAAGACTGACAGGTGCTGTTTATTATGAGGGTAAGGATAGAGCTCTGCTGTTTTTACTGGCATTGTGTTTGAGTAGGTGTGACTACAGGCAAGAGACAGCTGTTGAAAGAGCATATTGTTATTGCAAGAACTACAGCAGATATAGTGTGGTAAAATCCCTGTAACTTGCCTGGAGCTGTTTCTCTGTCAGGTCTCTTTATCTGATACTGGTTATCTTCTCTTCCCTGCTCTCGCCTCTCTTCCTTCCCTCGCCTTTGTCTCGCTGTCTCTCTCCCTTAGGCATGCCCAGCTTCATCAAGTCCCCTGACGATCAGACAGGGATTTCAGGAGGAGTGGCGTCGTTCGTATGCCAGGCGGTGGGTGAGCCCAAACCTCGCATCACCTGGATGAAGAAGGGGAAGAAAGTCAGCTCACAGCGCTTTGAGGTATCACTTAGCACTTAGGTAGCAGGCCTAAAAGTTCCCTGTCTGATGAGTTAGAATGTGCAGAACCTTTCTTTCTAACACCCTCACTGCTCATTATCTCTCTGCTTTTGTGCGCATCTAAGACAGACAGACAATGCAGGATAGGTTGTGTGCTGTAATTGTATAGTGTCTCTACATTAGTTCTCAGGTGGATGTGTATTTAGCAGCAGTGAGGCTGAGCTGTATGCTGGGCCTGTATTAACTAATTACAGCCATTCTGAAAGATCTATACCACAGCTTTCTGGTATTTGGAGTCTGTTTAAAGACCACTTAATGCAAGTAAGGTTAGCTGCAATATTCTAATAAGAATACCTGAGGCTCAGCATCACAGTGAGCTCATTGTCTGTAGGTCAAAAAGTGTCACTGACAGGTTAGAGAGCAGAACTGTGATAACCCAGTTTAGCGGAGCCAGAGGCCAGCACATTACAGGCTGTCCGGTTTATTCAGTTTTTGCGTGTGTGAGAGCGCAAGTTTACTGAAGTGCACCATGACATCTCTTAATGTCAGACCTCCAAGGTTCCAACAGTTTGATATTTTAATATGACTCATCTGTTAAATTAGTACATTACAGTTCTGAAGAATTATCCACAGAGCAGCAAATAATTAAAGGTTAAGCATCAGTGTTTTATTCTTCACTGTTTCAAAGGTTTTATAGGCCGAGTGGGCTGTGGCAAGGCCCATGGATGATTGTGCCAAGTCGATTGTAACCGTATAATGAGAAATGTCCATTACAAGTTCCCAGAGCCCATGGCCATATGTTCCTTCATGTTTCTATGAACCCAACCCAAAATGTAAACTTGCTTGAATTAGGTAATCTTGCTTATTTTAGTTTTTGTCAAATTTACATAAGAATTATACTTAAACTATACAGTGTTGCTTTTAAGTACTTTTAGGAAGATGGGAAAAACACAAACTTTAAGTGATTTTCTTATTGTGTGCACCCAGATTGTATAGTTGTTTACTTTTAAGAACAGATCATGTTGCAGCCACGACTTTCTCATGTTATTAAACAGAACCAGTATTTATACTGGGCCTTTGTCAGTTTGCCTCTGAGCCTGTGTTTGTGGACTTTAAATACATTAAGTATCAAAGCATGCTCTCACATCAACTATATGCCACAGTAATGCCAGACTCACAGCTTTTACACTGCTGGTCAAAAGTTTTAGAACAACCCAATTTTTCCAGTTTTTTAATTGAAATGAAAGCAGTTCAAGTCCAATGAACAGCTAGAAATGGTACAAAGGTAAGTGGTGAACTGCCAGAGGTTAGAAAAAAGGAAAAGTTACCCAAAACTGAAAAATAATGATTTCCTTTTTCAGGGAACAAGAAATGGGTTAAGAACTTAAAGCTGTTTTGCAGCAATGGATGTTGATCAAGCTTTGAAAGTTGGTGCTACCAATTCCCACAGGTGTCTGAACTTGTCTTGATTTTTTACAACCCCCTCTGTCTGCATAAAAGTAGTGTTGGAACACACTGTGGTACCATACCCTCGTGAGCATTTGAACAGTATTGTACTGCAGAAAGTTGTGTGTTGATGGCATTGAGCTGGTTTGGGATGAACTGGACAGAGTGAAAGCAAAGCAACCTACAAGGGCCACAGATTTATGGGAACTTCTGAAACAGTCTTGGGAAGAACTTTCTGAATAATATTTGATTTCCACTGTAGAAAGAATGCCATGAGTATGTTCAGCTGTTCCATACTACAGCTGTTATCAAATTTAGTTTTGTGTTTGTTTTCAGAGGAGTTATTAATCATTAGGATTTCAATAGTTTGTCAGTTTATCAAAATAATGCCCAGGGTTTAACGTTAATGTTTGTTTTCACTTTCACACAAGTGGGTCAAACTATATTATTTGCCCCTATACAATTTAAAAAAAAATATATTAGCAGTTATTAAATAACAACATTTTAAAGTTGCCTTTTGAAAAAAGGGGTCAGATGATTAGGAATCCCAGTATCCAGTTGCACGCCAAGGTCACTGAGTTCAGTGATCAGTTTGGAGGGGGTGATGGTGTTGAATGAAAGTTAGGGATGAAAGTGAACAGCATCCTCACATAGGTGTTGCTATGTGGGTAAGGGCGGAGTGTAGAGCCATGGAGATGCCATCCTTCGTACTCCTCTTCTGGCAGTAGGTGAGTCGAGTGTGGGTGGTAGGCAGCTTTTGAGATGAGCCAGAATCAGCCTCTTGTAGCCTTCCTCAAAGTGGGGGTGAGTGCAACAGGCAAAAGTGGTTAAGGCACTCGCATGATGGGGATGGTTGGAAGCATGTGGGGAAAAGCTGTTTGGGCCATTGACAGGTAAAAGATGTCAGTCAAGACCTTATTCAGTTTCCCAGCACAGGCCCTAAGCATGTGTCCACCGATGCCATCATGGCCAGCAACCTTCCGTGCATTAATCCTGTTTAGTGCAGCACACACGATCGTGGGGGAGAATGTGAGGGACTTGTGGTCTGCAGGGATGGCTGCCTCTTGGTTGTTCCTGTCAAAGTGGGTGTAAACATCCTGAAAAGCATTACTTTCAAGAATTATATTGTTTAAAGATCAAGTCTTAAATGAAATTAAATATTTTATTGATTAACAATGTTGCTGGTCAGATGTTATCTAAAAGTGTTGAGTATTTTTGTATGCAACTGCCTGATGGTTTGACAAAAAGATAAAGTGAACAAAATATTCAATATGAAGAAATACCAGCTGCCATGTCTATAATACATAGGCATTGTCTAGAAGTCTAGTGTCCTGCTGTGTCTCTTATACAGTTGAATGTGCAGAATCTTTGTGCACTTTGGTAAACCGACCAGAATCTAGACATTTTATGCATTCAGCTGCATTAACGCACACAGCAACTGCTTAATTAATAGGACTGTATAAGCCTTCTTGCAGGACTCTGGAGCAGCAGGAAAGCTCATTAGCTGCCAGCCAACCCAAATGACTTCAAGTGAAGTGACTCAACATGAGTCCTGCGTAGACGGAGACACTTGGTTCATGTCGTCATGAGTAATAGGAATTATCTTCCACCTGTCTGCTCAGCATTACTCAAACTGATGGTTACCGTGTGTTTGTGGGGTGGGTGTACCTCCTCCCAGTGCAGGGAAAGTCCAACTCTCTACCTCTCCTTTAACTACCCTGTTATTCAATTTTATTCAGTAGAATGAGATTTTTGATGGATTAATACAATAGGAAGATATTGTGTTCTAGTGAAATGTTCCTCATATCATATGTATGTTTGTTTTAGGATTTATATGTTCATACTTCTAGAGTTAGAATAAAGTAGACTGGATAAATCTGTGAACCTGTTATCACATGGTGTTAACATGTGATGTGTATCTGCAAAGGTTTTCTGGATAATGACATCTGATCATGGGTCTTTGCATATACACCAGCAGCCTGTTGCACCAGCTGTAACGTAAATTATTACTAGGTTGTGATTGAAGTGGGTGTACCATAGAGATAGGTTACAACTTAACTGAAGTAACAGCTCAATAGTTACACATGCCCCTAAGGTAGTGTAAATCATAAAATGTTGCAGAATAATACTCACTGATGGTAATACTGCAGCTTTTCTGCCACACAGAATTATTTTTTCATTAATTGCAGAAATTTGCAACACCCAATAGAGACCTCATCTATTAGTATGGCATTTCAATATTGATCTAGCTTACTACAGTTTTCTACAAAGCAAAGTGGCCGAAAAGATGATGCACACGGTAACCTTGATGATGGAGCAATATCTTTGATCGTTGATTATCCACTTGCCTTAGTTATGTCCAAACTAATTAAGCTATACCTGAAAGTAATCAACCAATTTAATAGCTTAGTTACAAACCAATGTGTAGTTACTAAGCCTCCACTGTTAATTCTTTACACCCTAACTTAGGAGAAAAGTTACATACAAATGTTAATATCAGGTGAAAATAGGGTCTTTTTTATGGTGCTAGACTCATACCCTAATTGAAAGTCTGAAAGGTTAGGTACCGTTGCCGTACACTTTCAGAGCAACCATGGTGGTACTAGTGCAGTTCTATATTCGATCATAATGTTGTACCTCCTGCACCTCTATTCTTACTTTCCCCACTGAGCATCAAGAAAATGTTATCTTATTGCCAGTGAGTTGTATATGAATGTAATCTATAGAAAACACAGTTGCACTGGCAGAATTAATACTTTCACAATTGTTTCTGCTTTTTCGACACCCATCACTGAATTTCTTGTTAAAATACCCCTGACACAGATCTCTGCTGGAGTGAGCTAAACTGCTTGGGTCTGGAGATGGATCCGGGTTAGGGTTAATCCAAACCTGGTTTGTTAATCTGTTAATTTGAGTTTGGACGTGATTTTAGTGTTACTCAAATAAGACTGTTTTTCCTACAGTACTATTTTTTTTTCCTTTTCCGAGCTCCTTTACATGGGTTTTATAATTAGGTCATGTCATTCTGGAACAGGAATGTTTCTCCTTTGGGCTAAGTGTTCCTCAGACTGAAGACTTTCCTGTGTGCGGGGTGAGTTGACCTCATACTATGGCAGTAAGAGAATGGAGCTCTGCAAGTCCTTCATTAGAGCATGTTGGGTCACAAACACTGCGGTGGGGAGGAAATGTAAGTGCCCTGACCTCTGAGTCTCTAACCCCCTGACATTCCTAAAGCCCTGTCCTCTTGCAGCTGTTCTGAGGTCAGGACTCGGGTCACTCTAATCAACATCTCAAACAGATTAATGCATTGTTGCCATTGCATAGGAGCCTTATAACAATTCTATATTTTGCAATGTCAGTCTCACAACACCATATTGTGTTAAGGAATAATGTATGATGTCTGTGTGGCCTTGTGCACTATGTACAACCAAAGAGTTACATAAACATAACCGTACACCGATCAGCCATAACATTATGACCACTGACTGGTTATCATGGGATCTCTCAGTGGGTGGGATATATCAGTCAGCAAGTGAACAAGGTTTTGATTGACTTTGACAAGGGCCACATTGTGATGGCTAGACGACTGGGTCAGAGCATCTCCAAAACTGTAGCTCTTGTGGGGTGTTCACGGTCTGCAGTGGTCAGTTCCTATCTCCAGTGAACTGGAGACAGGGTCATGGGCAGCCAAGGCTCATTGGTGATGCACATGGGGAGTGAAGGCTGGCCTGTGTGGTCCGATCCAACAGACGAGCTACTATAGCTCAAACTGCTGAAACCGTT
>NW_023339674.1:26971743-26979577 GCF_004916995.1 Morone saxatilis
GCGGGCAGGTGTTCCTGGATATTTTATGAAAGACAAATATTCTTAAAAATGACAGAAAAGTCAGCTGTCGCATATTATGCATTATGTCATGTTCGTATTTATATAACTGCACAGCCACTAGTGGCGTGCCAAAGGTTCTACATAGTTTAGGGTTCAGGGAACATTGGTGGCAGGAGGTTAAACATTTAATTTAACATTGTAAAGCCCTAAATGCCTCATTGCTATATGTTCCATCGCTTCGTTGATCATTCACTTTTGTCCTAGATTTCAACTAATCCCATGCAAAAGTCCAAAACCAACAACTATGTTCGTCTGTGCTGAACTACTTTGCTTCTCTCGCCCTGTCTGTTTGCTCTCAGTCACCAAGGCCTGGGGTGGTTCCTAGTGAAAAATGTAAATCTCTTAAGAAGATATTTTTCAAATACTTAGCTTACTTCAAGAGAAGAAAAAATAGTGCATGATTGCTCGGGACGGATTGTTCAGTGGTGATTATCACCATTTGGTGCTTGGTAGTATTTGGGGCCCAGGCAGGACGGTGTATGTTGGCATTTAAAGTCAAAAATAAACTACAGTTGTGTGCTCATGGTAATAAGGAAGCATGTCAGGTCATGGCAGACAGTGTGGGTCATTGATGTGTTTTAATTACAACAGGTGGAGCTCTTATGTACAGAGGAAGGAGAGTATCATCAGCGCTTTGATACACCAC
This sequence comes from Morone saxatilis, assembly GCF_004916995.1. NCBI lineage: Eukaryota > Metazoa > Chordata > Actinopteri > Moronidae > Morone > Morone saxatilis. Next base: position 26,972,450 of record NW_023339674.1, read on the forward strand.
ACACACACACACAACACAGCACACGTACACACACCACACACATTGGATTGATTGCTCTTGGTCTGCACAGAGATTTTGTACATGGACTGGTTTATAGTCACTGTTCGTCTCCATCACGAACCTCACACACTCACACACTCTCACACACACACCTACACACACACACACGCACACAAACACACACACACACACACACACACATATTCTGCCAGAGCACATAGACAGCTCTAGTGCTTTTGTATCTATATTACACACCTTCACAGTCAAAGTGCCCTTAGGCAGGGCCTCTCAGAGGAAAATATACAAAAAACAAACAAACAATTCAAGTCACCTCTCAGAGATTGGTTATTGCTGACACAGAACGAGCACAGGAAACATTGAGGAAGAAATCTAGCTCTTTAAAAGACAGTGATGTTGATTCAGTGCCTATCAGTGCAACCAGCAGTACCACTCGGGGCCATAACAAGTGCAAGAGGCTTGTTTGGAGTGATGTGCCTCTTGAGCGTCACAATCAACCAAAAGACAAAAGTATATGATGTTTTCTGCAGAAAGACACACAACTCCCACGCGTGAGAAGTACCTCTCATCTTTATCTGCATTGTACTGGCTTCAGCTCCTGCTGTCTACACCATCTCCCTCCCTTCATCCCCTTAAGCTCTTTCTGTCGGTTCACTTCATGACTAATGCTGCACTCTCATTACCCAGAGTCCTGCTGTCGACTCTGCTGCGTCTTCATCCTCTTCCTCTCTCCCTCTCTCTCTCTTTTCTGCCCACTCTCTGTTATTGCTTTTTACCGTTTTCTATTTCTATTCTCTCTTTAGCTCTCACTCTCCCTGCAACTCACACATGCACTCACACATACAGAAACTCAGAGTGGAACATCACAGATGAGTTTTGTTTCAAAAAAGACAAACCCACTATTTGAAAATAGTGACATGAAATGATGACTGGAATGAAAGTAGGTCTCATTATGAAAAGCTTTTCAGCTTCTTCAGCTTTTACTATAAGGAGGATAAAACCATTTGCACAAAAGATTGAGATTGATATACAGCCTTGTGGAGCAATTTACACACATTCATGTAACCAGCACATCTCGTGTAGGCTATACCCACTAAGTGCTGACATTTGACTACTGACATAAATTGTTTTTTTAATGAATGCAATTTAAATCCAAAACGTGAAACAACTTTTATACGATCATTGTTTTAATGAAGAGATTGTTTTCAAAGACTAATACTATTATTTTAGTGAAAATTAAGAGACATTAAAGCCCTTAAAAGGTAAATGTAATTTACACACAACTTAAGTCATTAAATAAGTATAGTTTTAACCTAGCTTAGCACACAAACTAGAAGCAAATTTAGCACAGATCCAGTGATGTGCTTTCCAATAACTCCAAAGCTGTGAAAGCCCATTTTGGATGAGATTTATTGTTTTAATGGAATAGAGGTGATTTTAGTATTGCATATATGCTAATAATAATAATATGATATTATTGTCCCGGGCTCCTATTTATCAAACATCTTAGAATCCCTTTTTAGGGAATTGTGCTGAAAGTTAACCTCAGACTGAAAACATTACTACCTTACAGTGGGACTGAACTATTTATGAAGCCTCCTACACTGACTTCCAACAGAAGTCATTACTTTGCATCATCTTTTCATGGAAAAACATTAATGGAAAGGTATCATTTACTTTGCATTTGTCACCAAAGTGAAACAGTATGTCTGACCTTTGCTCACAAACTATCTGCATACGTGATCAAATGAAATATTTATCAGTCCATGTAGACCAACAAGTAACAGGTGAAGGTCTGTAATGAAACCTGTCTTGTCTGGCTTAATGAACTGCTTCAATGATGATCTAACCCTGGCAGACAAATAGAGAGACCTGAAATCAGGAATCTTCTAAAATGAGTCAAATATAAAGGCTATCAGCAGGTCCATCCTAAAAAGATCCTCTCCATTGATCAGAAGCACATATAGGTAGAGTATACATATGCATGAGGGCACAGTCAGTTCTAGATTTTAGGGCTTTGTGCATTAAATTTAACTCTGTTAACAGCGATTATCAGTCTGGCCCGTCACTCTCCTTTAACAAGACCCTGAGTGGTTTTAAAGAGAAAAGGCCTGTTTGTTTGGTACAACACACTCTGCAGCCTCAGGCCATGTTTACTGCTGACAATATCTACATGGCAGAATAAGTATAATGGGTTCCTGAGTGATTTGGAAAAGGCTGCCAGAGAGACAGCCCTTTTTTGTGTGCGGTTGTTTGTCTATCAATTAGAGTGTCGATTAAATAAATGTGTTTGGGCTCCATCTTGCCGCTGGCAAAGAACAGAGCTGTCTAAAGACACACATACAGGAGGTTCCCAGCCAAAATCACTTTCAACACTCTCCTGCTCGAAAAAACACCATCACACAGACATACTGGGTTCTATTTGGGACTTCGATGCGTCTAACTGCCAAACCACATACTGACATTTTGTTCCATCACACAGGGAGCTTAGTATAAAGCCATGTGTGCTGCAGTGTAGTCATGCAATCCCAGGCAAAACATTAAGTAACAGTTTTGATTAAAATCATAACAAGCAGCACACAAAACATTGGATGCAAAAAAAATTAAAGCAAAGCAAAATTTGTAGTTTATTAATGCTCATTGTCATGAACTTTGATGACATGAGTCATCAGTCGAGAAACTCAATTCTCAACTTTTCACTCCAATCACGTTCCCTCTTAGTTTTTACTGCTTTGACAGTACTCAACTGCTATCCAGCGAGAGTGACTCTGGGGTGCCCTGTGCTGCATTAGGATTTTATAACTGAACTATGACCAGGATGCAAACTTTTCATTTTTCCAACTTTGTGGAAATCTGATATTGTCATATCACAAGTGGTGGGTAGAGTACTGAAAATCTATACTCAAGTAAAAGTACCATTACTCCCATAAAAAAATTACTCAATTAAAAAAGTTAAAAAGTACATGGTTAATAGATTACTCAAAGTACAAGTTACTCTTTACATGTTGGTATAAAAAGTAGCCAGATGTGGCAAAGGATAGTCGCTAGAAGCTTGTTCTGGGTTTTGCTCCATCATCACATCATGGTCAAAAGACAAGTGCACCTTAATTCTGAAGCGGGCAGCTGCAACTTGGCATCTGCAGTGTGCTCCTCACATGCGCTCTACCCTAAACTCAATCCCATTTAGAGCAGACTAGTTTTAACAAAGCTATAATAAATGCAAATGTAGTGAAGTAAGTTACTAGCTAGAATACTGGCTCAAAAATATACTCTAGTAACTATACAAGTACAGTTACTAGTCACCCCTGCACGTCACAGACTAGTTATCAAATCATGTGCCTTTAAGGTACCATGACTTAGTGCAACACTGTTCCACTGTAACCGAATTGAGTTGACCTAAATGATTAAAACTGAACACAAACAGGCATGAGGGAATGAGTCAAGAAGAGTGCTGAATGTGCTGTCTGTACACATGAGGACCAGCTCTAATGTAAGGGCAACACAGGGCCACATGCACATGAAAACATCTTCAGTTGTCAGATAGTCAGAGAAGTGAGGACAGGCTGGAGAAGGAGTAAAACAGCAAGGATACATGGCGTGTAAAAGATTAGTGAGACAGGGAGGAAAGCAGACAGGCAGTCAGGCCTTACCTTCTAAGACAGTGAGCTTGGCGCTGGTGTTGATCTCTCCCACACTGTTGGTGGCTGTGCATTCATAGATGGCTTCATCGCGGTGGGTCCTCAAAGGCTGGATACGCAGCACCGAGCCTGAGCCGTCATCAAACTCAATCACCTGGCGAGATGAGAGCAGAGGAGGATTGAAGTAATCATCTGTACAGTACATATTTATGTTTGGTTTACTTCTCTACCCATATAAACACAATAAGTGTTTAACCTAACTCTAGAAAGCTTTCTCATTCAACCAAAATTTGAAAAAGATTCCTACCAACAGCTCTAAAGTTTCTGTACATGCTAAAATTTAATACAATTACAATTAAAAACAATTTCTCCAAGACCATTTTCTTAATGGACCATTATTTTGAAAAATGGCAACGGTACCCAAAAGGAAGGATACACCGATCAGCCATGCAGCCCCATGCCAACAAACTGTGATGACTGTTAGATGAGTACTGATGTGACTTTCACATTTAACTATCTAGAACCAGCACGTTTTAACTTGTATATCAGGAGTATTGAGCTACAGATAGCTCCGAGCGCTCGATTGTGGATCGGACCACAATGACCAGCCTTAGGCCAATTCCCGAATGTCGGTGTATTACAAACAAGTTCCAGATGGGACCCCCCAGAACGATAAGGTTTTTCCTCCGGTTCCCTCTCTCCTTCCTTGGTTAAGCCCTTTGAGAAATAGTACACCAGGCAGAGCGGGAGAACACCCCCCACAAGCCTTTACTTTGGAGTATAGCCCACCTGGCACCCCTGAAACCACCGAAGTTCGTCCTCCTATCAGCCATACAATGTGGCCCCCTTTCAATGAATCCCACAATCAAATACCTGTTCATTTGCTGAACTGAAAAATGTTATCCCATAGAAACACCACTAGTTACCACTGAGAGACCATGGAAAAAAATAACCAGTCCCCAAAGTGGGGTCCATCAAGGTTATGATTGCATGATCGGAATATGTACCGGTACTTTATGTTTTAAAAAAATGGGGTAACTCTTTGGTTGATTTGTTAACCAATTAAAACGTGGGGCCCACAAGGAGCCACCCAATCAACAGAAATCATTAATATATTCCCTTAAAACAACTGAACAAGTAAAGGGTTTTGTGATAACCTGAAATAAACACCAATGGCAAAAAATAATAAATTTGTATAAGGGCCTAATTGGCAAAATGGGCCCAAAAACAAGCAAATTTAATCTTTTTTAAGATGTTTGGGGAAATTTAAAGTGGACCCTCGAGGTTACACCTGCAAAAACCTCAGAAAACATGCTGCCCAAAGAGGGAACAAAAGGGCCACCTGACTAAAGGGTCGAAATTCAAAAATGGGTAAAAAGAAAACCCAACCAGAAAAACACCAAAAGGTCAAACGGCAACTAAACCATTCCCCTCCCACCCGCAAGTGGGTTACATCCACTCTATTGGTACCCCCAACGATAGCCCTAAATAAAGGGGAACTTTGCAAAGAAGCCTCCATGTCTTCCCCCATTTGTTAACCCCCAGCCAAATTTATGTTATGATGTCTCGCAACTCACCCGCCACAGGAAATCCCATCCAGACGGTCTGGAAGATGGAAACACTTAGGCCCACCCCAAAGGAAAACAAATTCTGGTTGCCAAATGAAATAAGACGACCCTACCCGTTTAAAATAAATAAACCCAAATGTAAAGGGCGCCGAAAAAACAAAGAAAGAAAAGAAAATAAAGTACCAACTGGTAAAAGGCGAAAAACCAGTCCTTAACAATGAAGTTAACACACTGGGAAAAAACTAAATAGTCTGCATGTCTCTCTCACAGACCAGGGGCTCGTCTAAAAAATCAAATCCAAAAGAACTACAAAATTAACAAAGAATTTCAACCAAACCCCAGGTTTGAATTAACCTAACCCGGCCTCCTTTCCCCAGACCCCCAAGGCAGCTTTTTGTCTTTAAGCCCTCAAACTTCCCCCCAGCAGAAATAAAAAAAACGTTCCAGGGGTTTATTACAAGAAATCCATGTTAAATGAGGGGGGGGTGTTACGAATAAAACCAGAACAAATTTGTTGAATATAACATCTCGCTAGCCCCAGGGCCCAATATTGAGTGTTTATTTGTTTCTGAGGTACCAGATATCATAGATACAAACTCCTGGCCAAATAAGAAATTAAAATTTTCCCTTTTGATTCCAAAAGTTGGGAAAAAAGAAGAAATAAGAGGGTCCAAAGAAGGATACCCAATATGAAACGAATAAACGAACTTGCAACTAGTACCACCATGGTTTGCTCTGAAAGTGGGTACGGGCAATACGGTACCGTAAGACCTCCCCAAAAGACTTCTCCATAGGGTATGAATAAATTCTAGCAAACCCAATAAAGAAAGAAAGAAACCTTAGTTTTGGTTTATAACCAAAGAATAAAGTTACATTTTTGTAGATGTAACTAAATTTTCCAAGGTTAGGGTGTAATAAGAAAATTAACTAAATAGGATAGGGGGCCTTTATAGTAAACTAACAACCTATTGGTATGGTTAACTCCTACTCTAACAATTGGATATTTTGAAATTACCTGTTCCAAAAGGTAATACTTTTACATTAAGTTGGAACCAGAACTAAGTGGGCAGTGGATTCCATCAACCCGAATCCAAATGGAAGGTATATAGGCCCCCCCATCAATACACGTGTACCGTTTGGGTGCAACCTCATAATGTTCATCTCATCATTGTTGCGTTCCATTGCGTGCCAACCAGTTGGCTTATTTGTTAGTAGAGACAAAAAACGTAGTAAGCGCCTAGTATTCAATGAAAAATCCCCATACCTAATAGAGAAAGTCTCACCATTCTTATGCTTTTTTTTGGCAAATTCTGCAATTTAATTAGGAAAAAAAAAAATTGCCCCTGTTGGTTGGTCAAGAAAGCCTGCAGTATGATGTATTCCCCAAACTCAGTTTTGAGGGGAAGTTTAATTAACCCACCCTGCACACATATTAAATGAAACTTTACACTATCCTTTAATGAGCAGAGGGCCCACCAATGTGTATAACTATTTGAGGCCCCCGTGTATCCCTACATCCAAGTTTAAGTAAGTAAAAACCTAAATCCCTTAATGGTATAACACCCACTTCCATAAACCAAGCCTAGTTAAGCTTCAATTCTAAGAAAGGTAACGGCTACAGCTGGGTTGCGCAAACAGGTCATGACCAGCTGGGAGATGTATCCCTATGCAAACGAATCCCATGGCGAGTCCTATATCCCAAAACAAGGCCCATACTATTCTCTCTAACTTCACAAAGTGTCAATTCTTTCTGTGTCTAAGAAGTCGTCGATTGAAAACTAAAGAATTTACGAATTGAAAAACCATTGCCATCTGAACCCCATTCACTTAGATATTAGACAAATTTTTCCCAACGGAGAACAGTCATCTCTAAATATAGTAGTCAGTCACTTTTTACTTTCCTT
>NW_023339674.1:26979677-26979879 GCF_004916995.1 Morone saxatilis
AACCCCCCCCCCCCCGGAAACAGGTGTGTAAAGTCAACAAATGAACAGGGTCAGGGTCAGGTCAGATGCCCTAACCCTACTGGCCTCCTTCTTACTTTCAGCACTATAGGGACACGGGTCACTTCCACAGCTCTGTACTGTCATTGTAATGCTGTAACAGTAAGTGCCAGCTTCACACACCCTGAGAAATGTGAGACCTTTC
>NW_023339674.1:26979911-26981939 GCF_004916995.1 Morone saxatilis
CAGGCTGTTCTGCTCCACTGCAGAATAATTCCAACCCAGAGATTTCCCCCTCTCATTTTACACCATTTTTACTTCTTTTCAGCATTTGAAGTTGTGACATGCGTGCCGGCTGGCTCACAACACTGGCTTGATGATTGATTCCCCATTAATGGTTAACTGCTCTGTTAGCAAAAAGCTTTTTGTGCATGGCTGATAAGCTCCACCACTGAAGACATTAAGCAGTCTAATGTTGTTAGTGCACACTGCAGGGATGTGGTGAGGAGGCAGCGCGGGCTGTTCATGTCAAAGCTTTTCCTCCTTGACTTTTTGTGATTTTTACCAAAGCATCGATAGTCCTCCAGAGGCAAATTCCAACAACTAAAAAATCTTGACAAACTGTTGTTTTAGAAGACAATTTCTGCCAGCCTCCTTCTCCCTTAAAGCCAGGAAGCAGCACATGAGACGGAAATCATTGTGTATCGGCAGTCAAGATACAGCTGCAAAATGTTTGCTCAGACAAAGAAAGAGCAGGATATCTACAGTCACTGCAGCAGGCAGCCCTGTGGATAACTCACACACACCACTCACGGAGCTTTCATCGTCCTCAGTCAGACCACACAGGTGTTGTGCATCACCATGTCACACCTCTTACTCATTGAAAGACGAACCACTTACCTGCATGCTGGGAAAACAGAGACCTGCAGATCCTGCAAGTAAAGTGAGGTGTTTCTATATCTACATTATATCCAAAAATATTACTGGGTTAGACTATGAGGTTATGGTAATACTTTCTATGAAGGTCATGTCTATAATGCATTAGCAGGACATTCATCAGACAGTCTAATGCATTTATAAAAATCTAAATGTTGATAATCAGGCATGACAACTCATAACTAGTTTTATAAAGTGGACAGAATGTGTTTTTATCATTCATAATGCTTTATACCTCCAACAGTGTTCGAAAGAAGAATCTGAGTTCTGGGTCAAGTAAAGTGACAGCACTGTATGAGGTTATTAGCAATTATATGATATCATAACAGCAAAGGTTGGTTATAATACCTAGCTTTAGCATAGAGATATAAAGCATGGTGAAGGCTGAACTTAAAATACATTATGTCCACCACTTATAGTACTCTATAAACCTTATGTTAAGTTGTCATACATGATTATAAACATTTCTAAAGAGTTTTTTAACCTTTGTAAATGTATTATTTTTAGGGATGTGCCATTACGATCTTAGTATCGAGTATCGGCGCTGATCAAAGCATTTTTTAACTGATGGTATTGGCTATGTCAGTCACTGCTCTTTGTTTACCTGTCGCCATGGTGAATCATAGTATTCGAGCTTGATTGATGATGATTTCTTTCAAATTCACCACACAAACTCTTATTTCAGAGTGAACATACTCTATATCTCAGGGTAAGTCAACGCCTTCCTGCATGGGCACATGACAAAATGTATGTCACTTGGAACACAAGGCTATGGGGACACAGAAAGTATCATTTGAATTAATGAATAAATGCCTAATGATATGATCATATTCAGAAATCCATCTCTGCATAAAAAAAGAAAATACCACTGATACCCAAGATCATGATGCCATATACCAAATAATATTCAGTGATTACAATCATACCATTTTTATGACAAAATGGCCTAACTGAATGATCACGAGTGGAATGTGGACATGTGTGAAATCAAACCTAATTGTTGCATATTGCAATTACATTAAATTGAGGGGCTGTGAAGTACAAATCAATTTCACAAAAAGTATTACTCAATATTCATCATAGAAGCATCTAGTATTCAGTTATCTACAGCAGTTAAGTTTACAGCAGGACAAACATCAAGAAATTCTGTTGTACATTTAGGTTTCAGGCACAGATTATGCCAGTCACCGTTATTTGCCTAATGTTCATATATGTGGCTCCTTGACACAGAATTATAGTTCAGTCAGACAACTTACGTTTGAAATGTTTATTAAGCACTATAGCATATTTAGATTTTGGCGTCTAGGCTCCGACCTCATCACTCCCTGCAGATATGTT
>NW_023339674.1:26982039-26991478 GCF_004916995.1 Morone saxatilis
GGGGGGGGGGGGGTTCATAGCGATACAGACGCCCCTGTGCATGCTTTCACGCACTGTAGCCTTTTGTCACGGAGCGTGTGCTGAGGCAAATGTTTCAGTGACCCTCTGCAACAACTGTCAATAACCAAAATAAAATGAGTTTATTTAACAGAGACTATTTTCAATAAATCTAAATGTGCCAGTTAGTCCACCAGCTAATCTTCATTTGTAGTCCCTGGAAAGATGTCAGAAATAAGCATTCTTGAAATAAGCATTAGGCAATACTAAAACAGTAAAGATAATATCTTCAAACACAATGCTACACTAACAGGTAGCACAGAAACACAACAGAACAAGCAACATATTTTAATATTCATTTAAGATTTGTGTTTTGTCATTATATATTTCAGGGGAATCAATTGATCTACACCATTTTTAGTTGACTTTTGATCAAAACTGACATGAGCTATATCACATTTGCTGCTGCCTTATTTTGCACTTTACCTTCTGCAGCAATAAATTACAGTAATGTTTGAAAACTGCACGTAGGTAAATAGACAATGTAACTTTGTAAAGAATTTACTGATGCTCACAATTATAGCCCTAATCCATACAGAACCTTTTAGTTTGATGCTAATATTAATATTTGACAGTGTAACAAATCTGCTAACAATGGTAATATCAATATTAATTTAATTTGTTTTCTTTTTTTCACATAAAAACATAATTCAAGCAAACATTTTTAGGACAATCCCTTACATTTGTCTTTATAAGGAACTATGATGAAGCTATGTACTTAGTGGATGGTGTGAACATAAACTTGTCACTGCTGTCTGCTAGACAAAATGTAATGGTTTCTAAATTGCCCCCAACATATTTTGTACTGTAGCCTGACATTCCTGTACTACAATTTCTTGTTATTTATTGGTCGACAGAAATTAGGGTATAATATGTTTGTGATAAGCTGATACTAGCTGATATATCACCCTACATGAATGATTAGTTGGGCTCTACTAATAAGCGGGCTGTAACAATTATTTTCAATATGGATTCATCTGTTGATCATTTCCTAGATTAAAAGAAAAATGTTGATCATTGTTTCCCAAAGCCCAAAGTGATGTCCTCAAATGTCTTGTTTTGTCCACAACCTAAAGATATTCAGTTTGCTGTCATAGAGGACTAAAGAAACAAGAAAATACTGCTGAAATGAGAGATCAATCATCAATCACTATATCAGTATAGTGGGGAATTAATTTAATAGATGAAAACTAATCAATTAATCAACTAATCCTTGCAGCACAACTCATATAATTAGTTCCACTAATCGTAAGAAATATTTTGAAAAATTATGTTTTGGTAGGGTTAGGTAGGACTTTCTGGCATTAATTCAGCTTTTTCATACCTTTTATACTTTTGACACAATCGCAGTTCAAAATTCAGGAAAATGTCAGTCCTTCTGTGACTTTTCCATTACTGTGTATAGTGAGGAATGTTGAGCTAGAGTGGGAGACGACATCACTAGAGTGGACAGATGATTCCAAATCATCTCAAAATTTTGTATTAAACTTGCTCTCAGATCCATAATCTTTACTTCCCTTCCCTTACCATGGCAACACTTAACTGCAGTTGGCAACACATAGCTGATTGAGATGACCTAATTAACCCAGTTTGACAGAGAGACAGATAGACATACAGGCAGAGAGAAAGAGACACACAGAAAGACACAGACAGACAGAGAGACAAACAGGTAGACAGACATGTTTCAAGTATATAATAAGATGCTTAACACAAATTTTATAATATTCAAGATCTTGACATTATGACGTTTATTATTATTATTATTATTATTATTATTGTTATTATTATTGTTATTATTATCACTTGTCTAACTGAAATACAGCTGTTCCAAAATAAATCCAGCAGTTTAGTTTAGCTCACAGCCATTAGTAATGCATCTCTGAGACTAACACTAACATAATATGGAATCTGTCTCAGGTTAACAGAATGATGATGGCAAATGACTTGCTAAATTATACATGTTTGTGTTTATATACCGTTTTCCCATTATTATATTTCTGTGGAAATGGTTTGGATGGGTATTCCCAGGTATGACGGATTAAACCTTAGTGTGTGGATGTGCAGGGTGCATGTGTCTGTTTACATATGAGCATGTCACATTGTGTGAACTGAGCTGGTGACATTCTGTGAACTGCATGAACTCAGCTTCACATTTGGTCTGAAAAAACAGGCTTGGGAAACCTTTTTATAATCTTGATCTGATGTGTTTTTGTCAAACATATCCTTCATCTTTAAGCCCATCATCATATTACCTGACTTGTTTGCTTGTGTTCATGATTAGATTTCAGTGATTCCCTGTAGTTAGCACTCTTGTGTTGGTTCTCCCCTCTCTATGTGGAATACCTTTCAGACAGGCAGCAGACAGCACTGAATGCCACAGATAAATGTGATGGAATCCAATGCAGTGTTTTTAAGCTCACCCCCGCCTTATGCTTTTGTTTTCCTGCCTAAGTACAGGCTATTATGTTACAGATGGGATTACATAAATGGTAAGCATAATACACCAGGGCCTCATGTTCACACACTGACAATATATTATGAAACTTTAGACAGATCAGTCTTCAAATCCCTCTTGGAATCTGCGGTTCTCTCACGACCTGGGCCACAGAGGTGAATGGACACAGAGATCATTAATGGGAGTTACCTTGGGGTTTCTCAATGCCAGCAGGGTGTTTTCCTCACCAATTCCTCATTTGGTTGTGGGAGTTTCTATGGCGGGGCTCTGGGTCAAGCTGAAAATGGCAAGCTGCTGCACTGTTGGCATTCCTAAGTGTAGAGTGTAGAGAGACAGTGGCACTGCTAACAGCAGGCTGGCTCATTGGTTTCTGTCTTAGGGGTGACTACTGGATAGAATGAAAATACTGGCACTAACAAGCTGTCTCATAAGTAGTCAGGGAAAAATGCAGAAACTTTTTCCTTACACTGTAAGTGGCAAAGAAATATAATTGATTGAAATTCAGATTCCTGACTTATCTCTAACTAAAGTTATGTTTCAGAGTGTAGAATTAATGGGGGTTAGAGTAAGACTCCTGGCACTTTCTGTGTAACAAGTCATGTTGGTATGAATGTGAGCTCCCTCAGTGCCCTTCTTTATCAGTGTCATATAAAGAGGAGATGTTCACAGCTTAGACCACAAAGCATGGAACACTTATGTTCATGCTAAGGGGACTTTTTTATGGCCCCAAATATGACATTTTAACATACAGAACTTTAAACTAGAAACCACTTTTAACTTTTAAAGGCTATCCTTATCAGTGATAAAAAAAAAAAAGAAAGCCTGGTCAGACCAAAATGTGGCATGGGAAACCAATCTTCACAAAAAAGGTGGTACCAGAATATGATGACCAGTCCCTGTTTCTCCAGGATTTTCCTGGTTTCAAGCTGGGTGTCCTGGTTTTCAACATTCACTACCAAATTGTGTACACTTAAGGGTCCTGGTTAGGGTGTTTTGAAAATATGGTCACCCTATACCAGAAGCTTGCCGACTGTAGCTGGGGAGCTCCATGGCCTGTTTCATGCTAGTTAGCTGGGTCTGTTCCAGCACTATATCTAGCCCTCCAAGCTAGCTGGCTTGCTAACTGCCAGTTAAAAATCTAGCTTTAGTAGCCAACCAGACAAATAATAAAGTAACAATAATAATAATAATAATGAATAAAGTAATAATAAAGTATGATTACATCCTCCATTTGATGGCTATATGGCTTTTTTCATCCATTCTGCAGCTCCGCATTCCCTTAAAGGTCAGTACTGTAAAGATGTTTGCTGTGTGTCAATGTTCACCATAGAGAGTTGGACTATGCGAAAGTTCCGTACTGTTTCACCTCCATTAGTGTATCAACTATTCACAGTGATTAACATAAAATGTAAAATGTATTCTTTTCGCTGCAAAACTTTCCTTTAAATGCTGCTGAGACCAGTCCCTCAGACTGTAACCACTAAGTTACCTGCTAAGATCTGGGGACACAGCAACATTACTAAATAGAAGTCAGGTGGTTTTAGAGACAGGAGCAGACGATCAGAGAGGTCGTTAACAAACCTTCAGGTTAGTCAAACTTATTTGGAAGTTTATAGACCCACTTACTGCTTTAGCTTTGACTACTGTACTTGCTTGAGTTGAGTGTACAAATAAAGTGGTTAATATAATCTGTATAAAACTTTCTGATCATTGTTTTTTGCCTCATCTAACTTTCTTGCAGTGATGTCAGCAATAACTCTGTTGAGTACCATGTCATGATAACTTATAATAATGATGGCCGAATCTACAAAGATAAGACCCAAGTCGTAAAAATCTGGAACTACTCTTTAAGTAAGTAAAGTTTGTGTGATTTGGTTCAGAGTGAAATTGTAACACTAAAGAGGTGGTAATCGGCGAGATTGTTGTAAGTCAAGGCATCTTGACATCAATGTGAACTCTGTATAATGAGCTGGCAGTGGGTTTAGTCAAGCTTGTCTTTGCCTTAAAATCTGTGTGTTTTGACATTAGATTTGTAATAAAAATATTTGTGACTAAGCCACTGAGTGGAAAAAAACACAACCTGAACTAACCTTCTGTGTCTGGTAAATGAAATTGGGGTGCATATATAAATCTCTGATGGTGTAGAGAACAACATGAAAGAGCCTGATAAGGTCCCTAGTACAACGTGTATCAAGACGCCTTGGCACAAAGATCACCAGCTCTAATTATTCATGTTTAGTAAGGAAGGAGTCAGGGAGAAGCCCTGTCTGCCTGGCAGAGACAGACCTGCTGCCTGCATACCAGAGCCAAGCCTGCAGCTTTCAACAGCTCTGTTCTCCAAGGACAGGACGCAGCAGGCTGCTCCTGGACAGGCCAGGGAGGTGGAGATGTATGAGCAATGAAATCAGTATTTAATGGTAGCACTGTTCACAAGTTCACCAAAAAGACAAGCTAGACACAATAGCTAGTAAAGCAGACTTATTCAAAGCTGTGCTATGTGAGGGATTTAAGATAGCTCTTACTCAAGTCCAAAAAATCCAAATTGAGAAAAAGTGTGTTTGATGGAGCTAAGGTGGGATGAACAAGCCACGCCCGCCGTTTTGATAAGCTGTGATAACCTGTTAGCGAAAGACATTTGAGTAAATAATCCAGTAATTCTGTCTACTAGCTCCTTGAAATATCTGTGAAAAATATGATGTACACTGGGACACCCTTCATATGTTTAGATATCCAGTCAACATATATATGTGGGCCCCACATGGGTTAAGCTGGGTCCTATTAAGGTCACTAATGGGAAATGAGAGTGTGGGCTCAGAGTGGGCAACACAAATGGTGTCCATTTGGGTTGCTGAATGTCCAGTTGGGCCCCACCTAACACCCAGTGCAATGCTGCATAAAGCCAACGTGGACAATTGACATCTGGCCACTATGGAACCTCAGCACCATTCCATATAGGGCCCATTTTTCAGTCCATTTAATACCCACATGGGCCCCACATACAGATGTTGGCTGGGTAAGGATGGTAGTTCACACACTGGATGGTAAAACAATCTAATGTTGTTGTTTATTTAACATTTCTGTTTTTTAGCAGCCTTTAACCAACATCATGTCCAATAAACCCTAAATGTCACTGCTTGACAAAGGAGGCGAGTCATTGGGGGAGTTTAGGGGCCATGGTTTGTTCAAACATGTCTGTAAAAACAAAAAAAAACAACAAGACAGAAGAGCAAACGCTGGCAATGTTTTTATAGGAGTGATTACAACTTTTTTGTGACATGCATCAGAGCAAAAATGAAGACTGGCCTAAAACTTGAGTTGAGTTGGGTGTGGTGTTCCTCATATGGGTGTGTTTTGAGTTTAGGGTTAGTTTGAGTTTTTTTTTAATCTATACAATCTCTGCTTTAAATCGTAGGCTGATAATGACTCTCAAATTGTATGCATGAGGAGCATGATTTGAAAAAAACAAAACAAAAAACAAACCTTTAAAGGTTCAAACATAATCCCTCTGTCATCACTATGACCCACTAGACGGTGGGTCACTGTGACAGTGTGTGTATCTGCAGAGACCCTGCAGTCCTCTCTGTATTTTATCATTTTGTTGTGCGGGATGTTTCTGGGCGTCAACCTTTGGGCAGCTCGCAGGGTGTGAGTTCATGACTGACGTCTGTCTCGCTCCTCTGCTCCCTGTCTGTGTCATGGATGCATAACGAGCTGCAGGTCTGTGTGTCAGACTCTGAGTGAGGGGAGACAGAATTCATCAATTCATCATACAACATGCAGAAATACGGCTCCTTCCTACAGGAAGCAGAGGTGTGGCTGTGTTTATTTGTGCTTTAGAGTGTAAGCACTGTGAAACAATCAGAAGATAATGTTTTATTTCCTTAATACACTGCTTTGTTCTCACTGACATCGCTCCCTCTCCTAATTCATTCTATATGAAGCTCGACCAAAGGTAAACTTTGAATGGTGTGTTTACAAACAGCAACAGACAAATCCTACATAGTATATACTTTTAAGAATTGAAATACAGTAAAAGAGGTATTTATAGGTGTAGGAGATTTTACACGCAATGTTTGTCTTGGTAAGTACAACATGTGATGAACTGTCTGGCTGTGCTTAAGCTGTGATAAAGGTTCATGATATCAGTAGCTGCTACGCAGACAGCACATGCAGATCATTAGTTTTATTAGTTCCACCCCTTCACTTTGTAAGCAGGAGCTGGACCCAAAGAACTTCAAACCACAGGCCCCAGTGTCAGATACAACTTTCCTCAGAGAAATGTGATTTCGAACAGGCAGTGATGTTTTCTGTATCAGCTCATTCAAACAAATTCTTCCTGATCTCTCTGTGAATAATATAATAGGGAGTACAGCCTAGACCTGCTCTATATGAAAATGCCCTTAGATAACTAAGTGAAGACTAGACACCAAATAAAGAATCAAAATAAAGAAAATGATGAACTTTTGGATTATCACTTTAATTCCCTCAAGGCTGGTTCAACATTATTGGAACTGAACAGTCTGTGGGTGAGACAGAGATGACACCTAGACAGCAGAAGCATTGTCCTGTCTGCTGCCTGGCTGGTGTCTTCACTTTCAAACAACCAAATAACCAGATGAGACAGGCGTGCACATTTCTCTCCCTCTATCCTGCTGTGTTTTGACAACTTTTTTTTCTCTACTTCCTGTCCCCCTCTTAGTCTCTCACTGTCTAGTTTTTTCTATCTTCTCAGAGTAGTTGAGAAATCTATTAAAGCTGTTTGTATAATGTCTAAAAGCTGTGTGACATCAACTTCTTGTCAGACAAGACAAATGGAGAGATGATAAAAAAAAATCTAGTCCAAAAACATTGCCAGCAGACTACACTTAATCCCCTTTATTGTTTTTTGCTTTATTCCTTGAACTTGTTCTTCATTTATTTTATTAGTGGTAGATTGATTTTTGAATGGAATGTTTTCCTAGTTTTGATGTGTTTATGGTTTTTTTTAAAGACAACCTCATAAAACTCACAAAACTTATTCCAAACATATTGAAGATATCAAGCCATGGTTTATCTTTTTTACTTATTTCTTACAGAATATATTTTACATTTTCAGGATATTTTCATTTAAAGCATTTTTTCATGTCTCTGGCAGTCTTTCTTTATCATTTGACTTTGATGAGCCATGTTTGGTTTGTTAAGTTGGCAACTTTATAATGGTTCATTTTTGACTCTAGAATTAACAATTTGGGTCTATCTCAATAAATAAATTTCCTCTGAAATAACATACCGTAAATTCTTAAACATCTACAGCAGTAAAACGCAGCAAACACATTAATGCAGTAGTTACATTAATCCAAAGATGTCAGATAAAGTAGTATGACATAATAATGACAGGGTCCATGTTTCTGCATTATGACTGCTTTAACTTTAACTACATTTTGCTGAATAATCCTTGCATACTACTTACGTTGCAGGACTTAGTGTGGAGTATATTTGGCTCGGATATTGGTATTATTACTTTTGCTTAAGTAATGGCCTAAATAATTCCTCCCCCTCTGGTTAGCAGATCTGCAGCCTAACTGCACCAAGCCTTTCCCTTTAAGGAAGGTGGGCTTGTGGGTAATTTGTGTCAGTTTGTTGTGGAAGAATAATAGACCTTATTCACACCAGCCATTTTGACATTTGACATAGTAGGATAAACACAGGTGTTACCAATGATACTAATTAAGGTACTGTTCCATTTAGTGTAGCAGAGCCTTCCAGTGAGCTAGCATGCACACTAGCAGCACCTGGACTCTGTTTGACTTCAATTAAAGTCCCTGTTTATCTAACTTTACTGCATCTTGTACTGCAGAGTTGAAGCTAGCCAACAGCTAGATATTGCCTAACATTATTAGTCAGAACTACAGCAAATTAAAATAGCATAAAAATGGAGGTTTGGTTAAAGGTTTCAGAAACACTGCATATCTTGTGATAAGAATTATTTGCCAGACAAGCACCAACAATGTTATTAGTTGTAGTAGCAATAGCTGTACTGTAGTTGTACTACCTAAGCCTACATCGACTAGACTCTAATTATGATTTCATAACAGCAGTCAGTGTCAGCGTTTCCTGCTGATTTCATGTCCTTTGGCCAGCTGCCCACCTTTCCTGTTTTTGTCTGAGCTTGAAGGTGGTGTTGTTGTTAAAGAGAATTGTATTAAAACCTGCTCTGGGGCCAGGACCCCACCTCCTGTAGATGTGTAAAGGATTGGAAACTGAGGGCACTGGTGGTGCGGAGTGATGGAGTGGACTGGGGCCCAGGAATGAACAGGTATGCTTCACTGTTATTATATCACATGAAAACGAGTATGTGCCCCACGCTGCCCCTGCACGCACCTACCCCCCACCCCAACACACACACACACGCCATGCTAGTGGATGTTCCACATAATTATTGTCATCCATCACGAATACAGGCTCCACAGGCCAGGCAGATCCCGGCTGCCTTCAGACGCCCTCACTGAGCTGCAGAAAACACACGTACCATTTCTCTCTCTGTCACATAGATGTGATAGCAATGCTGGAGGAAACCAGCAGTTAGTGTTGTGCTGCATACCATAATTTTGACTTCCATGTCAGTATGGGGACCATCATGTAACTTTAATACGGCCATCGATGTCCTATGACAGACTGAAATGACTTGACGCCCCAAGTCACTTACAGTTTGTTATGGCATTTAGTGGTACTTGTAGTGCTTTCCAAATATATTTTTTTAGGCTTGTATGTTTGGTAGTTCACTCTAAACTGAATGGCGAATTATTTAGTCAAGACGGAGAATGATGTAGCAAAATGTAGGAAGATTTTTTTTTTTGGCCTTTATTTGGGATAGGGACAGCTGAAGATAGACAGGAAAGGGGGGTAGAGAGAGGGGGGATGACACGCAGCAAAGGGCTGCAGGTCGGA
>NW_023339674.1:26991517-26992065 GCF_004916995.1 Morone saxatilis
ACCGACTGAGATAACCAGGTGCCCAAATGTAGAAAGATTTGAACCAACAATATGGCAGTGCGCACTGATTCTCATCCAATATACCTTTTGTCAAATTCAGCTACAGTCTCCACACGATCCACTAGTTGACCGTTGTGACCGTGTGTACTTAAATAAACATCTAGTGTTTGTACACAGCATTGGCTCTGTTAATGGGGAAACACAGAAATTGACCTGGACTGAGCCACTTGACACTATTCCAGCCAATCAGCACAGGCCACGCACAGGACAACCGGAGGAAACAGTAAATCTGGCATATGCTAATGTGCTGAACTCCAGCGAACAGGCCTTAAGATTAAGACTGAACACTCCACACAAAAACATTTTTACAGTACGTAATAATAAAGGACATTCAGTTTAAACAGAATAGTGGCAGCTAAAACGGATGTTTTGAAAAAAGCTAATGTGTCAGATCTTGTCCAACAAAATTCTCATTGGTCGAACAGTCGCTGGAATTAAAAAGAAAAGCACTTCTTTTTCCATTTTGTATTTTATTTTTGAGTGATAGG
>NW_023339674.1:26992165-26997179 GCF_004916995.1 Morone saxatilis
GTTATCTTTGTCTAATATTAAAATAGGTTTGATGATCTGAAACATTTAAGTGTGACAAATATGCAAACAAATAAGAAATCAGGAAGGGGGCAAATACTTTTTCACAGCAGTGTAACTCCCCAAAGCATGTTTATGGCAAAAAAAAAGTCAACAGCAAATTTCTTACATTAAATCCAGCTTTAGGATTATTTTTTACTTCATTGGGATGAAGTTTCTAATGCAGTGGTCACCCTTCAGTGTTTTTTGGCTTCTGAGGATGTTGGAAATGATTTGTAAGTCCCTTTTTTTTGGCCTTAAGTCACCCAGTTAATGGATTATAGACTCACAGAACATTAGACACAGAGGCTGCAGGCTGATGGCAAGCTGCTCAAGCACATCATCCCAATCAACTCCTGTTGCTCTGTCAGTGGGAGTTCCATCAGGTATCCATGGGACATGGTGCAAACATGCACTTCCAACAATATGAGCCTTTAACAGGGTGTAATGTCTTGTGAAACAAAGGAAGTCAGCTGTCGCTGACTGAAACCTGTTAAAAGGTGCCATATGTAAGATATTGAAGCATTTTACTCTACATATTGTTTTTATGTATTAATCACTTTTTATTGCCAGTTTGTGAACAAAATTTGAACTGAAAAATGAGACCTTCCCCAATTTTCTCAGTTACCTATAATAGCCTGTGGAAGGATTTATATGTAAGTGTTTCATGACATTATTTCCACGTAAATTCAAAGAAAGTGATGTTTATGCACGCTCCTGAGTGTTAAGTGTCCAACAACACTAGCTAACTTCCTCTAACGTCTACAAATGACTAACACCCACCACAACACTGAGTCCAACACAAAGTCCAAAGTCAAAGCTAAGATTACTGCAAAGTTTGTTAAATACATTGTGATATTGTGGCTTTAGCTGGCTCCTGTTCTCCTGCTCATGTTTGCTTGCTAACATGGACAAATTGCTAGTTAACTGGGTCAACTTGTATGGTACACTTTGTAGATGTCTGTATACAGACGTATGTTGTTAAAATGTGGTTGATCTGTCCATAATGCCATTTGTAGATTTCCTCAAGGAGTTTTATCCTTTTGTTAACTGCGATATTGTAAAACGTCAGTTAATTCATTCAGACTCAAGAACGCTATGCAGCATGGTTAACCTTAGCTAGCCTGCTTGCTAATGTTATCACTAGCAAAATATCTGAATGGATGTGTTATTTGGTTTGCTTGCAAAACTACTTCACCAGCTAAAACGATGCATGATAACGCTACCAACTTATGACAATATGGCAGATGGACTGTACTTGTATAGTGCCTTTCTAGTCTTCCGACCACTTAATGCACTTTTACACTACATGTCAGGATTCACTCATTCGCCCATTCAAACACATTCATCACAAACAGAAACCTGTCCTGGTCAAGAAGAAGCTGGGGATAGAACCGCCAAGCTCCTGATTAGTGGACAACCCACTCTACCTTCTGAGCCATAGCGGCCCTCAACCAATGTAAAGCAGGGAAAGATAAATACGAAAATACAGCAATGACTAAGAAACAGATCTCTATCAGAGACAATAATTATGATTTTTGTTTGGGTCAGTGCATTAATAAGACAACATTTTACATGCAAAGTTTTCATCTAGAATACTATTATTACTTTTATTATGAAACCACTTTCATCATGTGTTATTTGCTTTCAGCCCACTTCTGAAACTAAACCCATGCCATTGGTTGCTTTGTTATATTCAGTCCACATATAAATGCCCTCTGGTGGTGAAATGGCAATTGAACTAGCAAAATGCGTTCACTAAAACTACAAATATTAGAATTTTGGATTCAGCTTGTAGTGACTCTATGACCATAGGATTAAAGTGTTTGTTATTGTGACAACAGTTTCAGCAGCTAAGAGAGACAAGCATCCTGGGTAAATGCTGTAGCTGGAGGATTATCAGCAGCATGCTAAGCTAATGATTTTTGTGAGTAAATGTGTGTGTGTGTGTGTGTGTGTGTGTGTGTGTGTGTGTGTGTGCGTGTGGATGTAGCAGCTGTTCTGTGTTTGGACACAGGAGCCTGGTGTGGTGGCTGGCTGTGACGAGAACCCCGTGGGAGCTGCTATGGGTTCCCTCTCCTTGGTAATTAGAGTGGGCAGGATGCTGGTAGAAACACACGTACAGTGAGAATTATATGCAACATCCTACACAATGATAATTTTGTAGATCTTTCTTCTTAATGCTTATGAGCTGTCTCTTTCTGTTTCAACAATGAAGAGTGAATATTAAAGGGAAGACATGCAGCTAGGATCTGCAACAGCCCTAGTAGAGATATCTTGTAATATTTGTGTGTAAAGCACGACTGTTTTTTAGTTTTGCATAACACACCAAGGCACATGTTGGCATCATATACAAGAGATCAACTCAACTCATGAAAATGCACTCACATGCAGCTGTTTAAAATGTATAGTCATGGTCCTATAGCCTTAAAAACGTTTTAGATTAATGGACGAAAACAACAAGAGGTACACATAGAAAGATAAGTAATAATAATAAGAAAAATACATTTTATTTATAGAGCACTTTTCTAGGAACTCAAAGACACTTCACATAAGTTAAAAAGGAAAAGAAAAAGGTAATAAAAACAACACACTAAACACTCAACACTGAATAGATCATTAAAAGCAGTTCTGAAAAGGGGGGTTTTGATCAGTGATTTGAAGGTAGATGGATGGGTACAGCCTTGGATTTGTTTGGGGAGAGAGTTCCAGAGGGAGGGGGCAGCAATGGCGAAGGCTCTGTCGCCCCACGTACAATGCTTGGTCCTCAGTGGTGGAGAACAT
Organism: Morone saxatilis; assembly: GCF_004916995.1. Classification (NCBI taxonomy): domain Eukaryota; kingdom Metazoa; phylum Chordata; class Actinopteri; family Moronidae; genus Morone; species Morone saxatilis. The sequence continues at coordinate 26,994,986 of NW_023339674.1, forward strand.
CCCACTCTCTGCTGTTAACTAAAATTATTTGTTATTTGTCTTGGAGGTCAATGAATATCTTGCCCACAGTTTTTCAGTTCTACTCTAGAGCCTTACTGACCAATGTCTGATTCAATATAATATAAGCTTCAAACAGGAAACAGCCAGAGTAGCTGAAACTATCTGTCTTAAGTGTCTCATTTAGTAGCAATTCATGGGGCATGTAGGTGCAAGTATGTATGCTCATATCCCTGCCTAACCTACCAAAGAGACTCAAACAAGTCATATGAACGTACTATTTAGTCTTCTGTCAAGAATCTAATTATCCTCTGTGGTCGTGCAGTAGGCTGTGGGGCTGTGTGCACAGGCCTGCTGTGCTGAACCTCGCTGAGGTTGAATAAAAGGAGATATCCTGTTCTATCTGTCAAAACCACCTTGCTCAGAATGATGGATAGCAGCTCTATGGGGCGCATAATGCTCTCTAAAGAGGAAAAATCCTCCTTCATTTTAAAGCAGCAATGCCAATTACAGCTACAGATCTGGTCTGCTGGCCCACCCGCTCCTCTGCACAGAGCTGCTGTTCTGGAACACTGAACACTAAAACCCCTGACTGAACGCCTTCAGATTGGAGGTTTACCTCGCATATTCATGCCCTTCACCAAACCCAGCAGTGTCACACCAGCGCACATACACCAGTATGCATACACACAGGTAGTTCTTAAGGGAAACCTAGCAACCTGTGAGTGAGCAGTGGTCAGCAGAAGAGATGGCTCCCTTGGACAGTGTTGATGCTTCCTGGCGATGGGAACTTTGAACTACTGTTGAACAGAGCAGGCATTCATTTCATTGGCTGAATCTTACTTTTAGATCTGTGCACAACACATGCTTATTTCACGCCTTAGACCAAAATAAAAACCGATTAAAGTGTTGCTTCTCCTTCCCCAATCCAGTGTATACTCTTGTAAGAGGGCATATTCAGTATAGGGTCAATGCTGCTCTAGTGGCTTCTGCAGTAAAGAGATTCCCGACTCAATTATCTGCCATCTTCCTTCGCTGTTTATCACGCTACAACAGGCCCACCACTCAGCTTCCAGGCTCACAAGCTCATACTGGCAAATATAGCCTAAGTACACAGAGGCACATCGAGATACAATGACAGACACACACACACACAAGACATACAGTGCCTGGGTGTTGCAGGCTGATAAAGAAGCAATTAAAGCCATCAGATTTCAGTCTTGTGTAAGAATAGCTGTAGATTTACTTATTGGCCCTCCCGTCTGCCTAGATCTCTGCCTTACTCGCTGGTGACATTGAGAATTACTTTATTTATCTTCTTAGACTTAGTTCTCAGTCAGAGCTTCACTGTGAGGAGGATTTGAAGCACACTCTGCCTGTATTCAGTAATGTCATCTCTAAAGTCTGGAGACTTTAACTTTCTCATCATGCTGTGATGGCCATCTGTCGGGAAGTTACCTGCAGAATCAGAAGACAGAATGACACTCTAATGACCCCCATGGGAAACGGCAGTGTAGATTCCTACCGTGTCAGAATTGATTTATAGCTCAGTGGAGTATTTAGCCTGTTGATTGTTGAAGCACACATGTATTGTGTATTTTAATCTCTTACTTTATTTGCTTTTCACAAAAAGTCACAGAATACAAACAGAGTTACTGAGGAGATTTACTTGATTCATTTATTCAGCTACATCATATCATAAATATCTTCTTGTCTACTCATAGATCTATCCTTGAGGCGTTGTTACATTTTTGAAGAGGCGCCTGTCAACCATGGTGGGACCATCAAACCCAAGGGTGGAATACCAACTGTGTAAACTTGGCCCATGTTCACTGTCTATAATTTTTTTTTATTGTAACTAATAGTATTTTTCACCACTACACTGCAACATCAGCTAAGGACAGTCTTGCACATCCTGTGCTACTGAAAGGCTGTGTCAAAATCTGCTTTGAAATCTTAATTATTTTAGTTTTTAATAATTATAATATTAGTGCTGTCATTGTGAATTTTCCTAAATACATTTCTATTCGATCACATTACCACAGTCCAGGTTGTATAATTCCAGGACAGGAGTGTTGGTTAGTTTATATGATATAACTGCCATGTGTAGATCCTAACATCTTAGGACCATTTTGGAAACATGCCCCCAGGTTCAAACCATGTCCCCTCTCTGTGTGCTCATGGTGGTACTGTTGGG
>NW_023339674.1:26997285-26998729 GCF_004916995.1 Morone saxatilis
AAATAAAATTGAATTGAATTGTTTAGATAGGTGACCGCAGCTATTAGGGGTAGTTAAATTACTTTAGTCAGCTATAAAGTCCCCAGATAACTTGAGGTTGCAGTGTAATCATTACTGATAGACAGTTTGTTGTGTTTGCTGCCACAGAGGATAAAGAAGTTCCTGTTCATGCAACATTACTGCGGCTTCTCCCTGCTTTTTTCACAGCGGAGTTGGTCTGAGCCGTGAAAAGGTAGTTACCACTTACGAGCCAGGCTAAAATAAATTAAAATAGCGTAATACCAGAGGTCTCCCAACTACAGCTCAGAGCTGCATCATGTCAATCACAGAATCTGGTTCTGTATGTATGAAAAGACATCAGACCAGCCACGAAACATGACTGAAATTAATTGAAAAAATAAATACAATTCACACTCGCACACACTTAGACACGCACCTACACACACACACTTTCAAGGGCTTGTTAGCAGAAGACAGCTTCATCTGAACAACATAAAGACAGCTCTTATTACTGCAGTGGTCGCCAGTGCTCCAGTGATGTATTACTGCTGCTTTAACTAGTTAACTTTACTTGCTTTACATTGAGGAATATGGACATTTTGTTTGCATCAGCCACAGTAGTTGAAGGGGTTTGAAGAGGATTGTAACTGTACAATCATCTTGTTTTTTTGTTTTTTTTAATTTTGCAATTTTGATTGGTCACCAGCTGGTAGCCTGATCCAGCCCTCAAGATAGTTTTTATTACATTATTCCATCATTATATCCTGATAGCCTCAGGCTATTGCAAGTAATTATGAATCCCAACTCCAGGCCGTTTCTATCTAGGGCCCAAAACCCTATTTTAAAATGTACCTCTATGGAAATCATGTGCTGTATATTTAAATAAAAAGCCTCTAAAATCAGTCACGAATGCCATGCTGAAAATATGATCCTCATCTGTATATTCTTGAAAGATTCATAGCAAACATACTAATAGTAGCTAACAGTACTAATGGCAAATACCTAAAGTGTTTAGGACTTACTGAATACCACTCATTTCTTAACAGGTCATTGCATGCAACCAAGTATTAATAATGTTCTTGTTATCTTGATTCTGTCATCACTGGATTTGATCTTGTAACGGGTGTGTGAGGACCCAGGTCGCTTGAGAAACTCTGTGTCATGGCGCCTGAAATTGTCTTTGTGTTAATACAAGAGATCATTACGCTTGGGTCATGGAAATTGCCTTTTTGTTTCTCATTTTAACAGCGAAGCTACTTGGGTTTGTTCCTTTGATGTGTTGTTTTGGGCATCACCACCTCTTTAGGATTCACTGTGCAGTCATGTAGGTCATCAGGACTGTATAACATTTTTGTTTAGTGCTGACTGTATGTTAAGCAGCTGTTGAACTGTAAATTTGTAGTATCCAGCATTAAAAAGAAACAGTGTAGGCGGTTGGTACCCT
>NW_023339674.1:26998754-27006341 GCF_004916995.1 Morone saxatilis
TGTTTTATATATGACTGAAGTCTAGGACCTACAGACATAAGCCGATACTTTGTACTGTATCTACCTGGAGATGTTGTGCCAGGCCTGTAATGCAGCCATTTTGTATGTGAAACACAAGCCCATTTAAAGCTCAGAGTCAGCAATTAATAGTAACCTTAGAACTTCAACAAATACTAAACATTTGTGATCATCATTAATTTCTAGCATACAAGCCAGTTTAACACAACCTTTGACTTATACTATATTGTCATTTACTTGTTCTGATTCCTTGCAATTGTACATGCTAGACATAAAAGTTAATTAAAAAAAAGATATATATATTACACACCATCGGCAAGGAATTGTTTTTCAGCTTCATAAATTAAAAAAGGTCCAGGGTGTAACATTTAGAAGGACCTATTGTGACAAATTGACAACAATGCCAGTAAATCTTTCACAGTGGACCTTTAACTAAGGGATTCCATAAAATCTCCTGAATCCTGACGAACATACATACCACTCTCAGACGATGAGTTGCATACAGCCTTGGAATTTAACACAAATAATGTGAGCACCACTACAGTTTGCATATTTTCAACAATGATGACAATGACAGTCTGCTAGTCGGCCCACCACTTTGGTTCAGAGTGAAATATCTCAACAACCCATGATTGATTGCCATGAAGTTTTATGTATTTACATTTATGTTGTACAATTGGTGAGATAACGCATCGGTGACCCTTTTGACTCAAAGGTCAAAGGTAATAGTGACCTCAAAATTACCGTAACAAACACAGTTTTAGTCTTTGGGTGGGGTTAATCAAGGCCCAGGAAGCACATGGGCAGTCTCCCAGGGGTATTTAAGGTCCAGCTACCTTTCATTCACTTTCTTTGTTTCTCTGGCACCATGTTTCTGTTTGGTTGGACTCGGCCTGGTTATAAGTTGGATTTTGCACCTTACTACATCCTCACCCATCACTTATTCACTCATGCACCTACTGACACACTGATGTTACTATCACATCTTATTGTTTGATACATTTCCTGTATATTATTTGAGTTGCATTATGGTTAAGTAATACAATGGTATTTTCAAGAGGCCCTCACTTTTGTGAGGTTTGATGTGCAGTTACCCCCACTTGAAAAGGCAGCTTGCTTCAGAAGATTTTTTAACTGGAATTCACTCAATGACCAAGACTCATCTCTCCTTTCCTTTCTTTTATTTGAAAGTTGCCGAGGCCAATAGCAGGTGAAAAACCTTAAATACAAACACAAATAGTCTTTAAGAAAATGTAGAAACCATAATTAATCACCACAATCCAAATTAAGTACTTAATGTTTTACCTACTAGAAACTCATCTCAAATTAGTAAACCAACATTTGAATGATCTTTAGCAGCTTTCACAGCTTTTAGATACAAATAAATCACATTTATCAAATTACTTCTAGCTTGACTACTTTTTAAATACACCACATTTCTTAACCCATATATTAAATATATCAGATTTTAACTTGCGTTTAAATCACATCCTTCTTCCTTGATTGAAACAAGCTTTAGTCCTGCAGTCTTATTTCCCCAAGTCCAGTCTCTCATACAATTTCTGTCACCCGCTTCCTCTTACCATGCTGTGGGTGAATTCCTTTAAACTCCCCTGATCACCAATTTGGTTCACCTGGTGCCCTCAGTCTGCTGCCCTCAGTCTGCTGCCTTCAGGCTGGTAAACACACCCACACCTGATGCACTCAGGCAGAGAGGGGCACGGCCTGCAGCTCAACTCAACACAATCCCTCCTCCTCCTGCTCCTCCAATGGCAGCAGAACCACCAATCGTCGGACATCCCGGTGAAGAATTGTGGACTGAAGGTCCTTTCGAATGCTGGATGCAGGATGCTTGGATGCTGATGTTGCAGGTCTCACCTCAGGGATACAGGAGCTTGCCACAATTCTGACATTCACATCCCGTACAATGCCTCTGGAGTCTGGGTTGACACTGATGACTCTCCCAAGCTTAAAGTGGCCCCTCAATGCATTTTGGTCGCACAGCCAAACAATAACTCCAACTGCAACATTCCTCTGTGCGGTGTGCCATTTACTCCTTACAAAGAGATTAGGACTGGCAAGTTGGTTCCAGGACCTGAATGTGACACAGAATGTGTTGACCTGGTGCTGCATTTATAAGTCTCTTATAGGGATAGCTTGTGAAGTCAAATTTTTTCCAGTCACCATTTGATGATGCCCTTCCCAGCAGTAGTGTATTGGGCGTGATGTACTGCACAGTGTCTTCGTGGCTCTGCAAACTGGCATCAATGGGGCGTTCATTGGCAAGATTAGCGGTAGCTTAAGTGTTGTCTGAAGCTCGCTGTAACTGTAACAGTCCTGATTCTCTCCCCAGACTCTGGAATGCCTTCTTCACGATCCGAACAGCTGCTTCAGCAGAGCCATTTCGATGAGGTAAATCAGCTGGCTGGATTTTCCAGTGCCAGTCAGTTCCATTTTGAGCTGAAGTGTCCTCCACAGCAGACCTGTCCAGTCCATCCAGAAACTGATGCAACTCCTCCAGAACAGGTTTGGCACCGACACAATTGGTCCCTGGATCAGACCAAATCTTCTTAGGATGCCCTTAAATTGCTGTGAACCTCTGATAAGCCATCAGAAAGCTTTCAGTCAACATGGTGTTGGCCAGCTCTGTGTGGATTGCTCTACTGGCCATACAGCAGAATACAATTTCCCAAACCTTCATCGAGACTCTCTTCCTTACATCATCTTTGACCTGATAAGGTCCAAACAGGTCAACTGCTGTGAACTCAAATGGGGCTGCTGGCCTGGTTTTCTCTCAGATCACCAATCACTTGCTATGCTATCTTCTAGCTCTCTTTCTTGCAGATCACAGTTTTCAATTACTTTTTGAGCAATTCTTCGTCCCTTGATGATCCATGCTCTCCTTCTCACCTTAAGTAGAGTTGCGGCCACTCCTTCGTAACCCTTTCTGTGAGCTTCATGAACCAACAGGGTTAAGACCCAGGCGCTGTAAGGTAAGAGAGGAACACCAACTCTATCTTCATTAAAAGCCTGGACTCTCCCACCACAAACCAGTAGCCCGGTTTCTTCTTCCTTGCAGACTACCAGCCGGTCTATTGTGGTGGTTGGAAAGGTCACACCCTCTTGTACAGCAAGAAAAAGGTCTCTTAAAGCATCTTGGCGCTCTGTTGCAGTGATGACCCCGGCTGATGAAACTGCCTCCCACTTTGGAGTTCCCAAGATCCTACTTTGAGCTGCAAAGCATTTCGCTGCCCTCCAGACCCAGGTGACCGTCTTAACCAGGTGAGTCAGGTTACTGAACCGTCCTTCATCCACCAGGTTTCGGACAGCAGCACCAGCAGGTGGCCTCCGCTGCTCCAGATCTGGTGGCTCTTTCACCTGATTTTGTGAGTGCAGCAGCAAATGATTTCTTCTGCATCTTTCCAACACTCTCTCTGGCAGTTGCTAATACATTCTTTGCAGATTTAATTGGCCACTCATCAGCTGATAGACTCAGGAACGTTGGTCCTTGCTGCCATAGTGAATGTTCATCCAAATCTTTTGGACCAGCCCCACGAGTGATGATGTCAGCGATGTTTAGTGGCCCAGGAATCCACCACCAATCCTGAAGTTGCGTACTGCTTTGGAGTTCTCCAATCCTGTTGGCGAAAAAGGTCTGGAAGCCATAGATCTCCCGCTGAATTGCACCAAGGACTGTTTGGCTGTCAACAAAGTGGTACCACTGCTTGACTTGAATTCGGCCATGTCGCTCAAAGTACTTCTTTAAGCGGGCTGCGAATACTGCTCCACACAGCTGCCTTGACTGCTTCCCCCTTGTGGTCTAGGGGAGTCAGTTTAGCTTTGGATTCCACCAGCTTCACTGTCGAACCTTGATCACAGGCCCACCACAGGTACAGGACGGCACCATAAGAATGCTCACTGCCATCAGAGAAGGTGATTGTATCAGGTTCAGCCGGCGCGCCCGCTGGTGTCAGAGCTCTAGGAAACTTGACCTTGCTCAGCTGAGCGTTTTCTTCAAAGAGGCTGATGGCATCTTCTGAGCTTTTCTGATAGTGCAAGGTCCCAAGTGTCTTTGATGGTGCTACATTTGGGTTTGGCCTCCTGAAATGCTCTCCGAACCAAAATGGCCCCTTTCTGCTTTACAGGCGTCGTCAATTCAATTAAATTTTATTTGTATAGCGCCAATTAATAACAGAAGGTATCTCAGGACACTTTTCAAATAGAGCAGGTCTAGACCGAACTCCTTTTAACATTTACAGAGACCCAACAGTACCACCATGAGCAAGCACTTTGCGACGGGGGCAAGGAAAAACTGCCTGTTAAAGGCAGAAACCTAGGACAGACCCTTTGGCTGTAGGTGGGTGGTCATCTGCCTTGACCAGTTGGGGTGAGAGAGAGAGAGAGAGACGCAACAACTACACCAATACACTAATGGAACATGAAGAAAATGATGACGATGATGACAGCAGCAACGACGGGGACAGGAGCAGCGAACAACAGCAACAACAGTAAATGTAGAGCAATAATAATAATACTTAATAATAACTATAATAATACGACAAATAATATCATTAATATTAGCAATGGCAGTCCAGCAGGACCATGAGAACCTGCGAGACACAAAGCACAAGAACTCTGGGGAAGAAGTGAAGTTAGCAACATGCATTAATGGGAACATTGAATGAATGCAGAAAGAGAGAGAGGGAGAGAGGAGCTTCAGTGCACCATGGATATCCCCTGATAGTCTTAGGCTATAAGCAGCATAACTAAGGGATGTTCAGGACACCTGAGCCAGCCCTAACTATTAAGCTTTTATCAAAGAGGTAGTCTTAAGCCTACTCTTAAATGTGGAGAGGGTGTCTGCCTCCCGAACCACAACTGGAAGCTGGTTCCACAGGAGAGGAGCTTGGTAACTGAAGGCTCTGGCTCCTGTTCTACTTTTGGAGACTATAGGAACCACAAGTAGCCCTGCATTCAGAGAGTGCAGTGTTCTAGTGGGGTAATAGGGTACTATGAACTCTTTGAAGGCCAAGGTAATACCATCTAGAGTAACAATATCTTCAGAAAGTGAGTTTCAGAGTTGTTTGGGGCCAAGTACAAGAACCTTAGGCCATCCAGGTTTTGATTTCCTTAAGGCATGCTTGTAATTTAGCAAATTGATTAAAATCATCAGGCTTGAATTATAGATATAACTGGGTATCATCTGCATAATAGTTTAAATGAATGAAGTGATTCCTAATAATGCTGCCTAAAGGAAGCATATATAATGGGGGCACCGGTAACGTTGCAGCCCCATCACTCCACCATCTCTCCCCTTTGCATGTCCACATGTGCATGAAGTGTGCATTTCAGTCTATTTGTGTGTGTCTACAAAAAAAGAGTGAAAAGAACAGAAAGTTCTGAGAAGGTACTTAGATACTAGGCGTTGCACATTAGTAGCAGTAATGCCATTTATGCTTCATCCTCCCAAAACATTGATTAATAAACTTTTAAATTGTATTTTGCTTGCTGTAATAATTGTGTTTAAACTACTATTGTATTACTTTTACAATAAAGAAACCTGGAAAAAAAAGTATTTAAATACAATACAAAACACCAACATACTAACAAGCACTAAAAGTTGTCTATCAACCAGCAGTAACAAAGTCCACAGGCGGCAGGAATGATATGGCAGCGAGTGTGAGAGCTAGTATCGGCAGCAGCGGTGAGTTAAGTTGAGTAGGATTGAACAGTCTCAGCAGCGAGTGTATACAACCATGGTAAGCCCTGAGGGGAAAACATGATACAATCAGTCACCACTCACACAGCTTAAAGCAAGTTAAACATTGTCATTAACCTCTCAATATAGTTTTTAACAGTTTGAGGTTGTAATGCTTCCATTTTGATTGCTGGTAGTTAGTTTGATGACAAATTTAAAAAAGAGAGTGGGTAGGAGAAGGCAAGAGCCTTTTTCATTGTCCTGCTTTCCTCAAGCAGTACATAGCAGTGCATGCCGAATATGTACAGAACCTGACAAAGAATTGATACAAAAGGTTTAATTTTTTTGCCAGCACTACGGTACACCCCCAACCATTATCAGGAAACATCCATTAATGTGTTATGCACAAATGTCAACAATAGCCAAAGTTATACAATATTTGTTTTGTTGGGGTTCTTTCCACTGAGTTGTTGTCACCCAGTTGAAACAGTTTGGCTTAAAACTTCCTTCTCAGAGTCATAACTGAGTCAAATCTATTCATATACATCTAATGGGATCAGTGGAGGACACTTTTTTCCAGTGGTATGAGTATTCCCAAAGTGGTCCTCCTCATAGCTTCAGCTCTTATCTCATTATCATCAGATTCAGACATTTCAGTATCAAAAGTCATCTGTGCATGAACAGTTACAGTACCAAAAGAACAGCTTATAGTTAATTGAACATGGCTATTTATCCTCCTATTATTTGTGTGACCCTGAAATGCACATGGAATAAGGAGATGCACAGTTTGCAAACACTCAAACTGCTAAAATGATGCAAACTGCAACTTCAAACTGCCTGCATATGCATATGTTCGAAAAATACTGCACGTGTGTTTGGGACAGAATCACGTCAGTGCCTGAAGATTCTGTGACTGTGAAACAATCAAACAAAACAAAAACAAAAACAAATAATTCAAACCTGTATTCCTATTTGTGCATTGTGATTTTAAAAATGAATCCGACTGTCAGTGTTGAGTAGATGTGTTCCCTTAGAGCGCTGCAAAACAGCAGGCTGCTGCCAGATGTGATGAAATGACAGCTGAGGATAGGGATTTTATGATCTACACACAAAGGAGACTGAGACTCACATTTCTGACTCATTCGTAGAAATGACTGCAATCATTAGGAATGATAGCAATGATTACATGGCTACAAGGACATAATTAGCCTTTGCAATAACCATGGAGGATTCTGAGGAAAATTACATTTGCATAATGCATTATATTTTATATTTACTTGCCAACACATTGAGGGATCTTTTTATAAAATTTATTTAATGAAGTCAGTTAGGTACTTTTAGCGGACAGAGCTTTCAGATCTGTGAAAACAGTATGTACTAGCTAGCTAGCATAGCTGTGGCTCCACTAAAGAAGCCGAAAACATACAACTTCCACCCAGAATGGGAAAAGGAATTTCTTTTTACCTTAGTAAAAGACAAGTGCACGTGTATGTCGTAAACACAAGCGCTGTCTAAAAGAGGAAATCTTGAGTGGCACCACAACAACTAACAACCAGAAATTCAAAGAAAACTACCATCAAAAGAGTGCAATCCAGACAAGGAAAGTAGACAAGCTAAAATCAGGGTTAAATTTCCAGCACTCACTTTTCACAAAACTTGCTGCTTAAAATAAGGCTGCTACAGAAGCATCATTATGTGAAAGTCACCTTTTAGCTAAACACACAAAGCCTTTTACAGATGGTGATTTGTTTAAAAAAGCGATCACCATTACTGCAGAAACTACGGAGCCCCCCTGGTGACATTGGATTAAAAAAAAATAATGCGTGGCCACGCATTAACTATCTCATTGGCTGCTCTTGTGTGAAGTAAAC
>NW_023339674.1:27006366-27011215 GCF_004916995.1 Morone saxatilis
TTTTTTATATTTCTAAATATATAAATAATATTAAGCGAGAATATTCTCTACTGGAATATCTTTGTTTTCTGTTTTTTGCGCTCTTTGCTGCTTGTCAAAAAAATGAATGTTCTCCTGTAGGGGATAAAATAAAGGATAATCTTATCTGTTTGCTGTGGCCCGGGCAGTATTAATTGCCAGCCAGGTTTGCAATGAATGGGAGCCGGAGTGGGAGTTTTTGAAAGTTGCTGAAAGTTGCTCTGCGGAAGCCGCCGACCAATGGGACATGATAACAAAAAAAAAATAATGAGCATGGCCAGCATTAACTATTTGTGGCCAGCATTATTATCCTCAGTGGCAACGGGTACAATTACACACGGGCCGCAGCGTAGTATCTCGCATGCGGCACCGGTTAACAACGGTGGCACGCGTTTCTAGTCTTGTGGTCGTGTTGGTAATGCTAAAATGCAGTCCCTCCAGAAAAAGCGCGATTATGGGAGTCGCATAAATTCACGCCATAATCAGCCCAAAGTCCGCACATTTTATGCGGGGCCGCATTTTTCAAAGATGCCGCACTTCGCCGCATAAATCGCCGATTTCCGCGCAAAATGCGTGAAATATGCGGGGCTTGCATGATTTCATAATCGCTGCATTTTTTGTGTTGCAGAAAAACGACATATATCTTCGCAGAAAGTTGAAAAATGTTGGGCGTTCGTTTACCATGAATGGAGGTGTGTTTTAATGGAAAGGCGTGTAGCAATGTGATTCTGACTTTGCGGGCGCTACAAGTTTTTAAAGCCTTTAGACAACACTCCGCACCACCATCTTCAAAATATCAACTGTGGGAATATGTTTTGAAAGAACGGGGTTCCTCATTCCAGTGTGTAGAAACTTTTAGAATCAATGGCGGCTTTCAGTAGCTACTCTGAAGACTAAAACACTTTTTATTTATTATTTTTTATTTTACATAAGATTTTCATAAACATTATTTTGTGCCCGTGTGAGGGGGGGGCTCTGTCCTTTTCAAGATTTTTGGCATTTCTCTGCTCATCACAGCAGTGTGCAACAGCAGAATAAGCAGACATTCCTAAAGCATCACTCATGAGTTTTTCCCCCTTCCTGCTGGACTAAATGTCTACCCATTTGAAAGGTACACAGCACATGTGGGACATGCTTGTTGCTTTTAATTGGTGCTGCACTGGGCAAATGTTCTAAGTGCCCTGCCAAGATATTTGGCTCGTCCTGCCCAGCCTCCCCTGCCTTCCCTTCTGCTCACTGAGACGCTCTCTGGCTTTTTTAATTTGCCAAGAAGATCTTATTAAGAGCACATAGCTCCTCCAGAGAGACATTCAGGCATGTGCTTGATTAAATTGATGGATAGAGATGGGGAAAGGCTGTTTCATAGAAATTATAAGGCTCAGAGAAGCATGTTGTGTTTTGTTCCAAGCCTCTCAGGTCACCCTCTGTATGCCCACTCCACACTGGTGAAATGTTGGCATTACTGAGAGCTCCATTGGCCTGAGGCAAACGTTGTGGCACTGCTCGAATGCCAAAAGTCTGCTCAGTGGGTGGTTGGACTCTAATGGGTGTCAAGGCTGACATTGGCTAACTGCTCTCAAAGCTGATAATTGTTTTCAAGCAGCTTTGGGGTCAAGAAAGCTGAGCTGTAGTAAATAACAAGTACTCTGACCACTGAAATACATTCTTTCAATCTAACAACATGAATTATAGCATGCTTCTGAGAGGGAACACATTTACAAACATGCACTTATGTCTTTAATATAAACAATTAATTCCAAAAGTAAAGTGATACACACTGATAAATCTCTGCAACGTTTTGATCTTTTTTTCACCATACCTTGCCACCATTGCAGTACATCATCACTGACATGTTTCAGCAAGGATCCACTCTTAACAGCCACATTCCAAGCCTGCAGTCTCTGATACTAAAAAGATTTATATAATATCATAATATTAAGAAAGATACAAAAAAATTTAGCAATGCACTAAGTCTTTTGCAAAATTATTGCCTGTATTGTAAAGACTTATCATGATGTAAGCCAGTTATCTGTGATTGATTTCTGCCTGTAGTCCTTTTAGGAAACGTCCAGCTGTATATTGTGTTGATTCACCGCTAAACTCATATAAGCAAACAGATACAAATATGCATGAACACAAATCTGATTTCTGCTCCCACATTTCAAGGTTTTTATTTGGTGAGTCTGTCAATTTTAGCTTCTCCAGACTGTAGATAAAGAGCATCAAAGAAGCAGTGCAAATTTGCTGAATTTCCCTGACAAGGTTTTTGTCTAATTCCAGACCTCTGAATCACAGCTCATATCTCAGATTTTCTGGTATTGTGCTCTTTGATGGCTGTTTCCCATGGTTAGAGAAACCATCTCTTTGATTGGTCAATGTCATCTTCCTATAGCTAGCTGGCTACCTAGCGACATATAATGAGCTGAAAAATGGTGGATGAGATCAACTCAGCTGTACAGTCCACTTACAGAAATAACAACTCTTGCATTGACTTCATGACAACATTAAGTTACCTGCTCCTAGCAAATGAAATGAATCTCCCTGCATCATGAGCACAGTTGTTTCATGTCCAAAGTATTACCCCGCAGCCACATTCAGTCTGGGAAAGTCCTGAGTGTGAGAGATCCTCATCTGCCATGTCGGGCTACAGAGAGGCCCATCTGTCTGCATCAAGACTGCAATCCTTCATTAAGGGAATTCTCCTTCCCTGGCTGATCCCAATCTTTCACTACACCAACATCAGTAGGAAAGTTGCTAAATGGTTACTCAGTAACTGTAGTAACCTGACTGTGGCAGATGGTTTGTTATTATCAATTTTATCAATCTTTCAACAAAAACAATTGTATCTTCTAACATGTGCTTAGTGTACTCAAGATAAGGTAGATTGTTGTTATTGTTTAAGTTCAACTCAAGACAGTCTCTAAATGAACAAACCCTCTCCTGTTGCTTTGAAATTGTGTGTTTGCACAATTGTAAGTCCCTGACAGCCCTCAGTCCCTGACAGCCAGTAAATGCAGCCTACTTGTATGAAGACCTATTTTCTGTATACACCTTCAACCCCACCCCGACCTGTCTTTACTGTGACCCCCCTCCTGTCACCATCAGGCCCGATCAGGTTTCCCTCTGCGCTCACAGAGCTGTGGCTACTGCATTACAGCCAAAACACCCTGTCACAGCTGAACAATGGGCTCAGTGTGCACAAGTCTATTGAACTACTGGCCGCTTTACACCATTACACTGATGCATCTGGGCTGCAGTTTGTACTGCCCATAACAATGTATTAAACAGTAACTCAACTTATAGAGGCAATAAGTGAGGTCTTTCCCCTCCCACAGCACAGAATGACCATCATGTACCTGTGAGGGGTTGATTGGGCGGATGATCGATACCAGTGGTACCAGCTGGCTGCTGAAAACTCACTTTCTCTTTCTTTTCTTCAATTACAGCACAGAGAGGATGGGAGACATGGGATAAGAACCTTTGCCAGAGACTTTCCAGAAAGATACAAGCTCCATAAATGTTATAGCACCTACTGATGAGGAACAGGTGCTGAGAGAGGTCATAGATGAATGATTAGCACTTTCTAATAAGGAACTTTTTATAGATTTATAAATCATAACTAATGGCTTCATGAGGGGTTGATAAATAATTTTCTAATGCCTTACAGATCAGTTATATGCTATTCATAAGAACAAGATTTATAGGAATTGTGATGACAAGTGCAAAACTCTATGTCTTGACATTGACATATAGGGTGAGCCATTTGGACAAGAAACCACAGAATATGTAAAATGGTGAAAGTGAACATTAAATCCTGTGTGCATCTTAACATGTTATGCAGTGACTCCAACCTCTTGGCCTAAAATCTAAAGGACATTGTCCAGTTATATTTGAAAAAGTAGCATTTAGGCCTTTTGTGGCTACATAGGGAGGTGTGTGAAGTCAGATCATGTCTTCAGCCTCAATGTCTGCTTTTGGGGGACGTACAAAAAATGCAGTAGGGGTGGCAGTAGCTCAGTGTGTATAGGGACTTGGCTTGGGAACCAGAGGGTCGCCAGTTCAAGTCCCACAGACCATAGTATGAAGTGTGGACTAGAGAGGTGCCAGTTCCACCTCCTGTGCACTGTCGATGTGCCCCTTGAGCAAGGCACCTAACACCAAAACTACAGCTTAGGACACTGCTAATGTGGCAGCCCATCTCTCCATGTTTGCATGTCCACAAGCCACAAGCCATGATTGTGCATTTCAGCCTATGTGTGTATGAATTAAAAAAAAAGTGAAATAGGGTATTCATAAAAGTTAATCTTATGTGTTTAGAAATATGTATTGTCAGAAATGGACTATAATATTCATAGGAATAGGGATGTTTTCATTAGTGTATAATCACCTGAATATAAGAATAGTAATGTTTTCAAACCAAAACCAGACATAGTAGTATGTGTAGTAGTAGGGCTGTGTTTTTCATACGTTTTACAGCCTCCTTCGCACGAGAGAGAGAAGCAAGAGAGTTGTAATAGATGCTACACCTTTAACTGCCCATCTTGAGATGATGTTAAGATATGATAAGATAAGATGTTCCTTTATTCATCCCCCTTAGAAGAATTTCAATATTGACACAGCAGCATAGGGGAAAGTAGTGCAAAAGAAAGAGTACAAAAGAGGAGGTACAACAAGATATCACAAAATAAAATATTACAAAATATAATAGAAAATATATGACTATAAATGAGTATATACACTATGCAATATTCAGGTAAGAATGGTGTGCAAATATTTAAGGACTGACAGGAACTAGGAAAAGAGATCATATCTCTCCTGTATTAGCTTCTCT
>NW_023339674.1:27011315-27011482 GCF_004916995.1 Morone saxatilis
TTTCGTTTTTTCTGAGTTTAACAAAATTGCAGCTCATCCTATTAGCTATTGTTTACTGTTGTTTACAACTGTTGACTGTTGATAGCTATGTTTACTGTTGTTTACGACTGTTGACTGTTGACTACTATTGTTTACTGTTGTTTACTGTTGATAACTATTGTTTACTG
>NW_023339674.1:27011532-27018942 GCF_004916995.1 Morone saxatilis
ACTGTTGATAACTATTGTTTACTGTTTACTATTATTTACCGTTTACTGCTGTTTACATCTATTTACAGTTGTTAATATTTCATTTCTAATTTAAACACTCCAGTCTGAAGGCCCACAGTGGCTTATTAAAGGAGGTTGTTATGTGATACCTGACAGGAGGAGCAGGACAGCGACACCCTCTTCTCCAACTCCCTCAAGATCTCCTCCTTCAGCAGGTTTAGTCTTCCTCCACTCAGTCCTCCTCCAGAAAGACCCCCATCCAAGTCGTTTCCTTTTCCATTCACCAGGTGGTTGTTGATGCTGACCAGGGTTTTATCATGAGCCTGTTGGAGGAGACATGTCAGCAGCAGTTCTGATTGAAACATAACAGAAAGAAGCAACATCTCTGCTCATTTCAACAGCTACACAAACAAACCATCCTCCCTGACAATTGTTTCATTAAGTGGATCTTTCCACCCACAGACCCCCGGATGGTCAAGGCTCCATCATGGTGATAGATCATCACTAGATTCTTACAGGTTTTGTCTGATGGTTGCCAGAAAGGAAACTCAGATGGTTTGTATAATTTTGATTGATTCTTGATCCTTAACCCTTTATAGGGCACTCATTGAAATACTTGGAAATTTAACATTTCAACCCTGGAATGTTATTGGTGAATATAAGAAGACATTTTTTTTTAAAGTAAAATGATGTCTAGGCTGGATTACTGCAACTCCTTATTATCAGGTGGTGGTTCAGAGGTAGAGCAGGTTGTCCATTAATCAAGGTCGGGGGTTTCATCTTGGCTCTTCCGGCTGCATGTTGAAGTTTTCTTGAACCAGTTATTGAACCTCATATTGCTCCCAATGGTGAGATGTGGCATGTAGTGTACAACACTTTGAGTGGTCAGAAAGACATATACCATAAAACGTTCCTCTTTGATGAAGCTTATAGTTAGGGCTGGCTCAGGTGAGTCCTGAATCATCCCTTAGTTACGCTGCTATAGGCCTAGACTATCGGTAGAACCCGGGTCTGTCCGAGGTTTCTGCCTTTTAAAAGGACGTTTTTTTCCTTGCTGCTGTCGCCAAGAGCTTGCTCATGGTGGGAACTGTTGGGTCTCTGTGAATAATTTTAAAAGGAGTATGGTCTAGACCTGCTCTATTTTGTTATGATTTGGCACTATACAAATAAAATTGAATTGAATTGAATTGAATTAAATTACCTCATTAGGCAAATTTAAGGGTCTTAATATCGCAGGTGTGCTATGCTTTTCTGTACTTTGATTGCTGACATGTTTTGTTAGATATATTAATATTTAAGCCTGGTGTGATCCTGGCATCCAGTACCAGTATATTAGTATCTCTGCTGTGCTAACATTGAAGCTGTTCTGCCTCAGCTGTCAGCGAAGCCCTTAGCAGACTCACAGAGACACAGCTCTGGGACTCACCTCTGGATCCATTCACTTTACCGTTGACTCAATTCAAAGTGTAAATTGAAATTGCAGTTCACCTAATAATGGACCAGTCTACCTTCTCAATAAACTCTCCATGGATTTGATATAAGACACCTTTTAGGGCAAAGCGCTCCCTTTTTGAGTGTGAAGAAAAGCCACTTCTTCAGCTGAATAAAGTGAATTACTCAAGTGCTCAACGACATCTGAGCTGAGCTGAATATTAGAGGTTGTCTGAGGTGGTGTTTGTGAAGCTGTTAAGATCACACAAAGGGATGGACTGTCGTATTAAAAAATATATGGCATGTTTTGAAAGTTCAAAGTGATTTTCAAACCTGCATGGAATTTTTAGGCTGGTAGTTGAGCACTATAAGTTCCATATTAAATGTTTTTAAAACAAAGAAATTAAATTATGATCATATTGTCAATTCACTGAAACCTGGTTTTCTGCAGCATGTCGTGGTAATGTGTGTTAAGGTACATATTCCCTGAAGAGACAAGAAGAGGGTTGGGTTACTGTTTGACCTCCCAGAGATCTGAACAAAAGAGGCAGGGCAGTTGACTGACAGGAGTGGGCATTGCATACAGCCAATCAGCTGCAGCACATTGTGCGCTCATTGTGTTTCAGCATTACTTGCATCTCTGTTTTTTTTTTGTCACAGTGGATTAAGATGTAGAGTCCCCTTTTAAAAAGCATAGTAATTCCTCCCCTCTCAAGTGTGTGGATATATTAGCCTTGGAACAGCTACATTTGTCTATGACGTCCTTCCATTTACTACACTCACAGAGCTCAAGCATGAATATCAGGTGTCTTCAGAGGGGTACTAAATCCTACATGCGTAACCAGTTTTGCTCTATTGTCACAGAGTGTGTTGAAGATTCAGTTCTCTGTAGTTATTAGTCAGGACCATGTCATCTGAGACGAGAGAGGTTATTGGGTTTCGGGATGACCGAAAGATGTTTTTTTCAGTCATCTTTTTAAAACAACGGCAAAGCCATTTGTGATTCCCAGGCTGTGTCACTGACATTCTCAGCAGTTCAGTCAGCAAACAGTACATGAGCAAATCTTGACTTGACTGGATCTCACAGGTTGTTGCTTGTAGTTGAAACTGCAATACAAAATCAAATGCTTAACTGGAAGAATATATAAAAAAATGTGTTTTGACTAGTAACATTTAGCTTAAATACCATGGACGGGGAGAATCTGCCAATAGTGAAATCGGCTAGCTGATATTCACACTAGGGACCTTGATCAATCATTATTATTATTATAATTGGTCAATAAATTCAGAGCATATAAACATCGGGAGAATTGTACGATTTAGATTAGAACCTTGTGAGGCAGCTGGACTTGTGAGATCATGGTATCACGTGAGAATCCATCTTGCCAGGATACAGTCTTTGTGTTTGTGGCCATTACAGTGGTACCAGACCAATCAGTGTTCTTTGAGGAAGTGCCAGCTACAGGGGTGTGCACTGGTGTGACGCAGCGAGAAGACATAGTTCATTAAACAACAAATCTGGGCTGCTTAAATTTCACCTGTGATAGATTGATGGTTCATTCAATTACCTGCCAAGTACCAAACCATCTGTTGCAGTCAGATTATGAAGTTTACACTTTGTGCAAGAGAAATTAATATTCAATGGGAGGGGGTCCAGGGGTGATGTGCATTTGATAACATTGCAACGTATCTGTTCTGTGAGATAGGTGAGTGATGGACGTCAATTCTGTAATTTTTTCTATTTTTTAGATTTAATCTTGGTTTAAGCCTTGAAATCAAAAGTACATGTTTAGTGAAAAAAGTCTTGTTTTAATCATCAAAAAATTGGTTGACATAAACATTGTGTTTGTCAAGATCAAGTATGGGTCATTTAATGTAAGCAAACCCTCTAGAGTCTTATTGAACTCCAGATATTGACCCATTTACTTTTTCTGCAGAGCACCATTGTTGATGTCATTTTTTTCTGTCACTTTTACACTTGGCCAAGCACCTGGGGCCATGGGTTGCTGCTTGCCCCAGGCTTCTCACTGTTGGCACTGCACTGCAGGTGATTAACCACAAAGATGACTCAGGCCCACAGAAAGAGAAGTGGTGAAGTTAATGGGCATTTTTTCCATTCTTATTTATTTGTAACAAAAATCAAGGAAGTTTATATTTTGTAGTTCAACTGAGGTCACAGCTGTCGGTGGATACAAGGTGTGAAGAGCTCCCCAGGAATGCCCACTGTCACCTACTAAGTTGTCCTTCTTGTCTTTTAACAAATACGATTACGAGGCAGCAGCAGACATCAGGACTATAAGTGTTGGAGCTCAACAAGGTCACAGCTGATATGAAGAAGTTGCTTCTGAGCTGGTCCTGAAATGGAGAGGGGAGGAGGGTACTGGTGTGTCTTCTTTTTGAGGGAACCATGTACAGGTGTGCAGTGGTAGATGAAGAGGGAGTAGAGGACTCAGCACACAGCCCTGTGGGACGTTGCTCTTCTGGGTGATGGTTGAGGAGGTGTGTTTTTTTAAATCTAACATAACCACTTTGGTGAAGGTTAGAGGAAAATTGTGGTTTTAGTTGAATGTGAATAAATACATTACAGTATGTCTCTTGGTTCAAGTCACTGTTGACCTTTCTTGTATTAAACCAAACTTTTACTAACCTTAATCAGCATCAATCTGTTTAATAATGATCTAGAGACTGTACGATCAAAAACAACATACTTTCTAGAAACATAGTTGAAAATATAGTATAACCATAGATTAAGATTAATTATATGTAAATTGACTGGACGGTCTACCAATTACATGTGCCTGCAAGAGAAGAGGAAACAAAGCTCAACCAAACAGTCCAGAGGGCCATCACAATATGCACTGGCAAGTAGCTTAAGGTTGGCAACACAAAAAAGGATTACTTTAAAAGTGATAAAGACAACATAACACAGTTTACAACATCTGTTGGTTGGTTGGTTTAGCACCAGTGGCTTCTGGGAAAGGTTGTTTAAAGTCTTTATCAAGGTCAAGGTTTATTTATTTGTCACTTTACATCACAGGGTTGTACAATGAAAGGTAAGCTGTAGCCCATTCATGCTACACGCACATAGAACATATACACAAATATTGAAACTAGAATCTAATTAAAGAAAAAATAAAATAGAACTACTCATACCTATATACCCAGCATACAGCAGTAGATACTGTATCTCTTGCCAGACGGCAGCAGGGTGGTCAGGCTGTAAATATCTGTGCCCTGATGTGACACTTTTTTGTGTCTCACCAGAGAGAGATTTGAGTGCCCCTCTGGTTAGCCCAGTTCCCTAACGTTCCCTAACAATAGCTCTGCACAGGTGGCCACCTTTGGTTTTTGCTCCTGTGCACTCTAATGACAGCAGAAGCAATGACAAATGACTGGTCTCATTTGCTTACTGTGTGGAGAGAAGAGGTTGTTTTTCAACACTGGTAGTCTTCCACTGGCTTTCAGCCAACCTGGCTGTCACCTCTTCTTTGTTCCTTGGAGTTTAATTTTTTATCTGTCACCACAGGATCTTTCCTTCTCTGCTCACAGCCTATTCTAAGCTCTTTATTAGAGACTGTCCCAGTGTGGCACAGGGAGCTTGTCACACTCAATGCTGAAATTTGTGTCCTTTGTGGGATTTAAGTCAACCCCCCAAAAGTGACAGAATCAGCTGTTTTAACAACGCCCTCTAGTGGCTGTAGTAATTGTGTATTATGATGGTAGCAAAAGAGGAAGTAGTGTGGTATCCACAGAGGGAGGAGGTCAAAGTGCATGGATGTGTCAACAAAACAGTTTACTAGTCAGTTTTAGCCAGTTTTAGTTTCTTTTTATCTCTGAACACGGTTATTCGCTGACTGTTACCATGTGGTTCTTATTGTAAATATAATGACAGAGATTTAATTTAAATATTGATAAACACAAATAAACCTATTACCCCAAAGCATATTCTGCTCTTCCGAAAGGGCTGTTCATGATGTGGTTGATAATAATGTGCCTTTTCTTTTGTATTTATTTAAGTATACGTAGCAGTACGGTAAAATATAATTTATTATTTACAGTTTTCTGTCCATCATCGTCCTAATTCACTGGTGGTCAGTCTATTAATAAACAGCACAATCTGTGACAATATCTCAGCATACAAGGAATTTCTACTGGTAATGATGTTATTAATTGTAAAAAGAGTGCAGCATCATTTACACAATGCAGTCAGAAGGCAAAACTGTTTCATTCATGTTATTTACTCAAGTCTGTGTGATGGCTGTGACTGAATACTGTCGGTGACTGCTTTGTAGTTGGCTCATAGCTACAGACAGTCTGTGAGATGTCTGTCAGTAAGGTGGCTCCTGTACTTTGATTTGATAAATTTTCATCTATGAAAACACCATGTCACAGAGGTATGTGATCCAAAGTAGGCAGTAGTGCACATGCAGTGAGGAGAGGAAACTTCTCCCTGCTGACCCCAAAAGTTATTGTCCCCCTTATTTTGCAAATCAACCATCTCCATGTCAACTCTACTTGGTCAAGCAAATTCTTGCTGGAATTTGTCTTCTCCCTGTTCTATGTCAATGGGATCAGTTTGAGACAAATGCAGCGATATCTTACAGTGTAATTACGACACAGTGCTATAAAACCAGCACACACACCGCTCTAGAAGTGCCGCAGAGAGTGGCAGCTCGACATAACAGCTCCCGCTCCGCCTTTTTTTCGCCTTAAATCTTACTAGTTCTTAAATAGCACTGTGTTTATTGTTGTAAATAGACCTCCAGTGTTGGTAGTTAATTTTTTTTTACTTTTTTAGCCGTAGTTGAACTTAGTTTTAGTTTAGTTATTTATTTATTTTTTAAATATGTAATGTGTGGGAATGTGGACACAACCACCACACAACAAAACACCGGAGGTTATTCACGTGAGGACTTCCTACGGTATCGGGATTTA
Source organism: Morone saxatilis (assembly GCF_004916995.1). NCBI lineage: Eukaryota > Metazoa > Chordata > Actinopteri > Moronidae > Morone > Morone saxatilis. The sequence continues at coordinate 27,017,899 of NW_023339674.1, forward strand.
CGTGTTGCATGCCCGAGGGAGATCCCGGTGGAGTTAAGGAGACGAAGGAGAGGAACCAGAGCAGGCACGTTGGTGAGGACCAAGAAGACAGAGAGGCGGTGGAGATACAAGCCATGTCTTCCCTCGGTTGTCATGGGAAACGTACGCTCGCTGAACAACAAGATGGACGAGCTCTCGGCCCTGGTCAACGGACAGCGAGAGTATCGGGAGTGCAGCATATTATGTCTGACGTGGATGACATTACACCAGACTGTTCAGTGGAAACTGGCGGTTTTTCACTAGTTCGGGCAGACAGGAAGAACAAGAGGCAGTAAAAAGTCGGGGAGGAGGTTTTGCTTGTCTTTGTGAACTCTAAAATGGTGTAACCCTGACATGTTGTCAAGGAAGGCAGTAAATCTGCACACCTGATATTGAACTTCTGGCCATAGGATTAAGGCCATACTATCTGCCCTGTGAAGTTTACTGGCCACTATTGTCGTTACTTGTTTACATTCTTCATCGGCAGTAGCGGCGCACGCCTGTGGATGGGGAACAGGCGAGGAGGGGAGGCTCAGCACAGATAGCACAAAGACACCGAAGAAATACAGGACTTATTCCAGCCAAAAATTATTTGAATAACGTGGAGAGCTCTAACGTGTTGTTAAATGTTAATAAACATGACAAAACTACAAATACACTTCTTTCTCTAGGTCTTTGATGAATCTTTTTTGAAGGAAATGCCACATTTACAAGTTAATTCATTTTATGAAATTGATTGTCTACTTTTCAACAAGAAATCCATTGCATCATTACCCTCTCGAATTTTGAGCCCGTGGCCACATCGAATCGAATCGAATCGAAAATCCTTCTGAATCGAAAGTGAATCGAATCGTTCATTTTAAAATGTATCGTTCCTGAATCGTATCGTTACCCCATGTAATCGGAGATACGCATCAAATCGTCTTTTATTGGAGAGATGCACACCCCTAAATGGCAGTTCAAGCAGGACCATGCAGGAGGCTCCACAGGATACATGGAGAAACTGCAAAGACGAGAAATCACAAC
>NW_023339674.1:27019042-27029910 GCF_004916995.1 Morone saxatilis
CGCCTCATGAGCAGGTTTCGGGGTTAGGTTGCCTTGCTTCAAGGGCACCTCGGCAGTGCACAGGAGGTGAAACTGACCTCTACAGCTACCAGTCCACACTCCATATTTTGTGGTCTGTGGGACTTGAACCGCCGACCCTCCGGTTCCCAAGCCAAGTTCCTACACACTGAGCTACTGCTGCCATGTTACCTGTTACCAGTTTATTCTGATCATCTGGGGTTGATCACTAACAATCAATCCCTGGTTCCTCTTGTCCAAATTATGTGTATGTGAGAGAGAATGACTGTGGAGCTCTTTGTCCATTATGTAGTAATACAATATAGGCAATATAATACAGTATAAAATAATATCCTGTAGATGTAATATACATCTAACGTGAATCCTCTACAGATGTAAAAGGCCCATTAGTTTTATTAATATTAATACGTGTAGCATTAATCTGTTCCCTCAACTATTGGGTGGATGTGACTGTTCCAAATAAATCATTTAATGTATGGGAGACTGTCTGTTCCCAGCAGTGTGGACAGAGGTGTGGAATGGGATTTTCAGCCCAAGATTTTATTATGTTTCATCCATAATTTGTAAAGAGTGGCATTTGACCACACTAAGCATTTCAGATAATGCGAGCATGGTAGGGGCCTTTCTCTTTCAGAGCGCATTGCACTCGGGGGGAAATTGCATCACCCTCGCTGTGGTTCACACAGATGCATGACGAGAAATTCCATAGAAGGATTAGTCATGCTGAGGCCCAGCAATATTTACATTAGAGCTGGATTTTACAATGTTTGAATTTCATGGGGGGACATCACAAGCTCAAGTTTGTTGGATAAGCAGGGAAATCCCACCACAGGGTCTAGGCTTAAGCACACAATCCAGTGGTTGACTGAAGTCTTAACTGTCACTATCTACTTATCACATCCAGCTGTCAGTGCCAATGTGTGTTTGTGTCTGTCTTTGTCACAGAGGACCAGATCCCTCATGGTTTCCCCACCATAGACATGGGGCCCCAGCTGAAGGTTGTCGAGAGAACGCGTACTGCTACGATGCTGTGTGCAGCCAGCGGCAACCCTGACCCAGAGATCTACTGGTTCAAAGACTTCCTGCCTGTGGACATCAGCAGCAGCAACGGGCGCATAAAACAGCTGCGTTCAGGTAAAGCACTAATCTCAACATGATCACACACAGCTCTTTGTTCAGCAAAAACAGGTCTGGTGGGCCACACATCATGACTGTTACTGTATACAGTATGCATAATACAACACTCATATGTAAAGCCTGCCAGCTCTGTCTGGAAGATAGTCATTATAGTTACAGTAACTGGGGCTGGATATCAAACCTCAGTACTTTTATGATACCAGCCAAAATGTCTCAGTAGTTTACAGTTTCACATTGAAATGTCTCTAGTCTAATCTAGTTTTGACATTTATAGACTGTATTTTATTATATTGCTGCTTGTGTTTAGACCGCATTGAACATTTGCAAAAAAAAAGTGAAAAAAGAAAAAAAATGGGTTTGTGCTGTTAATCAACATTTCTGTTAGAGTTGTAAGTAACGATTTTTTTGTAAAATTCATGAACCTGCACTGTTCATGTCCCATGTGAAACCAAAAGTAAAATATTTATTTTAAGAAGCATACTCAAGTTACATAAGGTATGGTATTTCAAGATCTTTTTCTAATTCTAGCCATTTTTTTTTGTGCCTAACCCTAACCAAACTGTGACCATTTCACAATGCGCAGACTTTATTTTGAAAGTCTACCTGGATGCTGCATTGTTATTTTTGCTAATTTGACCACAGAGCCCTGCGTGTCTAGAAATGTCAGTATTTGAGAAGCTGGAACCAACACGTTTGGCATCTCCTCTTAATAAATGACTTAAATAATCAACTGATTATCAAAATAATAAACAGAATCAATTAATCAACAAATTATTTATATTTTTCAAAGTAAGGTAACATAAAAGCATTTCCACTTACAAAACTCATAGTATCAGCATTAGTGAAACTGTACCCAGCCCTAAGAGAACCATGGGTAATGATGAAAAATAGTTTACAGCATTGTAACAGCAATGATTTCAAATTGTGTTTTTTTTAAGTTAAATTTAATTAAAAATAAAGGATTTGGTCATGTATGCATGTCTTAGAAAAAGGCAACATTAGCAGAGAACATTTTTGCAAAATCATGGCCACAGCACATATGAAACCTTCAGCTGAATGATCATGTTTTTATGCTTTACATGAGACCATACATTTACTTGACAGGTTGAGGGGGTATTGAAACACATTTGTAATTACACTTGGTACAAAAACAATAAATTGCGCCACTTACATGAAGAGTAACAATTATACGAAGAAAGTGTAAGATCTGAAGTTTATCTTAAGCTCATGATGGAAATAACCTACCTAAGTTTCCTACTTTGAGCAGGACATCATAGATTTCATTAATTACCTTAACAGCACCTGTGTGGGGAATATTGGTGGGCCAACAGTGCTTAACAAACCACAGACAGTGATGAATGTTAAAGCAGAGGCAGCCACGTGAACAGCTCTGTGAGGAGGTGGCTAGGATCCAGAGGTGCACATAGGGCATTTTTCTCCATGAATCTAGCCCCAGCAGCTTTCAGCGAAGACGGCTGCTGTCTGAATAACCAAGCTCCGTACAATCAGCTGCCTTTTTTCTGACTTTCTGTAAGAAAATAGAAATGTTTGTTTCTTGCCAAAAATTGCAAGCACCTAGACAATGTTGGAACGGCTATCCAGGACCAAACTTTCTTGCCAGCACTTGCAGCAAGAGTGAGGAGCACATTTCCCATCACTGATGGCCTGGGGCCCCTCCTATGGCTGCTCTCATGTCAACACAGGCCGAGAGGAAAGGCTGAGAGACAGGCTCTAGGATATCATTGGCTTTGAAGTCCACTCTGAGGATTTTCCCAAGTTACAATCACGGCCTTAGGTAAGGACAAACATGCCATGTATTATTAACTGAGCAGCATGGCAATTTGTTACAATTTGGTTCATAGGGCCCAATCGTCACATGTAGTCCCACAGCAGCCACGCACAGATGGCTGTTATCCTAAGCCACATAAGGATAGTGAAATTCATGGTGTGTAACGTCAGCACTCCCCAATTATTGTGTTTATTTGTTTCAGTAGAATTGATTATAGATTTGCTCATGAATTAGTTAGTCCTATTAAATGACTTTGATCCATTAAGAAATACTAATAACTTTGTTTTTCAATTTGAGACCTTTGCTCTCTTTTGGAAAAGAAAAAAAATCCTCTGTCTTTAAGGCTTCCTCTGGTGCTCCAAAACTCAACTTTGTCTGCCAGTAATTACAACCAAAGCTTGTCCATGGGAGAGTTATGAGACCAAGACCAAGACCGACGAGCACTGTGACTGCTGGCCACAGGAGCTCAAGAAGATTGGTGCAACAGGACAAAACTCTTCTGTGGTAAACAATGCTGGAGTGAAACATCAAGATCCTGATCGAGCAGCTCAAACACAGCAATAACTGTGTGTTTACACTGGTCACAACACTGCCTGTCTGCCTATTTCTTTTTATGTGCGAGTTGAGAAAGCAGAACACTCCAGTGGCCAGTGTGTGGACTAAGATTGCTCCAGCTAAATGATTTTGCAGTTATTGGCTGTTAAAGGGACTACTCCAGCGATAGTAGCATTCCTAGTATGGTTCAAGCTTTACAGTATGTCATCCTTAACCATTCAATACAGGACGCTGACCTCTTTACATGGCTTATTCGTTTTCATATGCTTAATGAACCAAATAATTCAAGTCATATTATACTAATCATAATACTAATAATACACTCTATTTAGGTCTCAGTCTTGAGGGCTTTTCACCACACTGCATATTCTTAGCCCTGGGCTATTTTGAGCTAAGAGTTGACCCTGGAATAACTTTTTCCCCTTTTCCCACATAAACTTTTAATCCAGGGTCAACCTTTCAGCCCTGTTTTTTCAGGAATAACCCTGCAAACTCTGGGCTAACCCTGCTCCATAGCAGGGCCAGAAAACCGTAGCCTAAAGTCAGGGTTAGAATGTGCCAGGATTGTGCCAATGTGAAAGCTTTTTTAGCCTGGAGCTAACAGCTCCTTCAGCCTGGGGCTAAGAAGGTTCTGGGAATGCTTTTATCCCTGGGCTAAGTGCAGTGTGAAAAGCCCTAAATAATGTGTGGAACATACATTCTAAAGTGTGAGAACCACCCAGAAAGCTTTGACAATGAGACAGTGTCAGTATGATAGCTAAAACTAAATGTTAGTCGGATGAGCCCCTGGATGTATAGGTCATAGTGGCTGTTGCCAAACATAAATGAGTTTTCTGCTAATAAAATTGTAGTAGCCCGAACCTTGATAATCCTAATGACTTCACTATGACCTTGTTGGGGTTTATATTTTTTTTTTTCGATTTGACAAAGCTCTTCCAGTGCCACAGAAAAAAATATACAACTGCTTTCACAGGGTGAGTAGTACTGTATATACTGATGTATAAAATCATTGGAGGTCTCCTTTAACAGCCAGTCAGATTTCCATGTGACCAGATTTTATTAGTTCTGTGTACAAAGGGCAAGGGAAAAAAGCTGGATAAAACGATTTTGAGGAAATTTGATACAGCGACATGCAGACATGCAAAGTTGCTATCATGTTCTCTAATGGAATATGAGAACTGCCAGTACATTACTACATTCTTTATTGATGGACAGTACTACAGAAAAAAATCCTTTCAATCCAAACATTGTGAAAATATAATAAAGTCCTATTATTTTTCACAATGAAACCCCAGAAACCTGTCATGACACCCTGATTACATGCTGAAGAAGCGTGGGATTCTTCTAGCTGTCAGACAGCTGTGGACAGAAGTCATGGCAGGTCTCAGTATTGCCCAGCCCAGCCCTCTGAAAGCTGCTGATGTCCCCTTCATCAGACCCCTGGGGCCACACAGCTTCCAGGGCCCCCTCTCCTCACCACCTATCTGACACTTCTTTGTGTTCCTGTCGAGTCAACAGTGGCTTGGATTATTATCCAGATCACTGGCGTCTGCATAATTAACCTTCCCTCTCTCTACTGTTTGCTGCATATGACCTGATATGCCCAAATGGTGCCAGGGACGTACACCAGGGATATGCAAGATCAAAGGAGGAAATGCTACTATTTTGTTCCTAGAATGAATAGTACTAGGGCTGAGCCATTAATCATTTTTAAATTGCAGTTGAGTGTGTTTTTCAAATTACAAGAGCTGCAATTTTGATAACATAACTTCAGTAATTAACAGTCTTAACAAGCTGCAGGAGGTGAAAAGTTTAGTTGGTGACCCAGAATTTTCCTCAGCCATGATGACAACTGTTGCTAACAAATGTATTCAACTGTTGCTAATTAAAGTTAATTCTGTGAGATAATCCACAAAAAAGAAACTCTTGGGTACTGTCTAATATGCTCTTTGAAAACCAGCATCTATGCTAGACTAGTGTAAAAAGACTTGTTTAGTGCAAAAACACCAGCAGAGTGGTAGGTCTTGCTATAGATAAATGATAGCTAATGGCCACATATAGTTTGTTATGGAAATTTTTAATGATTTAACATAACTCAACATAAAAATACAGAATGTTACTGAATAATATTAAGATCCTATAGGTTTATGTTACAGTCACAACTTTGATACAGTGATATCATGAGGCTCAGCAGCTGTTGTAAGCCATTTAGAGTTGTTAATCAGAGCAAATTAACAGTTGTCACACAGTCTGTGCAGTTCAGAAGAAAACACGGTGTTATAGTTGCTGAATTTAATTCAAAAGTATCAAAGTACAAAAAAATGATTTAGACTACACATTATCTTGTCAGTTTTCTCAACAGTATCATCTTGGGCTTTTACCTGTTGTTAGTTTTAAAGTCAGGGATTAGGTGTTTGTTTCATGTACACAATCTTGTAGAGCACCTTGGACATTTTTAACAAAAAACAGATATTGTGTAACACAGTTGTTTTTTATTGATGATTTACCAGTTTCCTGCCTATCTAAGCCTGAGAAGTGCTCCCAACTGTCCTAAATGAATTGGACCTCTTAAACTAGGAGAACCCCACTTTATAGCTGTATTCAGACAATTTGCTACTAGGTAGAACAGTAGTTGTCAAGTAAATAAAAGGGCAGCTGGTGGAATCCCTCTCTAAACTTTCAGACAAATGATTAATGATTAAAACCTCTGAATCAGGACCACAGGGATTCTGGGGCTCAATTATTAGAATTGTATTATTAGAGGTAGTCAGTCGACATCTAATATCTGATACTTGAGATTTATGTCATGAAACAATATACACATAAAGCACTATTGACATAAGGTACATTTTTCTTTCGAAAATAATCCAGTTTTACAGTATTTAAAAGTTTGGCACAGCATAGCTCTTAAACTTCTCTGACTGACTGGTTTAAACTCACGGAGGACCCCAACATCAAGTAACTGCATTATTTTGTCTGATTACACATAGAAACACATTTTTTGTGATTACGCTTGGTACAATTGTAACTTGTTTAAAACTCTGCTTTGTATGTAATTGGTAGAAAATAATAGCAATTAAAATTGCAATATTGGTTGTAATTAGATCCTTTCCCTCAAATGAACTGAATAGTGCATGTGAAAATGCTGGCACAAGATTAGATGACCCAAATCATAATGGCTAACTGTTATAACTAACTGTTATAATAAATATAATAAATCTCTAGTATGCTAATTTTGGTATTACGTACAATTCTCCACCACTGAGGCAGCAGCATCACAGTGTATTCCAGGACACAAGTGCAGGTTACTTTGAATTGCATCAGAGGGAGAGTAGGCAGCTTCTGTTGTTATCTGCCTTGTTACGGCAGAATGCATGAGAAAAGAAAACGCCTTTGGGTTCGAACCAAAGCAAGGCCTGTTGTTGCTGAATGAGGGGTCAAGTGCTTGATAGTCAGGTGCTGTCAGAGAAAAAAACTGGTGTGGGGAATAAGGAGCTTTATGATCACAACAGGATGCCAGCACTGTGGAGCAAATAGCCAGGTGTATAACACAAATAAGCACCATGTGAAAGTAAATACCTAGATGCACAAATGACAGACTGGCTGTCATAGCTGGGGTATGAATTCGTACATTATTAAAACAATGTTGTGGTTATCAAGAGCTTTTGGGAAAAAAATAATTTCTACAGAAACAAAATGGTTTTCACCAAGCGAACATTTTGCACAGTTGTCATTTATGAAATTGGTTTTGGTTGAAAATATTGACTTATTAAACATGAAGTAATACCTTACATATTTATGGCTAAGTTATTTTTTTTTAACAGGGTGAGAATAGTAGTCGGTCTAATCTCTGCTGTTTTTCCTCTCTTTGCTCTCCTGCCATTCTTGCCTTTCTCTATTTCACTTTCTCTCTATCTTCTCTTTATACTAATGGTTATCTCTAATCTTATTTGCATTCTAATTACCTCACCAGGTGGTACACCAATCAGAGGTAAGAATGCTGGGTACATAAAATGTCTATTCATCCTCCTCTCCTCACTGCCGCCTCTCTTTCATCGCCTCCATCCTCCTCCTCCTCCTCCTGTCACCTCAGTGTGTCCCCATTTCCAGCTCTCTGTCCTTTTCACTGGCTCCGGCACTTTCTCTGCCTTCACCACAAAACCTTTGGTTTGGAAGAGTCAAAACACTTGCAGGGGACAATTCCCAAATTCCCAAGTCACTGATAATAGTTTACTTTGAGAGCTTACCAATGAAGCCTAACAAGCAGTATAATAAATTTAGTTCAAAAAGTCTTCTGTTGGAAGATGATTTCATTAGGAAGCAAGGGATCATAAAGGGTGTCTACTAGCTAGCCACACACAGTACTCATTTTGGTTGTGCTCACACAAACATATTTGGTGTTGTTTGTTCAGTTGTCAGAAAAGTGGTGTCTGGTTTCATCTCTATCTACGGATAAGACGATATAGGATATAATCACATATTGTGATTAAAAAAACACTCAATTCATGGGATTATCGGGATTATTGTGAATATCTTTAAACTGTCTATCTTGACAGCATACAGTCCTATATTGATTTCCTAATTCATTTTGAACAAGCGGTCAAGGAGGAGCCCACATCTTTCCAGTCTAAGCCTGTCACCATGGCTAAAGGCTCAGCTCACCTGTTGTATCCCCGTCCAAAAACGTTAAACCATATGTGTGGAAATAGTATAGATTCCAGGAGATGAGGTCCCTATCTTTAATGCAATAAATATATGTAATATTCTACTATGTTTAGTGCCGATTTAAAAGTATAAAGTATAGTTTCATGATTATTGTGATAATATCGTGTATCACAATTATTTTGGCCAAGATAATTGTGACATGAAATTTTCATATTGTTCCTTGCCTACCTCGAACACCTTGATTCAACTGGGCACAGCTCTGTGAGGTTGTGTCTGTGACGCTGTTTTGATCCATCCTCCATGCGACTTTATAGCCCACCAGGAGCATTTTAGAGGTGGAGCGTTTAGCCCGCTCAATCTGTTGATTTCATTTTTCTATTTTATGAATGTGCTTCTACCTCAATCTGCTCTATGCAGCTAGACATGGCTTCCGTCAAAAATAGACCAGCTTTAAAATAATGAGTTAAAAACGTCAAAGCTACTAGAGAGATGTTAAATGGTATCTTTACTTTTTGTCTCTGTGAAGGTGTGATGATGCAGGATTAATGGTCAAATCAGTCTAGTAAAAGAGTTACTTGTCAAATCCAGTCTCTCTAGGTCACTTTGACGCCTATGGTTTAGTTCAGCTGGTCCACACAGATTGCTTTGTTGACAGTTTCCATAATCAGCAAATACTAGTTTAGAATTAGAAATTTTAGAGGGGATTCAACCACAGGACTGTCTCAAAGTTGATCTCCTTTCGCACCACAAACAAAATGCACCAGGGTCTGATTAGAAGTGGATCCAGACCCACATTTCAGGTTATCTCAGTCCGGTTGTTTGATTGACAGCTTTCAACCAGCCTAAACATAACTGAACCAAAAGGGCGGACTGCACCAAACAGATAAAGTTTGAAAGCGCCCTAAACCAAACCAAATTCCATGTGTGAACACAGCCTTGCACTCCTATCAGCTTCCACAAGAAACATGGAAGTCCCCACATTGACATGATAACCTTATCATGCTGAATGCTTAGCTGAGCATCCTACTGTCAGTTCTCTGAGATTTCACTGCCTTGGTTGGGCCAATGAGCCAGGTCATGGAAGTGAGTCTTCATATGTGATAACTTACTGCACCACTTGCATAATTAGTAGTCTACAAACCGCTTGTTTGACCTCTGTCTGCACGCTGTAATGCACATGCTCCATTATTGAAGGCTCAACGTCTGAAGGGCAGAGGAAGGTTCGGCAGCTTCTAACATTTTAGTTAGGACTTCATAGTCTCTATAAGAATTCACAGCTTCTCTGGCAGCACTGATTAGTCTTTTTCATTCCAAGAGGTCCAAGGAAACATCCATTAGCATCTGTTTTTCTCCAAAAAGGCCTCTGTCGTCTAGAGGTGCTAAATGTGCAATGAGACAATCATCATAAAAAAGAAAGTGGAAATAAATAGATATACACTCTTCTTCACACTTCAGCAACAGTGTGATTTCATTATTATTTTGACATGATGTTTTGTGATATGTAGCAGAAATGCTTACCTACATACTACGAGTGTGTATGTGTGTGAGCGAGTGAGTTTAAAGACATACATCTCAGGCAGACTGTCGTAGCTAGCTGTATCCCAGATAAAGGTTGCTCCTCCTCCATCTCTCGGCTGGCTGTGCACCAGATCCACCAGGGATGTCACTTGACACACATTATTTCAACCGCTGATTTTGTTTTTTTCTTAATCAAGTTCTTAACATTGTGTTACAAACCCATCCCATGTTGCATTTCAGGATTGTATTCTGAAATATGTACATTTTTTACATTTTATTTTTTACATTTCTTATTGTCCACTGCAAAACTGCATGATGTATGTTACATTCACAGCTGCATAGTCGCTTAAAAATACATTCATGTTTTGTATATTAAACCTAACCTTTATTGACAATTGGATATTACATGTTTGTATAAATGCTATGTAATCGTTATGAAATGTTTTTGGAATGAGTAGGTGTCAGGTAGGTTTTAGCTTATGTTTGACCCGTTCCTTCCCCAGAATGAAAGCTCTCAAAGTGAACATAAGTGTACATATTCATACAGATCAGTGTAGGTTAGTAAGGAGAGGATTATAGAAATTTAAGAATATAACACAATTGTTCTACTAAAGGCTTTGACCAATCAGGGTTTTTAAGATCTTGCTGCTAATTTTAGATTTAAACAGTCAACATCACATATGTTGCATGTTTCTCTCTGCTCCACAATGGTTTTTGATGTGTTTATGAACCACCATTTTTACTGGAAATTGTTTTGATTGACATTCAGAATGACTAACTACAGACTATTCCTATCTAATACATGATGCAGCTGACAATAGGTAATGGTAGCTATGTATGACATCCTCCAAAATGATGTTCACAAAACCCTAGCTAACTAGCTAGCTGTAGTATGCTAACTATCAACAATAATTGTTATTTAGCTAGTAAGTTAGCTTTAACATTAAAAAACTTAAGATGTGACTATATAGATGTCGCTTTTATCTTTTAACCATCTTCAAAATGTGGTTGTTTTTTCAAAATTGATGAGCCTAGGACATAGGACATGTCATTGCAGGAAAGGAGAAAGTTGACCGAGGTGACAGAGTCTTGCTCAACTGTCATTGGAGCACAGAGCAAAAAAGAGCGATACTTAGGAAGGATCTATTCTTAACATTTTACAGCCATGCTAGAGGCTCTGTGAGCC
>NW_023339674.1:27030010-27036355 GCF_004916995.1 Morone saxatilis
TGTGTGTGTGCATGTGCGTGTTTGTGTGTTGTTTGAATGTGTGTGATGTAGTCCTGAACTTTGACATTTTGGCCTCCCTCCTCAGGAGCACTTCAGATTGAGAACAGTGAGGAGTCGGACCAGGGCAAGTACGAGTGCGTTGCAGTCAACAGCGCCGGGACTCGCTATTCAGCTCCAGCTAACCTTTATGTTCGAGGTAAGATCCCTCTTGACCCTGGCGACCCCTCCCTGCTGCCATTCAGGTCGCCACCTCCAACAACAAGGTCCTCTCTCATCACCTCCTCTGCACTGATGCTTTGCCTCCTGACTGCTAATAGGGAGGCTGGTTCCCTGGATTTAACTGCAGTGAAAGTCTGTTGATGCCTGTCCGGTCTCTGCTCACACTGTCATTTCCTGCTCTCTCTATCTCCCTTTCTGTCTCGTCTTTGTCTCCTGGGGGGTGATTTATGTATTTTGCTCCAATGCCCTGTTGTTAGTTTGCTTGACCTGTCTAATCTCACCGTGGGGGCTGAAGGGTGGGGTGGGGGGTTGACTCATCAGGGGTGAAAGAGAGGTTGGCTGCGGTTCTGCCTCTTTGTTTTGGGGAGGTAGAGGTTTACATGTGGAGTCTTGCCTCAAAGAGAAGCTGACACCTTCACTGCTGTACAGCCCGTGTGGGAGAGACAGGCAGGAAATTCCCTGAAAGCGGCGCTCCAGTCAGCTGGATGTGCTGCAGCAAAAGCAAGCAGGGTAAAAGGAAGCCTCAGGGCTTCTTATAATTAGGCCTTGTCAACAAACGACTCAATTAGCCTCAACCAATCTCAGGTTCTCAAAGGCAATTTTTCAAAGCATGGGTGATTCATTACTGCTTTAGTCTCTTTTTCATTTGACGCTTCCATTGATAATGCTCTTTGATGCAGTTTCCCTTCAATGCTTCTGCATGCCAAATACAATTACAACCCAATCTTTAGTGCTGTTTCACAATATGTTTTACTATTTTGAACATTCCTTCATTAATGATGGCTATATGCCCATGTTGACCAAGTGTCACACATCACTAATCTTATTATATCACCTTGTTTTAGCCCCAAATCAGTACTTCCCAACCTTTTTACTTCCACAGTCCTGTCAGGTGAACTCCAGTACCCCTTCTTCAACACAACGTCATCATGAACAGATTTGGATGAAAATTAATATTATATTTCATCTCTGCCAATAGATCCTCATCAATGTTACACACTGGACCTTTAATCTGGTTGATATTTAACTCTATTGACTATTTTAAAATAGTTATTATATATATTATTATTATATAATATTATTAATAATTTTTTCATTCAGTTGAACTGTCAGTGTTTTGTTTAACTTTGCATTTGTACTACTTGTGTCACAAGCTGAATGTTTCAAGTATTTATCCATTTTAACTTAACTTTTTAAACGATTTATCCATTACTCTTGGCTATTCCAAGGTTTTTTTTATTTACTTTTATTCACCATTTATCAATTTTTTGATTATTTTTTGCAACCATTGCTAAATTACTTTTTCAATGATTTATCTTATAACTTTTGCGATTTTGACCCTCCGTCAATTACTATGTATTTAATCAGTATTTAGAATTATCGGCTTGCTTACTAACTAGCTAGTTTTCACACATACTGCACATGCTGTTCAGGTTATGTTTTATGACTTAAATTAAATTACTCTACAATCTTTTCACTTACCCCTGGTTGGGAATCACTGCCCTAGAATAGACTTAGATAGTCAAAGATGCTTATTTAAAGGATAGCTTTTGATTTTTTTCCAAGAATATCTTCAGTACAATACTCGCATGTCATGTGTACAATAAGAGTTGCTGTAATCATTCCTTGTGTGATCCCTTGAAAGAGCAACACCATTGTAAGAAATGAGGGACAAAACCTGCTGCAAAATTATACATTTTAACGACAACTAATATATTATTGCTTCAGCAGTTGGAGTCAGCTGAATACAGTACATTTAATTATATACAATATATCTGATCAGCACTGCCTAGTTTGACAGTTTGATCTGAGTTTGGTGTGTTGAGCTGGATGGACGGCAGGTAGCCACGCTCTAAAGCATACCCTGCTTTATCGGCTATTTTACACATTAAATTGGACAACAAATTACAAAATGGAGATCATGCTGTATGGAAGACTGTATGGTTTACTGAGCTTAAGTTTAAGACAGTTCCGCATTGGCTTTACTTCACAGACCCGGAAGCTCTGTCCACTAACTATATAGTCATATGTGTGTTTAGCTAGTAATGATGGGTCTCAGTTGTTGCGTGTGCAAAATCACGCAAATACACACACACACACACACACACACACACACACACAGCATGACATAAAACATGGATACTATTTTGGTTATGTTTATAGAGCTATCAAGTTTCAAACCAGCCTATTATATGATTTTAATGTAGTAAATGTATTAATAGAACCAGTTATTAACTACAGTTAATTGGTCCAGAAAAATAGCAGGGTTCTGTGAAAGGCATAAACAACAACATAAAAGCTAATAAATGTTCTAAGAATATTATGGGCTACTGGGGACAAGAGACTGCTGACAAAACACAAACGGTGGCATGAAAATACGTATGCCATTCTTCATGGCTTTCAAAAGTAGCATCACTGTATCACTTTCAAAACACAAGCAGACTGGATATTATAATAGGTTGACAATAGGTTGTCACCTGCAAAGATAGCCTATCCATCTAGTTAGCTTATTGAAGGTATATAAACTTCAGTCCAACTACCATTCAAACATACTGGACCAGTCAAGCACCATACGCATGTCTTTAAAATAATGTTGAGAAACTGGGGGCCCACACCTGCAACATGGCTCAGGCATACAGACAGCCCTTCACTGCTGCAGTAAAAAGAAATGGATGTATCCCTCTGCTGCAGCTTAGAATTCTATACAAACCAGATAGTAACTTTGGAGAAGACCTACTTGAGTTGTCTACCACAGAGAAGCCTTATATTAGCAGTAGAAGAATGACCCTCATTTCCAACAGTGTAGTCATGTTATGAAGGTGTTGCTTCAGACCAAGTATGGACAGGAGCAACACAAAGATCACAGCAACACAATACCGAGATACAATGTACATAAAACCAAATATATTACTGAAGACATTTCTGTGCTGAAGTTTTGGTCAAATCTGTCATCCATCCAGAGAAAAAAAGAGAAATCCTAGATTCTCTTGAAACAACAAAATGTATGTAATTCTGTGCTTCTACGCATGGCTGATATGTTAATGAAAAGTGCTGCAAAAAAAAACCTGTACATATTTCATCTTTTGTTTTTTGGAAGAATGCTACTCCACTAAACCAAACAGAGCCGCAGCCAACAGAGTCAAGTTTGTTATTTCTGCTTCTCTTTTCAAGTTTCCTGTCTGTGTTGCTTTAACCTTTAACCTCTCCAGGTGTGCTGGTAGCTTACGTTTCCAGTTTCATTTCACAGTGTGGCTTCTGAACAACACTGCAACATGCCATATGTTGCCAAAGTGTGTGTATGCATCTATTTTTTTCTCCATATTTCTCTTCATCTTTCTTTAGCTTTTCATGTCTTTTCTTTTTTGTGGTATTCAGTGCTCCTGTCCACAAACCATGATCCCTCTTCCACTCATGTGTCATATACACATATAATTCCGTCCATCTCTCAAATGCTTATCCTTGTATATTTACACATGATTGTTTAATGTGCTTTGCTTTGTTTGCTTTTATTGGATGTCCAGAGTATTTTAAGTTTCCTCTGTTGTGTGTGAGCGAACTTGTTTGTGAATGTTGTTCATACACAAGAACAGAAACAGATAGAGGAACAGAGAGATGGTCCCCTGGTCCACTTTTTAAGAGAGAACAATGATGTATCAGACGGGCACTGTGTAGATATTTGGCTTCAGTGCTCCATAGTAACATTTTAGTATGTACTACTTCTTAGAATATGTGAAAATGACACAAAAAAAGCCCAAAAACTAAATAACATCATTGCCCTCAGTTTACAACACTGACACTGACAACACAAGAATCGATACTGTGTTTTGGGAATTGATACAAAATCACAAAACTATCTCAGTACGATATTTTTTTATATTTTCTTACACCCCTACATTAGATACACATTAAATCACAACTACACTGGACCGTGGTAAATTAATACTTTGCAGAACTAAAAACATCTGACTCAGAAAGCACATCAGACCACTCAGCTCTGTTCAGAAAATGTTTGCAGGGCTCAGTACTATTATTGATGATGTCCTTACTGCTGATATTTCCAACAGCTTACTGCCATCTCTAAGAACAATTTTCTCATTAATCACTTCACAATGTCAATAGCAAACCACAAAAAAGGAGCCATGGTTTGTTCTTTTTTGTCATTTGGTGCCAGCAGTTGTTGCTAACTGTTATCATGAAAATATGTCCCTAAAAGTCTGCAATCATACAATCTACATCAGACAATTCCCAGCTCCTCTCTCATGTATAACATTAAAAGAATGACTTGGGACTCCCTGGTGGTTGCTGCAGCGGCCATTGGTTTGGGTCCAGCCTGTGGCCCTTTGCTGTGTGTTGTCCTATCTCTCTCTCTTCCGTTTCCTGTCGCTCTTCAGCTGTCACTATCAAGTAAAGGCAACAAGAGCCCAAAAAATACTTGAACAAACAAAGAATGACTTAATCATCAACAGCATAGTTTGCACATTGGTGAATCAATATATTCCACATAAAAGACGAGCTTGTTGTTGAATACTGGAGGAAAGCTCAGACAACTTCACTCATTAATCAAGCTCTCCTTGGTAGCATGGAAATTAGATGTATTTAAACAGCTTAATCAAAATACAATAGTTTCTTGTTTGAAGTAGTCAGATGATTGTAGTCCATATAAATGCATTCACAGCCAGATCTCACATTACTTTAATGCTTGTGTTCTCATCAGTTAGTAGGTAAGTAGATTGAGGGGACAGTTTTCATCGACTCAGTGTGTGCAGTATTAGCTTATCAAGTTGCTCCATAGAAATGAATCTGCACTCAGTTAGGACTGAACACACGGAAAAAGAAGTACAAATTTCCAAGGTGAGTGTTTGACTAATCTTATCAGGGGCCATGTTTATGTGCTCATTGATTGAGGGCTCGGTGGCTGAGATTGCCCAGAGTCAATGGGCAGAATAAATGTGGGCAGTAACACACTGTCTGCTTTGTGCACTTAATGAAGTCTGGTTGTCAGCAAGCTTTGGCCTCTTCAATGCTGTCTTAATTCAGAGGCTCCGAAGGGCTCAAACACTGCAGTGAAGTTAAGAACAGGGAGGGCGATGTGAGTGTGTGTAATTGTATGTTTGTGCCTGCTTCTGTGCGTCTGTGTGTGTGTGTGTGTGTAGTGTGTGTGGGGGGGTGTGTGTGTGTGTGTGTGTGTAGGTGTGTGTGTGTGTGTGTGTACTGAGTGGAAACACTGAAGTAGTGCTGTTTGTTACAGTCAGAGTTATACTAGTGCTGATCATCTGACTGTATGTCTTACGTGAGAGTGCATCCTTAATGGCCTTCTGCTTTGTGTGTGTGATGGGTTGCACCGCATTTTTATGTATCATATGGTGTGTGTGTGTGTGGTCACTGCACTGCACAGGATATTGTCTCTACTGTGATTATCTCACTCGTTAATGGATAAGCAGATATTTGCCTGTTTTACTCTCTATGTTTCTCCTTGTCTTCTTCCTCCTACTCCTTATTTTGCCCCCTCTTGTTGTTTATTTTTTTCTTTTTCACTTTATCTTAAATCCCTCCATCATCATTGCACCCTGCCATCCAAAAATACAATCCAAATCTCACCACTCAGATCAACGGGAAGGTTGGTTTTTTCACTCTTTACCCTCTTAAAGCCAAGGCCTGGCAGACTGGAGCCGTGCTGCGCTGGCATCTCGCTAGGCGCCTCAGGCCCGTCCCGGCCTCTCTCTCAGGACCCATCTCATAGTGCAACCCCCCAACCCCCCCCCCACCCCCGCTTAAAACTGCTACTTCCCACCCCATCCTGCTACAGCATATGCTGCCTTGTATCACATCACATTTTGCTCCATGCAGCCTGCTCCTCAGACATTTTGTGAAATGAGCTTTTTCTGAAAGTCCAATAATGTGCTTTCTGCACTTAAAATGATTAATACATTCCCCACCAGCAAAGGATTACATAGAGATGGTCACACTGGTAGTCACTGTGTGAAGTGATTTTTTTTCTTTTCTTAGTGTTTTTAGTTTTGAAAAAAAAGAGTAAGCAAACCTCCAAGTGATTTCAGGTGCATTCCATAACACAGGCTAAAACAAGTTTATAATGATTTGAAGTGTTCTGACCAAGGCTTGCTCAAC
>NW_023339674.1:27036398-27043978 GCF_004916995.1 Morone saxatilis
GGACTTAGGAAGGGTCAATTGTGATACACCTGTTATCTTTACTGTAATTTATTACAGTAAATAAAATCTAACATCTTACTTCCTCTATTTTCATTTATATATATTATAAGAACTTTGTAGGTGAGATTAATGATTGAGATGTCATCTATTTACATAGCTACCTACATCCCTGAAAATAAATTTTAGAAAATGACTGGAGGAGATGGACACAGCTGAAAACAGCTTACAGTAATAACTCTTATCAGCATATTTCTTTAATTGTTGTACCTAGCAACCACTAGCACAGCTACTGTGTTGACTGACATCTCAGCGTGATGGATACAGCACTTGCTGAAACTACTCCTCCATCTTAGGTTAGGTTAGGTCACACGTAAGTAGATTTGGTTTGCAGTAAAAGACAAGGCATTCCTCTTGACAAAAATATTCTAACAACCAACAACTCAGATAATAGACAAACATGATACATGATAAATGATGAATTAATGAATTAAAGGATAAAGTACTAACCATTATCATTTGCCATTCAGCATCCCTTTCACCATTACATGTAATCAATGTTGCATGGATTTATTAGGGATGGTTACTCTATAACAAACCAAATGACACAAGCTTTGTTTCTTGCCCAAACAGAACCTTTGCCTGTTCTTTACATGTGACAAAGAGATTTTAATGATGTGTCACACATCTCACACCTTTCTTGGTGGTGGAACATAGTCTTTACATCAGTCGTGTTTACAACATAGTCTTAGTTCAGAGTTTTTGCTCACTTCACAAAATTCTGCAACTGCGTCAGTCCCATGACGTCCTCTGCAGCATGCTGATCATGTTTTTATTGTCTTGGCTAATTCAAAGGCATGGCTCGTCCCAGCTGTCATCTGCTGTCTGACCATCATTACACTGAGCGGCAGGCTCTGAGCTCACACTGCTTTTACCATGCTTTCCACTTATCTGTGTCTGTAAGAAAACTAGAGAACAAAATAGCCTCAAACATGTTTACAGCTTTGTTTCCCAAAAAACTCTTACAGCTGGATCATTAGTTGGAGAACACTCAGAAATTGTGAGGGAGGGAAACAGCATTGGAAGGATTGCAGCCCTAGCTGAAGTGCTTGTGTTTGATATGTGGATTTGCAGACTTGTAGTGTAGCTTGTTGGTCATCTTTTATTCTACAGAAAATATTTTCATTTATTCTTTTATTTCTTGTTTCTTCAGGGCTTTAAGTCTGAGACCAGAGAATATATAGAGAGATGCTGCATGAGCACAAGGGGTTCTATATGTAATTTCACATTTCAGTTACAATACTTTGTTGGTTTGAACTTTCTTTTAGAAAAGGATGTGCTTGATTCTTGTTACTTGAAACAAGCCATTTGAGCATTGTGGTAACACCAGATAAAGTGGGTTTAATTCTGAGTTCTGCAATATTGGCCATTCTGAAGTCACGTTTGTCTTGTGCTACAGTATATTTAAGTGATATAAAACCCCATGTTTTTTACCTAATGAAAGAAAGATAGCTAAAAGCATATATACAACATCTATATCTATATTATATACTGTTGTGTATTGCTCAGTGCAGGGGAATGACTAGAAATGTTGGCTCAACAACTGCTTTGACACAATGACTATCTAATCACCAGTATGTTCCAGGGTCCCTGAATTCCTGGTACATTAAGGCACTTGGAATCTAAGACGCCATCAGCTTAATGCTGTATGTGGATGATGCATTTATCATCACATTTTGTCATTTCCATTTTGATTGATAGACAGCATGTAGTGACATCAGCACAAGTTTATTCCCACTTCTGCCTTCCATGTTGAGTTGCTAACCAAAGAGTACCTCATGCTTTGCTGTGCTACAGGCTCCTCACCCCCTCAAACTCATCTCTCTGTCACACAGGAAATAAGTAATGTAAGGACACAAATTGAATTACATAATGAATCAGGTTAAAACGAAAATCCGGTCTCACTCCTAAGTGTGGATGTCATGATACCAGAAATGTAGTAGTTGATACCAAAACCAGTGAAATTCCACAATTATCGATACCTACTTTGATACTACGGGAAGAAAACAAAAACAAAACAATAAATCCCATGTAATTCAACATATGCTCCTTTTTATTAAAAACATTTGAACATTACAACAACAGTGATATGTAGCTTTCAAGTAATAAATAAAAAGAAACAACTACTCAACCTACTGGCTTTCATATAGACTGCCAATCAATATCAGACTACTTAATTCTCATTTTATACCTCATGTTTTATTGCCTTTCTTTGTCTGTGATGTGAAAACATCAGATTTCCACACCGTTTGTGTGTCTTGCTCATATATATTTATAAAATCCCAGAGAATTGCACTCCCCTCCGTTTCGATCAGTTATCAATTTTGTGCTCATTTGGAGAATTGGTTTATTGATCAGCTTTGATACAATAACTTTGATATCAAAAACATGCATTATTATGGATGAAGCTGACCCCTCGTCTTAAACAAACAGAGTATTTCCAACATGTGAGAACTCGTCAGACAAGTTGATCGGAGTTCATATGTGAAATGTTTTACTGTATTTCTTTTTCTTTTCGTTGAAAAGAAAGACAGCTGTACTTGTCACCGTCTTCCATGGGGTGTTGTTCTTCTGTGCTGGTAGGCGCTGACTAGAATACTTGTAGGTGTATATGCTGCCCTGTCATGTCAGGAAGAATTGCACCTTACCTACAGCACTACAGAAAAATTAGTACCATCACATTTTCAGAACTTTGGCATGGACTTGGTACTGCAGCATCGGTTCTCGTGACATCCCTACTCCCAAGTCATCAAATACTGCAGGGCGGCCTCTAGCGGCATGTCTGGAGTTAGTAGTTTAGGTTTACTTTTTTGTTGAAACTGAGTAGATTATTTATGTTGGGTGAATATTTCATAGAAATGGACCAAGTTCAACTGGAAGTTAGCTCTTCTGTGAGGCAACTTGCGCTGCCTAGAGTGAAGTTGCATCATCTTGCTCCCTTCATCTCCTTCCACTGACTTTGAAGGCATTCATGTGCAAATGTTTAATGGGTCTCTTAGAAAATGTTATATGAAAGAGTTAAAAGGAGATTTGGTCTTGGGGGGTCCAAACATTATTTTAGAACACGAACAACTCTCAAATCTGTAACCACAAATTCTGATGCACTTAAAACATCAGAGATCAAGTCAGAAATTCCTGTTTTTAAAAAAACGGAAACGCTCCTTCAAGTTGGACTTAAATAAGGAACTGAATAAGGATGCACAATGAACACAATGTTCAACACCTGCCTATCATGCTGCAAGCATTAAAAAATATATGCATATTTTGGCTGAAGTTTTGAGCTGTGGGCTGTACCTGTAGACAGTGGAACTCAAAGGCATTTGCTTTTTTGGGGGCCTTAAAGAGGAACTCCACCATTTTTATACATCACAGGCCTTAAAGTCTGTTTAGGTCTGGTGTTTTACATTCATTGTTAGCCTCTGTTTGGAGAAACAGTCAACTAATCAGAGCTTAATAGATTGGACATCATCTTCCTACTAGGGCTACAACTAACGATTGTTTTTTTCTTTATCCATTAATCTGCCAGTTGTTTTGACAATTAATGTTGAAGTCTATAAAATGTCAAAGAATTGTGAAAAATGCTCATCACAAGTTTCCAGGGCTCAAGGTTATGTCCTCAAATGGCTTATTTTGTCCAGTCAACTGTCCAAAACCCAAATAGTCTTCATGTACTGTCATAAATTGTTTAAATTTACTGTCAATGAAAAGCAGTGAATCCTCATGTGTCAGAAGCTGCAACCAGCAAATGTTTGACATTTTTCCATTTAAAATTATTTACGTTTTACAGTTTTTAATTCAATTATCAAAATTGTTGGCCATTAGTTTTCTTTTGATTGACTAACTAAACAAACTACTTTTATGGGTGTTTTGGGGGGTGCACTACCGCAATAAGTTAGAGAAGCAGGTAGAAATATTGTTACAGAATGTAAAATTATGCAGTTACTTGTATTTATTTGGACAAGGCAAAACTTCCAGACCTGTCTGTATCTTTCTGTGTTTTACATCCACACACGCTGTGTAAAATGTTAAAACACAGTACCAAGTATGACATTCTGACCTGTTACTATAGAATTAAAGGAAAATGATTCAATGAACATTAGACTTGAAGTTAATGTGTCATAGTCTTGTACGTGAGATGCCATTTAGCACATTTTTTAATTCAATATGCTTAATCCCTGTCCATGAATCGAACAATAAGCATGTTGCTACCTCTCCATCTGCACTGCTGCATGACTTCCCTGACAGATGTTTGCTTCCCCAGCCATCTTAGCTTCTCCTACAACTCAAGCTTTTTCTTTCTAAGGACTTGGTTGCCCAAATCTTCTTTACTTGTCCCTCCCTGTCCAGTCTCTTTTCTCTAGCATGCCAACAAGAGTTTGTCTGCATTCTAACTGTGCGCTGCTCCTAATGTATGTTTCTTAAATGTCATAATGGCGACTGAGTGACAAATTCAGTCTCAGTCTGGTGTCAGTCACCATCAGGCCATTGTCCAGACCAACAGTAGCATTAGTAACACCACTTTTCACTTGTGACTCAAACTGTTGTCATTGTGACCATCTTCCATGTCCACGGGTAACTTCATGGCTTCTAATTGACTAATATAAAAACACGATGATTCCCTCAGTGCTGGCCAGCACTTCAAAGCCATTCAGCCATAGAATATGGAGCTCATGCAAGCATCTCAGTGTTACCTGACATGAATCAAACTGAAGAGCTCTTCCATGCATTAGTTTATGGTCTCGAAGCCTCCTGCCAGTATTTTTTCCGCCAATTAGAGTTGTGAAATCTAATATTCAAAAGTTGGCTATTGTCGACTATAAAATATCATCAGATAACTACTTATATGCAGAATTTAGAGAGATGCTGAACCTCGTGTTGTGCAAGTAATTACTTTTTTAACGCTATAATAACACATAACTTCACTTGGATTTTTGACAGAGAGATGATTATAACTTTCACAGGGCAGGAATGGGTTATTTTGATTTTAAATCAATCAATGATAATTGCTAATTGAATAAAAAAATATTAAGAAGCATTTATTATTTATATAGATTTACATTACAAACTGTTACTCAGACAGAACATTTTCATCGCTATTGCATTTGGTAAAAGGTCCATGACTGGGTTAGGCAACCAAATTTAGAGCTTGACTGGGATTTGTTGGTCTTGAAATGGAACTGAATTCAGGACTGCCTAGACTATTTGTGACTTGCAAAACAATTGACCCTTCTGAAGTTCCGCCCCTTTTTACTCTCTGCTCCAAAAACAGTTGAGCAAGCCTCTCTCAGAACCTCTGTCAAGTTCCTCCTTTCCTGTACTTATGCTGGTTCCAAAAGGGGCGGGACTTAAGAAAGGTCAGTTACTTTTTCCTGCGTCTGGCTTCTTATGATTATTGACTTGACAAAGGGTACATTCATGAACAAACATTAGACAGTACACAGTCCAAAACAAACACAAGCTGCACATTTGTCTGTACTACATGTGAATGGTAATCAGCAGCAGCACAGCAGGCTGGACAGATCCACATTGGTCTAACCAGTTCTAAACATGAAGAGGTCATCCAGAATTCAAGTTAATTCCGGGTTTACATGTTCAAGTAAAGTAACAGACAGTTCTATTACACTATTACACTGGGACCACGGAGGGTTGCACAATGATAAAATCAGTCATCATATGGACAGTATGTGTAGGATAAGTTGAAAATACTGCACAAATTGGGGCTTCCCACACATCAGGCCATCTAACAACATCACTGTCAATTGGCAGGCCCTGATTTACATACTCCACTGCCAGTGCTGCGAAGGAATAAAAAGGGAATACAAAGCAAAATTATTGAATAACTCTTGAATTCTTTTAAAGTTAAGTGCTTATTGAGCCTATTGTCAAAATAAAATCATATTTGATATTACATTAGGAATAATATATACATTAGGAATTTAGGCAAATGTATGGATTGCCACAATTTTTATTTTAGAAACAAAAACAAATATTAATTACATTTTCGACATTTGGAACATTTCAATTGGTTTGGTTCTTTTTTTACAACCTTTTTATTTTACTGTGGTAGGGAAAAATGGGAAATGGGAAAAATTATTAGTTTAATTAAATAATCAAAGAAATCCGAAAGTGTAAAATGCATTGTGGTAGGCATAAATGCAGATTGTATTATGACATGCAATACAATGACAATTGTGGGATTTATAGATAAATTACCTTTTATATCTGCTGTATCATATTTGATACATACATTTTCAACATGCTTTTACTATAAAAGCAAAAATAACTACCTGACAACAGGCATTTTAGAAATGGCCTCCAAAGCCCCTTACTTGCCTGCACAGATAATGCACCAGAGGACAGAATACACATGTGGGTTTGTATACAGCTGGATTTTAAGGAAAGTAGTATGACATAGAGGTTTCAGAAACTCATGTATCAAATACAACACAACTGGTGTTATAGGGTTAAAAATTAACCAACAAAAAAATAACATTCTAAAGGGCTCTATGGATAACAGACCACTGGTGTGATAATGTAAGTGAAGATATTGGCACTGCTCCACAATCCGGCACCTTAAATAACTTCCCATAATGCATTACTGTTCCATTTATGCTGTAGTCTTGTGAGGATTATTTTTTTGGGGAATGCTACAAACCACACACCTTACATTGCGTTCATGTCATGTTAAACTGAAATGTTTGCTGAAGATTCACTAGTATCATTCAATATTCAGATTTAGTACTTTGGAGAAACAGTGCTGACGTAACTGCTGGCCAACTGAGGCTAACACATCGTATTTTAGTACGCTACCTATCCTCCCTTTGCTGTGGTAAGGGTAATTTCAGGTAATTAAAGGTAATTTCAATGTTATGATGTCTATCAGTAAGATCTCTGACGTATAACTGGCCTCCATTTCCCAACACACAAAGAGTTGTGTCTCTTCCTTCTGTTAGCATCCAAATTTTAAACCTTTCTATTTGCATCCTTCCCTGGTACATCAAAATTAAAAGCTTATTTATGTTTGTCAGAGCCAATTTTGCTCTGAAATGTTTCCGAGTTAAAAGCAAAGGTGACTGGGAAACACTTCCCACATTGCCACATTGCAGACAGGACACACGTGTGTGTGTTGGGAGATCAATAGGGAAATGAAATGTCAAGGCCTGGCTTTTGCTGTGCACCTGCTAAAAATGTACTGCCACTATTAGATGACTGTCCCACTGCCATGCAGCATGACATGACAGATCCAGTTTTCCCCAATAATTTTAGGGTAAAATCTATAATCCAATGTTGTTTGAATGTAAAAAAAAAAAAAAAGTCTTATCATATCTGGCGTTGTAATGCATTTTTATCATTTAATGTAATGTGTTAAATAAAGAAAGATTCATGGCATATGAAATCTGTGACCCCTATTAATCTATTTTGGCACTGATAGATACGGTAACAATAGTAATAATAATTATGTTAGTAAATATGACAATATCTTAATAACACAACATGATGATACTATTAATTAATTAATTAAT
>NW_023339674.1:27044038-27054350 GCF_004916995.1 Morone saxatilis
CATTTTCCCCTCAGGATGAATTGTAAGAACTTTAGTGATCCCTTAACTGTAAATGTTGCACCATTACAAGCCAGAACTTCAATATATTTGATACTTTGGTTTATGATCATATACCATCAAAACTAATGACATTTCCGTCAGCCTCAGCTGCACTTTGTGTTTAGTGCCAATAAGCAAATATAAATATATATAAATATGCTGAACTAGGATGGCGACCAGAGTATTTGCTGAGATCTGGGAACACAGCAACATCGCTAAAAACAGGTCAGATGGGGCACCAAACATAAGCAGTCAGACAATAAGAGAAGTTGTAAAAAAAAAACAAAAAAAAAACAACAACTCTAGTTTAGTCAAACTGTTTCCTGGTACCTCAATTGTACCATTCTTACAATAGTTGTTTTCCAGAGCAGTGATAGTCTCAGTTTTATCTCCAAATGAAGTGAAATCAGTAAAGGTCAACACCAGTAAAATAAGGTTAAACTGAGAAAATAACAATATAAAGTAAGGACAACAAGTAATAAACAAATAGCAAGATACATTAACATAAAAATACTTTTAAGTTCCTTTTAGAAAAATAAATAAATGCTTTGACTATCCATGTGAGGTAGTTTAGAGTTTCTCTCGCCTCTGTTTTCATGCTAGACATATGCTAACTATTTACAGCAGAGATCAGACCCAAACTTATAATGAAGAGGTTGGCTATTTGGTTTCCAAGTCGGGTTTTGAAAAGTAGGCATTCTCAGCATGAAGTAATACTGCATCACTGGTAGTGATCAATAATGCTATCGACCCTGAAAATAAATATATTTGCTGTCAGGTTGTAAAAATCATATTTGACCCTATTGTACTTTTAATCTAAGACTCAAAATATACGTCCTGCAGCATCAAATATGTGACCAGCCACAGTAAGACAAGATTTCCCCTGAGCCCCTACCCAACTGACCTGGCAGTGTGCCCCGAAGCCTTCCTCCTCCCACTCCTCCTCCTCATCTTCGTCCATCTTGTCCCCCTCTCTCAGCCCTTTGCCTCCTCTCCTCCTCCTCCACATCATGTTCTCCTCTGCGGTCTTAATGCCAGCCATCTGCATTTCAGAGCCTGCTGCTTCCCATGCCAGCAGACAATGCTGTTCTTGTATGAGCAGCGCCCAAAAACTATACTCTCTCCTCCACAACAGTAACATTTAGCCCACGCATGTGCTTCAAAACTTAATGTTGTCAGTCATCGTTCAGCCACACATACTGTACATACTACTAGCGCTACTTCTCAGTTCTCAGCTCCAGAGTGATAGAATTTATAACCCCGCTCTCTCCCCTCTTTAGCTAAACCAAGACGAAACCCTTAGAAGTCTCTGATCCACAGTGTAAGCTCCTCACACTCATACTCCAGCCCCCAGCTTAAATCACACTTTGTGAGTCAGATTTTCATGACTCTCTGTCAAGTGAGCGAGGACTTCACTTATGCAACAGAGCCTGCATATTTAATGCTGACACACTAGTGTTGCACTAATTCAAATGTAGTAATGAGGAAACAGATTCCACAACTTAAGGGAGATTTCTAAGGAAGAAAGCTAACAATAGGGGAGAATCTTTTAGTATTCCCTCAACACACTTTGTGTCTCAGCATCAAGATGTGATGAAAGTGCTCCTGACTAGCAGCACAGGAGACTCCAGGTGCATTTTAATCCCTGCAGCCCAGCAGGAAACCTCCATTCTCCAGAGAAATCGAGCTACACACCTTAGGCATAGCCTCTCAATTTACCCCATTTCCAAGTGAAGATGGCACGCCGTAATTTAACATCTATCGGCGAAGAGCTGGTATAATATCAGGTAATGCCATTTCAGAGTCATGGGGCTCTGAGAGGGGAAGCCAAACTAATCCTTTGGTCCCAGACTGTAGTAAAGAGTGCATGCAAGAGGACTTTTACCAATGAGACTAAAACGTTTCTGAAAGGGCAGTTAAATTAAGGGTTCGTAGGAAGTGTTATCCAAACTTGTCTAAAAGAAAAAACAACTGCCAACCTTTTGATTAGTGGATGGACCTGCTCTACCTCCTGAGCCACAGCTGCCCCAATAACATAGCAACATGATTACATGTCTGACCTACTGTGGCTACCACTTGGAGAACCCAAAAGAATAACCCGGTCTTGCTCCCAAGTCATCATATACTGCCTCTTGGTCAGTGGCCCCCCGTTTCAAAATAGTCACCATAGGTTACCCTCTAGTGTCATTACTGGACGTGTCAGCCATCAAAGACAGGTGACAGAGTATAAAGAGCAAGAAAGTAAAAAATATTATTATATTATATATAATATATATAACCTAACAAAATTATCTGAAAATGCTATCAAACCAAAAACCTTGAGTGAAATCAGTGGTAGTAACATTGTCTGAAAGAACACTGACAACAGATAGATCTTAGATCTTCTCTGTTAACTGTAAACCTCAGAAGCTAACATAGCATTACTGTTATTTTATATATAACATGTTAGCCAAAGGACTAGAAATCTCAACTGAAACAGTTGTAATGAAGAGTAGTTAGGTAGCAGGAGAAGAGGAGAGAGAGAGAGAAACCTGCTTATAAGTTTGCTATAAACTCACTTAAGCAGCAAAACATATCCACTCTCCATGAAATAGTCTTAAACAGATGGATGATGAGACAGTAAAAATCCACCAGGCTGAAGCTAATGTTATTCAGGCTCCTCAGTCCTGACCAGTTCACACACACCCTAGCACAGTACAAGCCAGGCCAGTCCAACATGAAGTCAGACCAGTGGCCGAGCCTGCCCCCCTCTGTGTCCTCTCACACTCCCTCTCTTTACCCCTGCAGTTCGTCGTGTGCCTCCCCGTTTCTCCATCCCCCCCACCAATCATGATGTGATGCCCGGCGGCAGCGTCAACCTGACCTGCGTTGCTGTCGGGGCCCCCATGCCTTATGTCAAGTGGATGAGAGGCGAGGTGGAACTGACCCGGGAGGAAGAGATGCCGATTGGCCGCAACGTCCTAGAGCTCACCAACATCCGACAGTCTGCCAACTACACCTGTGTGGCCATATCCTCCCTGGGCATGATCGAGACCACGGCCCAGATCACTGTCAAAGGTCAGGAACACTCTCACAGAGGGCAGTGGAAAGGTTGGAAGCAAAAAACAAAAACATTTCTGAATAATTTGTTTTGAATCATTTGTAAATAAATGCAGTTAATGTTTAAACATTTGCTTTTTTCTAAATGCTTTTGTTGGTGATAGTGAAGTTTTTTTGTGCAGTTGAATGGAGGCCCAAGGATGCAAATGTTCAAATGTTCAAATGATTTAATCAAATAGAATTTTTTGCAAGGAAGTTCATTCTTGACCACAGGAACAGCATGTGTGGCTAAATAATTTTACATCCTGTCACTAGCTTTTTTGTTGTTGTTTTTTTTTAGAATATCTCAGTCACATGCAGTTGGAAGTTTGAAAAAAAAAAGAAAATTTTGTTTGAACTAACTAGCTAACCTGACCTGAGTTTCCAACGACAACCTCCCAAATGGTTGTGTAACACACCATTTGGAAACGGGCAGACACTTTCAGTTTCAACCAATCAGATCAATGAACCATATAACATAGTCAAACTCTCGCTGAAGTCAGTTGGGAGAAGAATGAAAAGATCTTTTCCATGGAGAAAAGCCTTCAGTGGTGTTCTTTGCTCTTCTTTTAGTAAAGAAATACTCTCCAGTTCTGACAGAACTGATGCTAGCAGCATCTACGCTACCCTCTAGCAGCAGCCACCATTCCCACACACTAGGGATTCATATTTTTCCTGAAAATAAGACATTTTCTATCCCAGGGACAGAAGCACACCATCCCTAGAATCCGGGAACTGCACTGTTTTTTAACATTGAACTTCAGCTATAGTTAAAACACATGCAATGAGGAATATTCATAAACCTATGGGTACTCAACCTGACAGCTTTAATGTATTATTTGGGGGTATTAATAATTATTTTGGCCTAACCCTATCACACATGCTGTCACACACACCTAGCGCTAAACCATGCCTGTAGCTGCCGGTAGTAATTTAAAGGATGCTGATAGGTCAGAACCACTGTGGAATTTTGTGTGATCTTGTGATTTTGCTTAGCAAGGTTACCATTTTGTGCCATTTATGCCACGCTGTCATTGGTTTAATGGAGCACAGCTGGGGTTACCTGCAAAACAATCTGCTTTCCATTAGTCCATGCTGCTAGTTAGCTACACTAGTGACCACAACAAGTAGAATAAATTTATGTAAAAATAAAGTCAAGTATTGTTTCAGTTACATAGTGAGCATGATGGCATACAGTCTTATTTCCATTCATTGAAAAAAAAAACTTTGCTATTGTATTAATTACTGTGAGAAAGAAACATGTTTAATTAGTTGGATTTGTATTGCTTTAGGTTGTAGGTGTATAGGAATTATGGATTTCAGACTACAAAGAGCACCAAGTAGATATAAGACAAAAGGTAAAAGATAAAAGGCTCTCAGAAATACAGCCTAAGTATTGCAGATCCTCAGGGAAATGCCAGTAGACAAACTCATAAAACAGCTTCAATATGAGGCATTCATTCCTATGTGTGTACAAAAATATATTAAATAAACATTAATGTAATGCTATATAGCATTGTGGATTTACTATGATGTCCTTACCGATGTGTCTTTTGCAGTTCAGTGCATTATCTGTCTTTATGGTGGACTGATTTTGTATGTAGAACACCAATACTATTATAATATAATACTTTGTACCTTTACACACTGAAAGAATTTTAACTTTGACTTGACTCAAAATCATTCAGTTAATGATTCATATTAAATATTTCAAGCTGAATTAACATAATTCCATTCATTTCACTGATCTCATTTCATTTCACTATATTTTTATATATTTTTAAAATTCGAATTACATTCAAGGCAGAGAGAAAGCCTTATCCATTTCATTTGATATAGTGTGAGCTAATGTGGAGTAAAACCACTCAATTGAAGGTGAATGAATCGGCTGTTTCCTTTTAGTCTACATCAAGGTGACAACATAATTACGATGAATGATACTGACTTTCTGTGGTTCTGAAAGACTCCATGTCAGTATTAAAGTGAGTTTAGTGAATTCATTGAAAGTCCCTGTCGACACAAGCTGAGAGAGAATGCAGGGTCAACCCCGAGGATCTTATTCTCATCACAGGAGGATCCCTCGTAATCAGGGTCCTCAATCTCAGACACATTCTCCTCTACTTGACAAAGACCTGTGAACCTTTGCTTAGAGGTCATTTTCAATTGAGAAAGAGTATAAAGAGCACCAAGAGGTTATGTTATGTTAGGGCCCTAAAACATAGGGAAGTTTTTTTGAAATTTATAAAATTGCATGTTGTTGCTGTTATTTAAAGATGGGGACAGTAGGATCTGCTTTTACATATATGCACATCTAATGAACTCCAGCTCTGCTTATGTAGACTATAGATGGATTTACATGGATGGTACATGCACCCATCTGACTGGCAACATAATACATGTGCTGAGCCTGCTAGCCCTATGCAGATTAGGAGAAGACAGAGACAGGTTCCTGAATGATAATTAACACTTAGACTGACAGTGTTGAAGGGCTCCATGTACTCAGGGTTACAGTGGGTGTTCCTCCTGCCAGACCTTCATGTCAGAGAGAGGGGAAAACTGTAGAAACTTGTCTGACTCTCTTGTCTGTCTCCACTCTCTAACAGCCCTGCCCAAGCAGCCCACCTCCCTCATTGTGACAGAAACCACAGCCACCAGTGTCACCCTGACCTGGGACTCTGGCAACCCAGAACCAGTGTCCTACTATGTTATCCAGTACCGCGCCAAACTCTCTGACAATGGCTTCCAGGAAGTAGATGGAGTAGCCACAACCCGATATAGCATTGGCGGTCTCAGCCCCTTCTCCGAATATGAGTTTCATGTCATGGCTGTCAACAATGTCGGCCGGGGTCCTCCCAGCGGCATCGTGGACACGCGTACAAGTGAGCAAGCACCCTCATCGCCTCCTCTTCACGTCCAGGCTCGCATGCTGAGCTCTAGCACCATGCTGATTCAGTGGGAACCTCCGGAGGAGCCCAACGGCCAGATCCGGGGCTACCGAGTTTACTACAGCTCAGAGCATGAAACGCCGCTCAGTGCCTGGCAGAAACACAACACGGATGACAGCCAGCTCACCACCATCTCAGGTCTAACCACAGATATCACCTATAGCCTGAGGGTGCTGGGCTTCACATCTGTGGGAGACGGGCCTCCATCTGATGTTCTGCAGATCAAGACCCAGCAGGGAGGTGAGAGCATGCTTACTAAGTTAGTCACATTGCATTGTGTGCCACAGGGTCAGATTTTTGCCGGGTGCTGGAAAGTGAGTCAAATACAGACGCAAACAGTGTTCAGTTGGTTGGGATCTGCAACTTTAGCACTAGATTCAACTGCATCCTACAAACTGGTTGCTCAAATCATTTCCATTTCTTTCCATTCTCGCTTTGTGGTTCACACGCAGTGTAATCGTTTTTTTCGTACACTTTTGTTAATATTAAAGATGAATTGTAAAGATGATTTATAGCATTTTATGTTTTTGATTTTTCAAAATTTACATTATTTTGAATTCTTTTGGCCATAGTAATCATGTAGTGAAAATCTAAAATCGGTATCTACGATATCGTGTTAACCCTAGTCCCAGGTCTACACAACACACTAATTGTGAGCAGTATATTCGCACTAGAATAGTGAGAATAGAAAATATACTCCAAACAGTCAGTATTCATACTTAAAAACACTTTTTTGACTGTGCTGTTGATACACACAATTGGGCGGATGTGGCTCTGGAGGTAAAGCAGGTCATCCACTTATTAGAAGGTCAGCGGTTTGATCCCAGACTCACTGCTCCGAATGCATGTCAAAGTGTCTTTGAGCAAGAAACTGAAATTGCTCTTGATGCTGTGTATTGGTGTATGGATGTGTGTGTGAATGAATTAGTTTCTGTTTGTGATGAGACGTTGTCATCACTGTATGAATAAGCCCATTTACTATGCAGTGCAGTCCATTTGTCCTGCAATGCAATGCTCACAAGAAATTGATTAATTAATTGGCAGTTACATTCCAAAGTTGAAATTTCGTTGAAATCCATCAGTGCATATTGTTCTTTTTTTTGGTACATTAACTGCAAAAGCACTTTACTTTTAAAAATAGCTTAGAATAAATACACTATTAGAAACATTAACACCAACAAAACTAGCACTGTAACCAACAGTGTATAGCTAACTGTCATCGGCACATGTAGCACCTCTAAATTACATCTCTATGACTTCCATAATTATTGTGCAATTAGAAAGCAGTGTAATTGAGATTGACGCCTAGCTGGCATTGGCACCAAGCTACATGTGTACTTGTGTTAAATGTGTGTGTCTGTGTAATGGACCCATGGATAACTTATTGGTAGCAGCAGAACTGTGTGGGATAAATTTAGTCACACTGTGTTACACTCCCATCATTTTGAAACGGCAGAAAAACAGAGCTGTAATGTGAAACATTAGTCCGTCAAATATTCACCAGCTGAGATGAACACAGTGGGTAATTTATTGCACAAGAATACTCAGGAGCATATACAGCATGCGTGGGCGTGTGTGCAGTGTGAAGGTCTCACACATTTTATCCTCAAGGACAAAGTGGCTGCCTGCACGTAGAGGAATAATAATAGTATTTCATTCACAGAGAGGCTGTTTGTCAGTGTTCTCAGTTTACTGTGCTCGGCAGAAAGAAACATGACATCACAACAGGGCTGCAACAGAAGATAAAGCCACCCAAATTCAGCTCACCCACTTTATTCATTTGCAGAATCAAGTTCAGTACCCCTCCAGGCTGACATAAATTATAAGTCTTTCAACCTGTTGTTTTATCAGTCCTCATATAACATTTTCCCAAACATGCCATCTATTATGTGACCATCTACTATATACTGTATCATATCATCAGCAAAATAATCACTGGTTTATTACTGGCAACTTTTATAGGAGCCTTCAAGACTTTTATAGAGTGTCTAAGGGCTTACAACATTATGATAAAAGTATATGATGGCCATTCCCATGCTCAGTTATGTCCCATAATAGGTTGCAGATGTTTTTTGGTAGATACCATTTGTTACACAGATTTGGTGCAAAATTTAACACCAAAACCTTGTCACCATTTAAAAAAAAGATTCATGCTGTGATTTTATATATACATAAAAATGTTTTATACATTTTGAGATTCTGTAAGAATTGCATATTTTGGTAATTGGTTGGCGAGTACTTTATGTTCTGGAAATTAACCCTGAAGCCTGTGAATGCCCTTGGTCTTTATTTGTGGCTGTGCAGTTTAATGGGGCTGGGATTATCCTAAAGGTCAAAATGGGTTATTTTATTCAGTGACATTAAGTTTAAAAGATGGTCACACTAAAATGAAATTGCTACCAAGGGGTTAACAACATCACACATGTATACAATTGGGCTCATCGAATTCACAGTTTCAGGATTCCAATTTTACCCAAACTTCCTGGGATTAGCATAAAATTGGCATGTCTGTAAAGAGGAGACTTGTGGGTACTCATAAAACCCATTTTCATTGAGATATCTTGAGGTCAGCGATGAAGGGACCACTTTGAAAATGGCCATGCCAGTTTTGGAGCGTTATTAAGCCACCTTCTCTACTAGCTAGACATTACATGGTTGGTACTAATTTCGTATGATTTCCATATCTTCAGAAGTCACAGGAGAGATGTCAATCAAACACAGTCTGCACTTCCAGACTTCCCTGAGAAGAACCCTAGTCAGACAAGTGAAAACACCTTTGTCAGTGTGCTTTAAAGGGGCTTTAAAGCTACAACAGGTTTGGCCTTATGGGGGCAGTGGAACAAGCTAAAAACACAACACAGACAAATAGTCACTTTAAACAGTTAAAAATAAACAACAAAAAAAAGTGTGTTTTTGCTTGATTAACAGGATTTTAAGCCATTCGCAGATCAACCGTGATTATTGCAGCTTTTTTGACTCACCTCAGCTCCACCATACTTACACTGTAATTGGGATTTTCAGGGTCCAGTAACTGACAAATATGGTAGGGAAGTAGTAAAGCCACGACCAAGCTTCATCAGCGACATCAAGACATCACAATCTGGCTGTACAGTGATAATGGTGTTTGGAGAAGCTGTGGCCTGCCATATTAGCAGAACACACCTCAAATACGTCCTGGACATGAAACATCTGTTCGTAAATTAAATTCTTGGTTTCACCTCAAAGGGTTTAAAAGTGATAAAATCCTATAATACTTCCTTAGTTTGTTTGCTGTTCTGAATACTGCTGAGCACCTCTCTATGCCCGGCTTCCCACTTCACCTCCGGACTTCCTAACTTTGTATTTCCACTTTTGAATTCTTCACTGTCTCTGTT
This sequence comes from Morone saxatilis, assembly GCF_004916995.1. NCBI lineage: Eukaryota > Metazoa > Chordata > Actinopteri > Moronidae > Morone > Morone saxatilis. Next base: position 27,053,475 of record NW_023339674.1, read on the forward strand.
CTTGACTGTTATTTCTTTATCTCTTTGTTTCTGCCTCAAGTTCCGGCTCAGCCATCTACTTTTGAGGCCGAGGCTGAGCTGGACTCACAGATCATGCTCTCATGGCTTTGGCCTGTCCAGGACCCTATCATTGGCTTTGAACTGCTCTACTGGGAGGCCAACAATCCCACAGACAAGGTAAATACCACATTTAAAAGGTAGGTTGATGGGATGAATGTGTACAATATATATTTTTGTTGTGTTTACCTCAGGATGAGTTTGCCAATTATGAGATAGTCTTCACTTTGTTTCCCTCAAACACAGCCTTAGATCCATGTTATGGATAAACTCAAACCAGTGTTTTTCAAATCGGACCTGCCAGGGGGTCATTTGAGGAAAGATGAGGGAAATGCTAAATAAATAATAGAACAATAAATACAATCTACTTACTAATCACCTGAGTGTGTATTATTATAAAATACAAGTATCTTAACATATAAATATGTTCTTTGTCATGCTCATCTTTGTAATTGCATAAACAGTCAGTGTTGACTAGTCTGCACCTGCCAGAAAGCTGCTGCTCCTGTAATTTAGTTTGCTAGCTTGCCTACTAGCAAATGCTTTTGAATGGAATAATAAAAAATAGAAATATTGAATCTAATGTAATAATTAAAGATATTACATGCAAATGTAAGAATTGTTGCATTAATAAAAGCTGTAAGCTAATGCTATTTGGGGGACCTTGGCTTGGAAAGGTTTTGGAACTTCTGCCCTAAACTACACCTGCATCAGTTTGTTCTGATTTGATTGAATTTATCTCAGTTAAGCACATAAGAAGATTTGAGTAATTTCCACTGTTATGCAGACGACAGTCAGATTTATGTGCCTCTTAAAAAG
>NW_023339674.1:27054450-27063155 GCF_004916995.1 Morone saxatilis
CTACAGCACTGTGTAAAGACATCATTTGACCCTAAAGCTGTAAAATGTAATAAATGTATAATAACGCTGATGATCAGGACCTTGCACTTTGTCCCTGTTGGGTAGCATCATGTCACATAAATTAGATGGTGACTGCCAGACAAGCCTTAATACTTGTTTCTAGTAGGTGGCCCTTCTTGTTGAATATCACTGTGTACATATGTTCAAGGTGTCAAAATTCAACACCAAGCCAGGGTCACACCATTCGACGCACAGTCACAAATAGTACAAATTTTATTCATGACGGTCTTTAGATTAGATTTAGATTCCCGAGGAGGATTTCATTAAAATACAGAGTGCAAATCACTAAAAATGTCCGACTTCCTTTTGGGTTTGTGGTATGGGTACAAGAAGCTTTTTTTGTTTGTCTGGTCATGATACATGTGCCTACTCATTTAATACATATCAGTAAAACGTGCTTCAGGGGCTGAGTTTAGGGGGCGCTGCCAGGCCATTTTGCCACGCCAATATGACCCATATAATCCAAAAATGTCTGCCGTTGAATTTTGTGCCGTGTTTCATGAGTTTCCAAGCAATCCTCATAGTCTTGTATTAAAACAGTATTAAAATAATCCAGTGATAGTTGTCTGTACATCCATGAGCACACTGCAAACAGAAACTGCTAATAGCTAACTAGCATTATTAAAGGTTTGCTAAATATAGTCTACAAAAAACTGGGTGACTAGCAGTACCTACCTGTAGCTGACATTATTAACAGCCCGTCTGATGTCCTGACGGCTTTAATTTATTCTGTCATATGTTAGTGTTAGCATGTTTACAATCTGTCAGATTAGCAAAAACATTTCTGACATTCTCCATTTTCACATAGAGTCAAATTTTACATTCAGTTGATGAAAAAACCCTAAAAAACTTGGATAATTCTTGATATATTCTTAAAGTTACGACACTTAAGTCCTGGATAGTAATCATCTGGTGATATCGTTATATTTAAATCTGAGTGTCGTCTGTATAATTATGATTAACTAAGCGGAAGCTCAGAGGGGACCGTGCCTTTGCTGTGTCTGCTCCTAAATTATGGAATGATCTGCCTCTGCACGTTAAACAGGCCTCTTCTCTGTCTGTTTTTAAATCCCTTCTTAAAACCCATCTCTTTCTCTGTGGCCCTTCCTGACACCTAGGATAAGATGTCGACTTTATTTACTTGATCTCTAATTTCTTATTTTGATTTGCTTTTTTATTGCTGTGGATATTATTCTCTTACTCATGTTTTATGTCTTTTCATTTTATTTGTTGTATTTTATATTGCTAATTTGTCACCTCATAGTGAGCGGTTATGTCTTTTATTTATGATCGTTTCCTATTTATTCTTCTGTACAGCACTTTCGGTCCAACCATTTGGTTGTTTTAAAGTGATTAACAAATAAAGTTGGATTGGATTGGATTGAAGTTACCTTCATGATCTCATTGCTTTCATCTCTCCACAGCATCGTCTCATTTTCGACCCAGCAGGCTATTATGCAGTTGATGGTCTAAAGCCGGATACACTGTACATGTTCTCCCTGGCAGCAAGATCTGAAATGGGTTTAGGAGTCTTTACTCAACCTATTGAGGCCAGGACCGCCCAATCCAGTAAGTACAGCCTTCAGACCTCTGATGTCACTTTGGTTCAGGTTATTTGGTCAGGATGAAAAGAAAAATATCCATTGCTTTTTAGTTCTGGTCAGTTTTATGTTTAAACTAACTTATTACAATGAACCAAGAGGAGTAAACATGAGGTCACATCAGTAAACAGGTAAGTCATTTATTGGACAGTGTTGGTGAGGTCATCCTGCATCACCAGTTGTTATATGGACACCATATAGATGACTGACAGCAGGTCATGCTGCCCTTTAATGTAGGGCTGCAGTACTCAAATGTGTGTGTATGTGTTTTTGTTACTTATTAGGGACCTTTTCTGCTCCAAACACTGACTTCAACAAGACCATAAGGGGACGAAATACAGGCCATAATGTGACAAAATGTCATTTCTGAGGTCCTGGTTAAGGTTATGGGTAAAGTGTGAATTTAGGTTAGGTCAAAGTTAGGTTATTTATTTTTTCTATGTACCAACTCACAATGTACATGTAAAGAGGTGGATGAAAAGCTTTTAGTGTGATGCATCAAAACACTTGTGAGTAGTGTCTCTAGTGGAGTGTCTAATCTTCCATTAAAGTGTAGCTTAACATAGCTCTCATGATTGTCTTGTTGCATCATAGTGATTCAAGCACATACACATTAAATAATGTGTGTAGTGGCTTTAGACTTTACTCACCTTGGCATTTACAGTATAATGATTTCAATGAATATGAACTGATACATAATTCAAGGAGAGGTTGGAGGATTTGAGACTCCTGACGTGATTGTTCTTTGTCATCTGTTTTACAAATGTAAGTAGAGATTTGCTTTTATCCAGAGCTTTGTAACTCTGACTGTCAGCTCAATAAGGGAGCAGAACCTCCTATTCTGAATCAGCCATTTGTGTGTGATATTACAACACAGTAATACTAGCTGCAGATGCACTGTGTAGCTCACAGAACTGTGTAATTGCAAATCTCAAGTGTCAAACTCTCAAAATGTAATCACTAGTGTAGCATTAATGTGTACACTTTTTTTCCACATGTCAGTCACGCTTGATTTTGCTGAACATGCAACTTAATTACAAAGTTCAAGCACCAAGGCGACATCAGAAGAAAATTCTACAGCATTTTTTTGGTCTGCCATAAAATCCATTGTTTCACCCAAGCCATAATTCATAAGCACACTGGTATTGCTTGATATTTTTATATATACATTTTTCCTGCTCTCCGTTGCCTTTGCGTAACAAATAATCTGGCATTGCACATTTTGAAAAATAGTCTAATAAAGGCACTGAGTCAATACACACAGTATATTATGATGTAAGACCAAGAAAGCACAAACAGACCGTTGCACAGAGAGACAGCTTTTATCATGACTGTCAGGTTCTTTCAAAATTATAGTTTGTCATGTAAAACATCTCATAGCGTGTGCTGTTTTGCAGGACTTTGAGTTCTACTGTTCAATCACTCTTCCCACACTGACTAATACTATTGACCACCTTTAAGTCACAGCTTGACTGCATATCTAGCATTGGATATATCTTCTCTGGCATGATATGGAATTGAACCTGCAATATTTATGACACCTCCAAGAAGGAATCTAAGCCCACTATTAACTATTTGTCTGATCTGTCAGGAGTGAAATCCCTGAACTAGCAGTCACACCACAAACAAAAGAGTTTAAAACTAGAACCTTTGATTTCCAGTTTCTCATCACTCATTTGGCAGGCAAACCCATCATGTCAATAAACTTGCCAACAGGTCTAAAGACCCTGACCACAGCTGTCACTTGCTGCTTGTCTAACTCCCTCCATCTTTTCATCCATCTGCCAATCTCTGTTATCTTTGTTTTGTTTATTTGCTGTATGTATCTGAAGTTTCTCATATTCTAATTCTTAAACCTGACAGGCCATCAGAGGAGATGTGCTACAAAAGAAGCGATCTCATCACGTTTTGTTTTCAGCAGTGGTAGGCTGTCACAAGACACGTTAGTGTTGTTTAAACGAGATAATACACCTGAATACACATGGTTATTTCAAATGTACCTCTGTGCTGCTACAAAGCAGATCTGAACCACATTTTTTTACCACCTTTACTTTTTTAAATAAATAATGATGCCAAGTTATGGAGAGATTTGTAACAGTTTATTCAGTTCAGTTTGTTCCAGGTTTTATTTATAACCTGTAAAAGTTCCAGTTGGGTGACTTATATATAACAAGACGTTGTGTGCATTATCACTGAGGCATCGATCCGATGTATTAAAGATACATTTGAAGCAACTGCAAATGCAATACAATACGATTCACTCCTTTTCTAAGGCAGTGCAATTTGACATGATTTAATTCAACACACTTGTGTGATTGTTTGATGATATGCTGATGGTCTTGAGCCCAAAAATCTATAGAAGAGCTTTAAATGTTCAAGAAAACCAACCTGTTTTAATCCAAGGCTGTTGTTTCAGATAGTGATGAAAAGATGGGTTCGTTTTCCTCTAAATACATACAACTTCCCTGTGAGATCATGAGTGGCAGTTTCAGTCCCAGAGATATTACCTGATCCTTCAATCAATGCAGTCTGCCCTGTTTCTCAGCATGACACCACTTTGTTTTTATCCCAGTAATATCTTATTTTCCTTGTGGGGTATCATTCTTTTTCTGTCCAAATCTTGATTCCTTTCTCTCACAGACACCCACCTCTGCTCTAAGTTTTGTTTTTTTTCATAACCCTGTGTCTATTTGCGACTTTAATCGGCTGCAGTGCATCTCCCACACGTGGATCTATGTCTGTTTGATCTATTGCATCTCTGTATGGATGTATCTGAAGGTTCTTGTGTGTGTGATGGAATTACAGCTGTTCATGCATGTCTCATGCATGTCACAAGCACCTCTGCTGCAGGCGAACAAACCAGCCTCCAACACTGTTCAAAAGTAACCTCGCTGGGTTCACATGCTCTGCTGGGGCTGCCAAACCGCAGGTGTGCATGATAACAGTCCCCTGTGTTATCTCTCCCACCTGCTTCACACTCATTTCAGCTGTTGGTTTTGCTGTTGTATTATGTTGTATTCTGTCCTTGTGTATTATTGTGCCTAAATGCATTCATCTGCAGTGTATCTGTTATACTTTTACAGTTGGTGAAGCTTCACACTGTGCTAGTTCTGTGTCTATGTTAGATAACTGTTGTTTCACAGAAAGGTACAGTATGAAGTTTCACCCTTGTTTTTGTCTTCCTTCTGGACTGTAAAGATCGTGTAAAACAGGGTGAAAACTCAAGCTATTAATTCACTGAATATGTAATGTAGGTCAATGATTTTGTTATTTTTTATGAAGAAAACACCTTTATTGTTCAATGAAATACATAATTACATATTAAACCCTAAGAGTTAACCATCCAGTCAACAGTTACAACTGATTTGATTATCATGGTTTGTAGGAAATATATATATTATATTTTCTCCCAAGCATAATGGCAAATCTGTGTAGTAGGATAAAAGCAAAATGTATAGGACTTATAGGCTAGCCAGCCAAACCCAACTCGTCAGTTTCCGTAACACATAAGCACGATATCTCAGCAGTCCAGATGGTCAGTTGCACTGTCTTCCATTAACCACCCTGCTTGACCATTACCCTCCGTCCTCCCCTCCCATCAGCCCCTTCAGCCCCTCCCCAGGAGGTACACTTGCTTAGCCTCAGCTCCACCAGCATCAAGGTGAGTTGGGTGGCGCCGCCCACAGATAGCCACCATGGGGAGATAGTGTGCTACTCCCTGGCCTTCCAAGCAGTCACAGGGGAGGATGTGGAGAGGCACCACGTGTCAGGGATTGGTGCTGATGTCACCAGCTACGTGCTGGAGGACCTGGAGAAGTGGACTGAGTATTTGGTGTGGGTGAGGGCTCACACTGACGTTGGGCCCGGCCCGGAGAACCCTGCAGCCCGCATCAGAACTAAGGAAGATGGTATGTTGATGGTGTCATAGGGAGCAGCCTGGGCCTTCCGGGAAATACTAACCCTCCACTACTCACTATGCTCCTCTCCAGCTGCTGCAATTTCACAAACTATTATGTGTGATGTATGTGCAAAAACACACTTTTTACTAAAAGAAATGAGCAAGGGCGTATTTGGTTTGCTTAAATTCTCTTTTTTAAAAACATAATTAGTTTCCTAAACCTTAACCTTTAACGCTGACATTTACTACAGAACTTACCCAACACTGATTTAGTTGTTGTCATAACTGCAGAATTTAAAAGTTTCTAACTGACTCTATGTGGATAGTTTAAAAAAGACCCTTCCCAAGACTATTAGTATTAGCAGTAAGCAGTGGTTGCTAGAGCCTGGATAAATGATACACACAAGTTGTATGAGTGTTAAAGATTATGTTCGACCAGTCAGAGACATCCAGTGCTGCAACTTAGCCTGGATCCACAAAAAGGTCTACCTCTGAACTGAGGTTATGGGGTAATGGCACTGTTGCCAAGGAACTAAAACTAAAAACAAGGAAAACAAGGTGAAAAGGTTCCTGGGTGCCTTGAACAGCTCATTCTAAGGTAGTAAAAACAGAAGATAATCAATTTCTGAGAATACATTCTCCTAAATGTTTTAATTAATAAAATGCTAAAGGCTAGACCATTATCCCTAATAATTAAGTCACGTGAAGTTAGTCATTCTAGATTATTGTTCAGGGCGTGACTGTAGTCGAGTGCAAGCTTTCCTTGCTCTTTCTGAAACATATTTAATGCCTAGTCTGTATACTTGCTATACTATAATATTGCTATCTCTATATTTTGTGATGGAGTGATGTGATTGTAAGTCACAGCACAAGCTTTTCACAACATTTTGTGAGACCTTTTTGTGAGACTTTTGCCTCCACTGATCTTCTGCCTGCCCCTCTCTGCCTGTCTCTTTACCAGCATGATGACATGGTTTTAGCCTACTGGACTGCTGCCCTGCTAGGCTAAGGTGTCTGGAGAATTGCCTGAGTGGCAACATGACATGCTCTTTTTCTGTCTTCAGTCAGATAGTGGGTCTGAGGCACTAGCTAAATGGCCACTATGATTCAGTCCATAGGGATGCTCTGCCATTCGTCACTGCTGAAGACAGCTCAGAGACGGAATGCAGCACAGCCTCACAGCTTTAAGATGGACACCATTACAACAAATCCTTACAAGACAATTCACCTTTTTTTGTGAGAGCACAATTGGCCATATCATGACCAATAAGAGCAAAGAGTAATGGCCTCTTTTCTGGAGCCACTAGAGGAAATCAAAAGTATCAAAAGATGAATCTTGGACAATGGCATGGAGGCTTAGAAAGTATAGCAACATAGTGTGGAACCTTTCCTGTGTTAGAGCTCACTGTTCTGACCAGCTCAGGCCCCTGACTGCTTACAGATGAACTCCAGCTCCGTCTTTGTCATCATCCTGACTCCTTCCTTTCATTTTCCTTTTAATCGTGTTAGTCTTACCAATGTCTGGATTAATTTGATTGCCTTATGCTCTTATTGTATTTAAATTGTCTGTGTCTGTATGGTAAGTATGTATGAGAAGCAAATGGACGGGTTATGTTGTTGTGTTTATTTCTATGACTTAAAAAGTAGATTCATCTGCTCTCTTTTCATTGAACTGTTAGAATGACTGAAGCTGTCAGAAGTGGTAAAACATATTTTTATAGCTGGTGGAGATTCATTAGTCAATCCCAGCATTCTAGGATTTTAGGGACGCATCTTTTCATTAGTGTATAATCATGTTAAAATAAGAATCAAACACTGGCCTTGGCCCGTTCATGTGTTTTTCGTGGCCACCGTAGTTTCTCCTTCATGCTTGGAAGTGTAGGATAAAGAGATTGAGTTGCAATCTGCAACTAAACCACTAGATGTCGCTAAATCCTCTCCAGACCAGTGTGGTACTTTTTTTTTTGTCCATTGTTTACACTCGAACAAGTTGTAAACAACTCATGTTTGCTAGCTTGCAGGCTTCTTCACTGCAGCAATAGTTTTGGAAGAATACTTTGGCTTGTGTTTTAAGCAATTGTAGATCGCTTGATGAAATTGTGGCAGATACAGGGGAGAATTGTCTGAGAGCAGCCAGTGGCGTCGGTGCTCTTCAGGAGACTGTCTATCATGACCGCTACACACACACACACTTTTCTTTCACACTTCCTATGTCAGACAGGCAGGGCTTGATTAGAATATCTATTTTAGTCTGAGTTTCCAGAAAGACCAGTGGCAGAGAGATTACGTTGTCTCCTGCTACGACAGCTCCACAATAGTTAACTTTTTGGTACACACATGTTGCTGTCTTAGAGCGCTTCCATTTAAAAACGTCATAACATTGTTGTTATTCATCTGAATTGCTGCATGGGTTGTCTATGATTCTTTAACATAAATAAACAGCTATAGCACACTCATGCAGTAATATGTCCATCGTTGAAATGCTGTTTACGTGCTTTAGTGTTTCCTTTCTCAATTCTGCGTGTGTGGTGCGGGTTTGTACACAACATGTATTGTCCTCTGAGCTGCTGCATGCGCTGAAAGCTTAAAAAGTCGGCCCACGTGACCCTGTTAGCTCCACTTGTGGTGTACTTCAAGGGCTTCTGTAAAGATCAAAAGTTAATCTGATTATTGTGTTAAAAAGTTCCGTCAGTACTGCTAAACTGTCTGAGAAAATGTGGAGACATTTTTTTGATTCATAATGTAAAGTCACATGGGTTTTGCTCACAGAGACATGTAAGCTGGAAGCAAATAGGAACAATTGAGCAAAATGGAACACAGTTTAAAAAATGTTTGTGTTGTGTAGTTGAATGCATGTACATGTAGTTAAGCCTACACAGTTGCTGTTGTATACTTGCATGCACAGGGAAGTGGAAGGTTTTCAGTGTTTACTTCACTAAGCTGTAGCATGTGCTGTATAATGACTGCTGGGATTTACCTCGCCTCAGTGTTCTCTGTTCACAAGGCTTCACAGTTTAACCCTTTAGAGCACTGCAGGTATTAAATGGTAGATGGTAAATGGAATGAACTTATATAGCGCCTTTCTATTCTTTGGACCACACAATGTGCCGTACACTACACGCTCACCCCATTCACACACATTCATA
>NW_023339674.1:27063255-27068203 GCF_004916995.1 Morone saxatilis
TTTGACTGCCAGATACTGTATATACTTAATATTTCCTGCAAGCATTTGAGTGGGAGGCGTTCAAAGATGTGAGTAAATGCAAATGAATCACAGCAGCATGTTGAAGTCGCTCAGGTGGTGAATTTCTTTAATCCGAGGTATGCAGAAGGAAGAGAATGATGCTGGCAGACACACACTGGACACAGCGTGAGAGATACAGAGGAGACAATTAGTGGCTGCCTCAGCATTTGACAGTTGCTGCAGAGAATCCCTAGCACCCACACACATGAGCCGGCTTCATGCTGTCAGTCAGGACGGCCCTACAAGTTTAAAACCAGCATGGCCTCACAAAGTCTGCATTAAGCATCACCCATTTCCACATTACAGTGGGAATTAATAAAAAATGCATTTGTGTTCATGTTTCAGTGAAATCTTACAAAATGCAACACGAAAGCCCCTGCAGACAAGAATACCTTTACAAAATGGAAATCAGGCAAGCAAGTAGATACAAAAGACAGCTCACATAGAAATAAAATCAGCACTAGTCCACATACATAGCTGAGATGTAGATGGTCTTGTTATCAAGTTTTAACCTATCGTCCTGTAATCCATTGAAACTAGAGATTGAGACCATAAACTCATTAGCAAACTGTCTACTGAGCTCATAAATCAAGTCAGAAGTAGGCTCATTTCAAAAGACATGATAAGATATCTAAATTATTTTTTGGCAGCCAATGGGGCTGCCCTCTGCTGGCCATTAGAAAGAACACTTCAGGTACATACCAGTTATCATTTTGTAACTAATTTGAACTTATTAATAATTAGAATTAGAATTACACACTGAAAACATGTATTATTATTATTATTATTATTATTATTATTATTATTATTATTAATTGGCAGCCTTTAGANNAGGACAGAAGAAAGCAAAAACAGTTACTATGTTTGTGTTTCACAGCACACACCACTCCACAGCACCAAGAAGTGGCCATTGAGACCATAAACTCATTAGCAAACTGTTTACTGAGCTAATAAATGAAGTGAGACGTTAGCTCATTTCTCCATGAGACTGCTTGTTATCTTTTTTATTGCAGCCCATGGAGCTCCCCCTGCTGGCCATTACATAGAGCACAAGTTTAAGACACTTCCACGTTGGCTTCACTTGACAGACCCTGAAGCTCTATTCATTAAATATACTGTCAATGATCATTATACATATTTGATTTATGATTCAAATCTGCCACTGAATGCAAGCTAGCTATAGCTAACTATCCTTCAGATACCATGGATGAGTGACTTGCATGGTAGTACTACAACTAAAACTACGTAGTTTTGCTCAGCATCATCAGCGCCCATTTAATTCAGTTAAATTCAGTTTTATTTGTATAGCGCCAATTCATTCATTATCTAGAGTCAGTGTTTGGTTTGTCCGTTCTGGGCTACTGTAAAAACATTCAAGGGTTCAACATGGTGGAATCCGTAGAAGAGAACCCGCTCCTTCTGTAGATAAAAACAGCTCATTGTAAGGTAACGAAAACACAATACTTCTTATTTTCAGGTAATCGTACACTAATGAAAACATATCTATGAATATTATATTCCCTTTCTGACAATAGATCCTCCTAAATGTTACACATTGGACCTTTAAACTGTTCTGTCCAAACTCAGTCCTCATGATTACCTCAGTGTATTCATGTTCAATGCCAACGTTCAATGTCAAATCTGGATTGTGATTTGGCTTGTTTACGTTTTTATTGTATGTAACTGCATTGTTTCTCTAACCTTAACCACTACTGTACCTTACCATAGTTTGTTTACCATTGTCATAATGTCAATCCCCTAATTTTACCTATCCAATATTTTTCATGCAGATATTGTAGAAATTAAGAATTGTTCAAATAAAATTGGTATTGAACGTTATTGAGGGTTTTGCAGAATAATCCATTGTGGTTGCCCAAGATAAATGTATGTATTTCCTGGCAACTAGTGCTAATTTCAATCCAAGGCTGTAGACTGGCTTCAAAGATGTGTTTTGGGATTTTGTTGTCTGTTAGTTACATGGTTCTTTTGTTCTTCTTCCACACTGCACACATTGTGCCTTTGTGTTTTGCTGTTAACACAGAAGTTTATTGACATTTTTTCTCCAAAGCTTGAAGCCTGATTCTGGAATCTTGCTGATAGTATATGAGGTTAAACGATTCTAATTAGTCTAAAGTGCATAGTGCTGACACCAAGTTCCAGAGCTTTTCTTTTCTTTTCTTCTTCCTGCTGTGCTGTGTGATACTCAAGCTGCTTTAACACTTTTCTCTCCATCCTTTAATATCTTAATGCATGGCATTTTAACCTTTAACGCTTCCTTTCCTCTCCTCATCTACCATGAATTCCATTAATATTTGCGCAGCCTTATTCAAATCAAGTCAGATTTGTATTCATTTACCTCTCCATTTAAAGCTGACCAAGCATTCTAGACATAAGCTCGATATTCTGTAAAGTAGAATAAAACCTGCTCCCAGCATTCTCTTGGGGCTCCATGTGACAAGCTTTGATGTCTATAACCTGCAAATATAGCTATCAACCTTCATATTACCTTGGAACTTTCTAAACCAGGAATACAATTACCAACCATCCCAATCTACTGGCAATTCCCATATCCAGGATCATGGTTAATCAGATTATTTTCACTTGATTGGTATTGGCTGGACCAGATCATATTCTGATCCTGTGTTTACTGTAGTCCTTAGAAAAGGAATAGAATCATTTCCTAACACAAGACACTGCCAGCAAGTCAACTAAGGCAGAAAAAAATAGGAAGAAATAAATAAATAGCAGCACATAGTTTCATTGAATGATATCCACACTGACAGTGTGCATCAGTGAGCAGTTTGAGAAAATCTGACATTGTGACATTTCTCTGCTGCACCACACTGCAACCTCTGTTTTGTTCATGCTGGAGATGAAGAAAGAATCTATCTCTAATGGATGCTATAGAAAATACTCTAGGTCACTATACAAAATATTATATGAATCTACTGAAGGAAAGTTTTTATGTAAGCTATTTCTTTCTATATTGTTGAGTTATTCAACTGTCAAATGTATCTGAATATTGACAGATACAGAACTTTCACTATATCCTGACAGTAGTACATGAGACAGATTCCTCTGGCCAAAAACAACCAATCAGAGCCAAGAAGGATAGTTGATTGTTGAGTCCCATTCCCAGGTCGTCAAATACTGACACTGAGAGTCTCACAAATGAACTATCATCAAGACACCAACCCAAAGTATCTTTCTGTCTTTCTTGGTTCTGATGGTTGTTTTCGTTCAGGCTCAGTGGATTCTTGCAAGTGCCATTAGGAGCACTAGGAGGAGCCAAAGGAACCTGATTATTTCACAGATTATCTGTCTGCAAATATTTCAGTGTTTAAGCAAATATGACAAAAAGCAATGAACAGTTTACTGTGGCAGTGTGAGAGAATGGTAGCTGTAACCAAAAGGTAGCTAAAAAAAGAAGAAAAGAAATTTCATTCAACTTTCCCTAAGACCTTGTGTTGAAGTTGTGTGTGTCTGTTGTGTGTGTGTTGTGCTACAGTGCCCGGAGCTCCTCCCAGGAAGGTAGAGGCAGATGCCCTCAACTCCACTGCCCTTAGGGTGACCTGGAAGCCACCCCTGTCTGTAAAGCAGCATGGCCAGATCAGAGGCTACCAGCTGGTCTACTCCAGGCTAGAAAACGGGGAGCCTCACGGCCAGCCAGTCATCATGGACGTTTCCCTCCCTGAAGCCCAGGTACTGTCACTCTATCAATTGCGTCCAGTGACACATTGAGCAGGCGATTTGTTTATTTCACTTGCAGGGAACGATGTATGACTAAAAAAACAAAAACAGTCAATGGAACAAAACACAGAGAGCTTAATTATCACTGTGGACAACCACCTTTCCAGTCTTGTTGTCACTGTCATAATGCCATAATGCCATAATGCAGCGTTTAGGAACAGAAGTTTTGTTGTCCCTTTTTGCCCTCATCATTGCCTCTCAGGCTACGTACAGGTTGCCCTACCTACCTTCTGATATGTGGGATGTACAATGCCTGAGAGGAAGATTTGTAGACACTTATCAGAGCAGAAGAAAGTACTGCCTCATCCTCTGCATGAGCAGCTGCAATCACAGCCCTGTGGCAGGCACGCTGCGCTCTGTACATCTGTAGAACACTCCCATAGGAAGCAGGATTTGCTTTATTTACAAAATTACATTAGTCCAGGTGACATGAAAAAACCTCTTTGACCCTTTAAGATTACATTCCCATAAGTCATTGTACTAAACACTGTATGCCAAAATTGTACAAATCACAAAACAAGTGATTTTGGTGAAATTGAATCTTATTTCTGCAAACTGACAACACTTTGCTATCCATCCAACTTTAATTTTCAGTCTTACACAGCTGCTTAGAGGAACCCATGGTTGCTGAGTGTTCACTGAGTGTTTAAGAGAATAAGAGTAAGAGAGTATTTTAAAGGCTCTGAAATTGGCACTACATTCCTCAGGCCTAAAGAAATGATGAAGGTCTGAGACCTTATAAAAATAATCTGAGACTGCCCTTAAGGAGCCCAAGCTTTTGTTTGTGGCTTATTTTTGTTCAGTTTATGACATGAAACATAACTATTTATAAATGCTTGCTCAAAATAGCGTGTTTTTTGTTCCATATCTCAGAGAGGCTGTGTTTACATCTTTTCAATTAAACAATCGCTAAAATGTTTTATTTGTCAAGGCTGCCTGTAAAATAGGTGTTGCCAGAGTAAGTCATGCTATTGGCCAGCTCTTGATACTCACTGAGCGTATCTCTCATCTTGAGACATATGACAATGTATTGCACTGCTGCGCTGTGGCTGTGACTCTCCCCATGCTCCTTAAAGAAATGCAATGGACCCGTACTGGATGACCATAGAGAGCTAAATGGAGAAAAGCCGTGGATGCT
>NW_023339674.1:27068228-27071012 GCF_004916995.1 Morone saxatilis
GAACTTCCCTGTAGGCAAACAAAAGGAAGGGGAGCCACTGGTCCCAATCTGCTCCTGTGTCCGACACAAACTTCCTGAGCCTGGATTTCAGAGTCTTATTAAACCTTTCAACAAGGCCATCAGTCTGTGGGTGATATGGGGTTGTCTTCACTCCTCGAATCCCGAGCAGGCTGTACATGTCTTAAAGCATCTTGGAGGTGAAATTAGTGCCCTGGTCTGTGATGATCTCTCGGAATCCCAACTCTTGCAAACAACTGGATCAAACGGTTTGCTATCTGCCGGGCCTTTATCTTCTTGAGTGGGAACACCTCTACTTTGTTACAGTGCCCAAACATTTGCATACAACTGAGTATGTATTACATGTCTCGAAAGGGCCAACACAAGATAAGGCAGTAAAGGACAATACTCTTTTAAGTAACATACAACTATCTATCCTAAAGTTCGGCTCTCAACCAAACAAAATGTAATTTTAAGTAGGATTAGTGCATTAATTTTACAGCCATTTACACATTAACTCCATTATTAGGGAGAATATGATAACTAATTAGATTGTAATGTGTCATTTTTATGTTGTATAAATGTACAGTATCATAATTAAGGAAATAGACTCCATGTAGTTGTTTTTTTCTTTTCTTTTTGTCTCTTTTTGTATTTTTTATTACTTATATATGTATGGAGCAGATATATCATAAAAAACACAAGCTTTAAAGGAGTAATAAATATAGGAAATATATTTAAATCACATAACATAAGGGTGAATGAGTGCATAATATATTAATAACATTACGCTTAGAAATTAACCTCACTATATGTCCATAAAAGAAGGGGTTTTATATCACAACAAAAAAATCTGATGAGGATCTTTCTTTGGGATCTATGCAGCATGTGCCTTGCCAACCTAACATGCACAAAGGATTTCTTATCTTTTCCTGAAATAGAAAAGGGATGAAACAGATTAAAATAAACTGTGGTCTGCTGTTTCCTTATGAAAATGCATTTGTGATTAGATCCAAATGCGGTGTCATTTTTACGATGAGACTGCACAAACAATGCCTCATTATTTCATCAAAATAATTGCATTTCATGTTTGTTGTTGTTCTTTTTAAGCCAGCCTACAGTGGTGGAAAATACACACAAATAGGAAGGTGTGAATGATAGAAAAAACCTAGATAATCCTCCTGCAAAGGTATGTGTGCATATCTCTGTGTTTGAGAGAGTTCAATTGTACATTAAAGGTCATATATATGAAATTTACTTGCCACTGGATTTTTCGGTGGAGCACCAGGTTCTCAGACCAAAACAATGGATTGTAAACAAACTCCCTAAAACTGTCTTTGTGACCTGGGCTGCAACGTTAATCCTTCAGGACCAATGAGCTTGCCAAAGTACGTCCACTAGCAGGGCTTATTTTTGCCACTGACAGGCTCAGATTGTTATTCTAAGTGTCTGACAAGATTATGTAAAGGATCCCTACAGAGATAGAGCTTTTGTTTGAACACCACCAGACTACATAGACAGTAATTTTACCTTGCAGATCATCATAACATTCAATGTGGACAGAAACAAAATAAAACTCTTATAGTCTTTCCACTGTTGCAACAATCACCAACTCTGGTTTGGTTGAAATAAATCTTTAAATCACCGACGTAGAGACTGCGATAGCAACATAGGCAGAGGGAGTGTGACATCATTCTCTGCTCAGGACACCATAACTCGCACATCATATATAACACACATCACACATTTTAGGTACCCCTCTAGTGTCATTTGTAGATGCACTTGCCATCAAAGTCAGGTGATGTAGTTTGAAGTGATAGTCCACCTATGAAGTTGTTGGGGTGGATGGATGGCTCAAACAAAAACAGGACTTTAAACCAGGACACCGCTGTTTGTGTCCTGTGGGAAACCAAAAGTAAACTATTGAAAAAGGTAAAATTTATTTTAAGTAATGCACTTCAGTTACATCAGGTACGTTGTGTAATTTACGATCTTTTCCAAAATTTTACAGTTTGTTTTTTTCATAAAACCTATCCAGACTGCAGCTTTTTTATCACATTACATTTTTAATAAAACTAAACTCCTCCCCTAGTTCACAAGTTCAGACTGGGACTAGTTAACATGAGCAGCCATAAGCAGCATGGCTGAGAAGAAAAAGATAAGAGCAACGCCTACAAAATGTGTCACAGAAAGAAAGAAGGAAGCTGACTGCTTGAACAACAAGAAATGAATCTTTGCAAAGAAGACAGGTTTAAAAAAGAAAAAGCAGTGTCATGGATTTGCATGTTAACAGCAGTAGGAATGAGCACTTGTGGGCCTACTGAAGCAGAAGATGAATTGTGGGTGTTTATAGGCACTCAGTTAGGTGGTGGTCAGCTCCTTTCCTCTCAGCTTTTTTGTTCTCAGTGTCTCACCTGATTTCCTTTATAAGCAGCATTCCTGTCTTATCTGTGCAAGGCATGAAGCCTACTGCAATCTACAACTGCTCTCTCTTAACAGACACGCGCACTTCACACACCTTCACTTCACTTTTCTTTAAAGGACTGTCTTCAAGCATCATCTGTGATAAGTTTAGTCTCTCCCACAGGCGTCAGCCATGGTGATTACAATCCAGACCAGAGACCAAGCCCTCTGCACCACATACACACCACACACACAGTTCTTCCTTTCCTGAATCGTAATTGTAAAAATCGTAAAAATTCCATAAAAATAATAAATAAAAATTAAAGCTGCAACCAGTGATGAACGGGCCCTCGCACTCACTTCAAAATGGCCAACTTTGACGGC
>NW_023339674.1:27071112-27090559 GCF_004916995.1 Morone saxatilis
ACTGTATTAAGCTCATTATGTGTAATTTAGTACTATCAACAGGACGTAAGCAATGGTGATTAACAATACAGAAGAGCAAGATAATGAAAAAATAAAAACAAAAACAGTTCCGTTATTCATTTTACTGAATAGTAATTGTAAAACACATAAATTAATAAAAATATAAATAAAATTAAAGATAAAACAGTGATGAAGGATAGCAATAAACTTAAAAATGGAAAACATTTGAAGGGATGAAAGAAAAGCCTTTCAAAAGTACAAAGTGAACGAATAGCATTTTAACTAAGCAAAATAATTTGATGTAACCTGAAAATTTGAAGAAGATCGATGAATTAATAGGAGGAGTTTGTAATTGTGGGAGGATGACTGACCCCATTGTAAGCGATTCATAATGAGAATGGGCGAACTATGGATCAAGCATTGGTGTAATCGGATAAAACTGTACGAGAAATGCTGAAATTTCTTGTTTTGAAAAAATATAAAGGAATCTAATTTTATAAAGGGATTATTTTTGGAATATAAAAATTATTTAATTACTTTTTTGAAAAGACAGGTCATAGATGATACGTTGGAATAGGAAAAGACGTATAGGAGTAACAAAAAAGTAGTTTTTGGAAATTTAGGATATAAAGGAAAAAATTATGGAAGAAGTGGGGGGCACTATATGGGTTAGCAATTACAGGCTAAATAACAGAAAGTGTGATATAAGTTATAACAGTTATGAGTACTATATGTTTTATGGGAAAATAGGTCATAAAGGAAGCAGTTAGATAACTGTCCAGAAAATAGAAACTTTTATATAAGTTTGTTTTGATTGTAACACTCGAAATTTTGAATTGATACGATATATTTACTAGGAGTAGTTTACGTTCAAGATAAAATGTGAAAAATACAAAGAAATGGGCAGAATTACAACTGTGGTTTTGGTTATGGGTGAAGAGGTTTTTTTGATTGTAAACATCAATGATAACAATGAGTAAATTTTCGTACTGTCGGGTACCATAATTTGTCATTGGGGGGATGACATTTTTGGTGATGCAAAATATACGGAAAAGAAATACATTAGTATTAGAAAACTGACTGAAAT
Source organism: Morone saxatilis (assembly GCF_004916995.1). Lineage (NCBI taxonomy): Eukaryota > Metazoa > Chordata > Actinopteri > Moronidae > Morone > Morone saxatilis. Next base: position 27,072,200 of record NW_023339674.1, read on the forward strand.
TTGTGAAAAGTTTTTGGAATGTTTAGAAACAAAAAAAGTGTTAAATGTTAAAAGAAAAGTGATTTTCGCAGACGTGCCAATGGAAGGTCCAGAAATTCTTAAGATAATAAGATGTCATACCAATAATCGTTAAGGAACCTTTCATGAAAGAATTTAAGATGGATATGGTAATATGCTGGAAGATATAAATAAAAGTATGAAAATGAACCTTCTTTTAATATGCATGGAGATCTCAAATAGTTGTAAAATTATAACCATTGGTGTGTTCAGGGAGGGAATTTATCCAGACCATGTGAAGTTTAGTTGACGATCATGATTGTAAGAAGAAGTTAGAAAATCACATATTAATAGAGAATGGTTAGAAATTGAAGACACACACAGTGCAAAGACTGGTTGAAGTGTATGTGTAAAATAGAAAACTTTCTATCGAATGTCTTTAGATGGCTGTGTAAAAATATAGAAATCCGGTACATCATTAATAGGAGAGTTAGTTCAAATAAAAAGTGTGAAAATGGATCAATGGCGACATTACATGTTGGTTTGGGATATAGGCAAATGGTATTTTTTTTATAAGACAGTGAGATTTTTTATGCTATATGTGAAAGGGCAGGATGGTACAGTTTTAATGGACTAATGAGGGGGAAATTTTGAATATTAATAGTGGGAAATAGGAATAGTACATTTTTAGAAAAGAGGAAATGTTACGAGGGTAATATGGGTCCAGTGGATAGGGTATATAATAATTGGCATCCTTGTCATAAAAAATTGATAGATAAATAGAGTAAGATTATAAATATGAGATTAGTTTTGAGAACACGATTACAAGGTCGTGGTGTGAGGTTTAGTGGCATCATAGGGGTCACTTGTTGAAGATTTAAACAACTTGCATCACGAGTTTAAGATGTAGGAGAAATACAAGTGAAACGCATATTATCACTAGAGACAGTGTTTGGTTAGTTTATTTCTTGGCTACTGGTAGAATCATGGAGATAAAAAATGGTGGAAAGAGGTACAATCCCTCTGTAATATAAAACCAGATAATTATATGGTAACAAACAATGCTTCATTTTTTGAACATTGAGGAAAGTTTATGCCGTTTATTAATACACGGCTGGACTATTGCAATTACTTAACTGTAATTCACTTAGACGGTCTAACAGCTGGTAACAGCTGCGCGTCTTTTAACTGGCACCAGGAGGCGTTGAGCACATCACCCCATTCTGGCCTCCTTGCACTGGCTCCCAGTTCATTTTAGGATTCATTGTAAAGTTTTTATTTTTGTTTTTAAGGACTAAATGGGCTGGCCATATACATGCTGACCTTGCTACGAGCCTATGGTGGTTCAAAGGTCCCTGAGTCCTCAAATAAAGGCGCTTTCTGCTGCTACGCGCTCCGGCTCAAAGCGAGGGGGATAGAGCTTTTGCAGTTGCTGCTCCACCTCTGTTGGAACGCAGCTCCCCCTGGATATCTGGATTGAGGATCTGCCCCCTCCATTTCTGCCTTCAATTCCGGCTAAACTCACTTTTACTCCTGGCCTTCTGTTCTAACCCTGTACTCCTGCTCATCTATGTATTTCGGTGTTGTGTTGCCCAATATTGAAGGTTTTTTTACCATGTTTATTGAATTATTGACTAATTGGTCCAATGTGTTTTTTCTGTTTTATTTGTCCTTTTTAGTATTCACCAATGTGTTTTTCTGTATTATTTGCCTTTTTAGTCATTCCACTGGTACAGCACTTTGGTCAGTTTATAATGTGTTAAATGTGCTTTATAAATTAGATTTACTTACTTACTTACTTACTTTTTTCAGGTGACAAAACATACTTATGAATATTATTTTTCATTTCTGACAATAAATCCTCCTAAATGTTCCACACTGGACCTTTAACAGTGTAAAGCAGCAGCAAAGAGTTTATAAGTTAGACTGTATGCCGTGTGTTTTGTATGGATTCAGTCTCTGGTGTGCTGATGAGTTATTTCAGAAGGAGGCTCAGATCTCTGTGCCAGCAGAACCAGTTGTACCCCAGCTGCTTGTGTCTAGCCGTGTTTACAGGCCATGTGTCCTTGTCAGGGCGATGCACAGCAGCCTCCAGCTCTGATGAGGTTTTGAAGTCCGTCACCAGTTCTACAGCTTCAGTGTCACTGAAGCAATGACCAAAAAGCAGTATTTTTGAAAGCCACTGAGCTGGACTGTGAGTGTTGAGATGTGTGTTGTCTCCAGTGAAGCAGCCTGAAAATCCCTCAGTGGTTTCACTGAGGATGGACAGTCAGTACAGATAACTGCTTTTTGTCACCAAAAAGACCTTGATGACAAAATAAATGCAGTTATGCCAAATTATCACAGCTTTCAGGCAGGGAGCAAAGCTTTAATTGCTCTTTCCCAGTCTTGGCTTTCTGGTGTCTCCGCTGTTTCCTTTAGACTCGACTCCCTCCATCCCTATTGCTTTTCTGTTGGCACAGGTTTTAAGATCTCAGTGATGCGTGTTTTTGGATGGCTGAAGAATGCTTAAAGGGGCCTCTTATCCCTCTCAGCACTGATGACTGCTGTGAAGCGTGAGCATCGCCTGATCTGATAAGATATGGCAACCTCTCTGTGGCTCATATCTGTTTGCTGTAGCCCAGAAAAACATACCCAGCCCATGGTAGAGTGCTAGTGACGTGCAGGAGACAATGTCTTCATTGTCTCTCGTTTTTCTTCTTTTTTTCCCCGTCACATATGTAGTAGCACCAGTGTATTTCATATAAGATTTAGTGAGTTATCAAGGTGTAGATTTGAAATGTGATCATTTGGATCACTCAAATGAAGATGTTAATACGAATGCCTGTAGTTTACCTGATGTATCACATTCATTACCAGTTATTACCACATCATAAAACATGTAACTGTGCAGAGAATTTCAGTGTGGAACAAGTCCTCTTTTCAGTCCTCTTTTCTTTTTATCTCTTTCTCTCATCGGTTGGCTACTGTCAGTGCAAATCAGAAGGAGAGTTAAGGAAAGGTGAGAAGACTTGGTATTAGTGCAAGATCAGATTAATTATTAATTTAATGACTCCCTTAGGAAATTGGCAAAGAGAATCTAACTTTTACTAATTATTCTGCCTTTAAATGGCTGCATTTTTAAAATTCCAGCAGTACTGAGTGGTTGGACCCTGCTGTGAACAGCCCTCCATCTCCTCCAGCCACCATTTAACAACTTAATGGCTACTTAATTTTTCAGCCAGCCAGTGAGCACCACTGAAACTCTATTAAATGTATTGTCACATTGGCAATTACTCTCCAGTTTGATGAGAGTTACAGCCTTTGGTCATATGGAAATGTCGCCAATTGAATTGACAGTTGACATCAAACCTGGCAGACTATTGTCTTCATGTAATATTGTGACACACACCTGTCACACAGACTTTTTCTTAGACTCATCAACTTGAATGTGTTGACACGTGACATGTATTGAAGAAAGCCCCGTGTCAGATCGACGAGCAAAGAGTGAGGTGATGCTATGTGTGAATGTAAGAAAAAAGATGTGACATGGACTGATTACAGTTCCATGCACGTTTTAAATATTTTTTATTAAAAATGGCCTCAGTGGCAAAGAGAACCAAGCCTTTGTTTAAAACAGGCTTATACTAGGCCTTAAATCTTGATTCACCCCTTTTGCTGGTAAATGCAAACTCAAAAAATCCTTTTACGTTTACTTACTAATTTAGGATAATATAATTTCCAAAGCATTATCTCATCCATTTAGCAATGAGATTCATGTCACGCTGCTATGAATTTCAGTTGTTTGGCAGAAATATTTCCATACAATAGTTATTTCGATGAGTGAAACTCAATGCTTTATGTAGATTTTTCACATTAAAAGTCTTTCAGCCACAATAGAGCAGTTCGGATTGCATCTCTGCTTTTTGCGCATGATGTAGTTCTGTTGGCTTCATCAGACCATGATCGATTGTGTGAGAGTCAGTACCTTTAAGTTTGTTGGGAGGTCAGAATGAGTTGCTGCCCCAGTTAATGGAGTTCAAGTATCGCTGCTCCTTCATATTGAAAGCTGGTTCGATCTCCTGGGGATGCCTCCTGGATGTCTCCTTATAGAGGTTTTTGAGAACGTCTAACTGGGAGAACACCACGGGGCAGACCACAATGGGGGGCTCATAAAATGTTTTACATTGCCTGGGAACACCTCTAGATCCCCAAGGAGGAGCTATAGGACATGAAGACATCGGAAGACGAGCGTGCCTGATTGTCTCCAGGTTGTCACTCCTGCATGTCAGAGGTCTGCATTAAGTTGATTATTTATTTTACAGGTTACATTGTATTTGGATTATTCAGTTGATGTTACTGCCATATAAATTCAATGAAGAGCATCCGGTGGCACCTTTCATTTTTTAGTCCATGGGTGTGAACTGCACCAGGCACAGATAAATGGCAGAAAATGGACGGATAGATGGATGAATGTATGGACACTGCACAGTGAAAAATCTGTGATCTGCTGTTTTGGACGTTTCCATTCCCTCTTATTGAACTGAACCACAGTTTGTTTACAGCAAAAAAAGACCTAATAGTGTTTAAATTTGAATACCTTAAACTAACATTGATACCATTAGTCACCTACCTCGTATGCAGTGTTTCCCACCAGACACACAATGCCCTTCTGCCTATGCTATGTCAAGGTGGGCTTACAGACTTTACAGTCTCTTATCTGTCTCCCTTCAAATCATTGGGAAACTTTGATCGACAGTACAGCAGTGAGGCCAGTCGTCATGAGTTGGGAGCAATCCATCCTCATAATGTACAAGTTCAGTGACAGAGCCAGTGATACATCAAGGCGTAGAGCCCAGTAATGCATCAGTTACTGTATGAAAGAATGATGGTTACTCAACACTGCGGCCACTTTTAGTCTCCCTGCTGCTTTATATAATGGATCTTTTTTTGATTTAGAGCGCAAGCTGCACTTTGACCAGGGAATATAGCTGATTTTCACTTCACTGTTAGCAGCTTACATTGTTTATAATAACGGCTTTTTATTTATTTCTTCTATGAAGATGAGGAAGCGAAGCCCTTTGTCTTTTATTTCTGGTTAGTCAGCAAGGTCATGGAGCAGAATACAAATGCCCTGTGCCTCTGAATCGCTGCTGTTTAATTTATTGGGAGTAAAACAGGCTGATTAATGTCCTTTGGCCTTCATCAGTAAATCAACTCTTTATTAACAATAAGGGCTCCTTAAAATTAGTAGTAATTGTTATTTAAGCAGTTATTCTGCTGGTAGCTTGACATGAAGATGTTAAGTTTAGTGTTTCGTATGACTGTGCTCTAGGGAGTCATAATAGGCATGTTCTTTATTACCATTCTTCACAATAGCCACAGTTTCACTGCAAATCAAGCACATTGGTCTTGTACTTCCCTTGGGTAGAATGAACCAATTTGTCATTCATTTTTAAATACACAATTTTCACATCCAACTTTTGCATCAGCTAGTTTTGAACATGCCAGTCACTTTTTCCACCTACATTTTTAGCTTAAACAAACCTGCTCACTAACTGCAACTACTTGCAGCCAAAAGTAGCAGTCAGGGTCATGTTGGGTTCAAATATAGTTCCAAATTTTTGTTACCATGGCAACATTATACTTCCTATTTTTCATGGGAGGCATACTGCTAAAAATTAAACAAGTAAAAGAAACTATTCAAGAATCATTAGGTACATATATATTCATAGACTAGAGAAGAATAGGTAATGCATATTTTAAATAAATATATTGTAATTTGCAGTATTTAGATTGGCTAGAAATTGTTTAATGCCACAGTAGATACAGCAGTAGGGACAGATTGTTAAATTATCGGAAACAGCCATTGGTTTCCATTTATTTTACTACAGTATAAAAACTTATTAATAATAATAATAACTTGCAGAGAGTTTTTGCCTTGTCATTTAACTTTAATCAGTCCCTCCAGGATATTATAGGATTTGTGGGGGATTTTTACAGCCTTTTACAGCCATTTCTAAAAAAAATATTATGCATGGTGCGTTGTTGTTGTTTTGATGTTGATATTAAGATTTTTTGTGTGTCTGTATAATTTCTCAAAAATCAAAGGCAACTAATTCTTGAGTATTGCCCAACACCCAATAAACGTAATTATCGCACTGAATTGCTTTCACCCACTAACTCAAAAAAGTATACTGACAAAGGTCTCAAAATCTTAGAGCCATGACAATGAGTTACAATCAGACTATGTGGTTGATGGAGGAAATGGAAGCATGCTTTAGTACCTGGTCCATGGTCCCCCATGTTGCAGGTGAATCAGTGGACTGGCCCCAGACCCTCTGGATGTTCTGAGTGGAGGCACGGTTGCCGCTGGCAGGCTAACAGTAGCTTCCTTATTGCCTTTCTCTTTTGAATTCCTCCCCGCCAAGTTACCCAGCAGGGAACCCTCATCAGCATGGACCAGGCTTGTCTCACCAGGTGGCACTATGGAGAAGAGCCTTCATTATACACACACATTCTCACATAACCTCCATTACCACATGCAATTTAAAGCAACCCCCGTCCCGCCAGCTCCGTCTCTCTTCAGTCACTTATCACTGCAGTTGTCCAGCATGCTGATCAGCTCATTAGAATGGCCTCAAGAAAAAGTTCACTCTGTTTTTCTGACTCCTCTCCCCCATCTGTCCTTTTCATCAGTGGACTGATGAGGACTCAACGGATTACGTGAGTAGCAAAGTGTGTGTTGGGTGGAAAGGGGTTATGGGTAGTGTGTTTTACGTTATAACATCTTCCGACCTCTGTGTGGGTACTAACACAATTATGTTCCCACATACCCTCCTCTCCTTTAATCTCTAAAATGAGAAACCTGACAGAGTGGGCAGTAGCAATCCAAACAAGTCTTATTTGTAACTACAAATATGCTTCATCATTTCCACCTGGTAGTAGCATCTGTATCTGTATACGTTATCTGGATAATTACATCTGATCATGCCTTTGCATTTACTTCTACCATGTGAGATTAAAGCATTCCATAGCTCACAATTTACACCCAATGCCAACATTCAGTTGTATGTTCTTTATGTAGAGAGGTGGAAAGTCTCATTACCAACTCTTGTGCTTGGTCAGCGGCCTTCCGCTTCAAAATATAATGTTGTAGGTATCCCTCTAGCATAATTTTTGGACATGCTCACTGTCTAAGTCAGGTTACGTAATATAAATAACAAGAAAGTAAGCATATAGAGGTGATGGTGGATGGATTCCTCAAACACAGGATTTTAACCAAGGAGACTGCTGTTGGGGTGAATCCAAAAGTAAACAATTTCTTTGGCATAACGTACACAAATTAACGTACATAACATACTAAAGTTACATCAGGTAAATTATATACTTTACAATCTTTTCTTAAATGCTAATTTGACCGCGGAGCCCTGTGCATCCAGGAATGATGCGAGGGGGATGCTTACAGCATCATATTCCGAAACAGAGGGCCACTGCCCAAGTGGCAGTATCAGAGTTTGGAGTGTGTGAGTGTGTTGGAACGTTTTAAAAAGTAAGAACGTGTGTGTTTCCTATTAGACTTCTTTGTAGAGATGTTTCTGCATTATCAGATCTCAGCAATTAACTCTGGTGTGTACCATATTATCATAACCAATAGAAATAATGACCCGAACTATAAAAACAAGAACCAAGTTGTAATAAACCGGAATTATCCTTCATCACAATATAGTTAAAAAAAGAAAGAAGCAAACTTAGAATGAAATAATGGTACACAGTAGTCAGTTTGCTTTGGGGCTTCTAAAGAAGTATAGCCTTCTCCTTTCACTTTTTATTCCTCATCCTTCCATCCCGAAGCCACTCTCTATATTCCTGACAGGCAGGGTTCTTTCACTTCATTCTGTCTTCATATCATGAAACTCCAAACCATACAGGATGTTCACATTTTAACAGAGCTGACAGCTCCTCAGAAAACAATGCTACAGCCCCCTTTAAACTCCTAACTTTAACCTTTAACTTATCCCCCCGTGTACCGGGCTTGTTTCTAGAGTGGATTTTGGTGGTGTGAAGGGATGTTAGTGTATGTGTGCATTTTATTGCCTTTGATGTGTGTCTGTGGGTTAGTTGGGGGTGTCATGGTCGAGGCAGACGACCACCCAGATAGGTTCTGGTCCGAGGTTTCTGCCTCTAAAAGGCAGTTTTTCCTTGCCCCCGGTGCGCCAAGGTCTTGCTCATGGTGTACTGTTGGGTCTCTGTAAATGTTATAGGAGTTCGTTCTAGACCTGCTCTATTTGAAAAGTGTCCTGAGATAACCTTCTGTTATGAATTGGCACTATAAAAATAAAATTGAATTGAATTGAATTGAATGGTGTCATGCATTGGGCTTTGATATGAACACAGACAGTGACACAAGATTTCATGGCCCAATGTTCACTGCTGAAGACCAGGATGACAACTGCAACAACAGATTACTCTGTGTGTGTGTGGTGTTGTGTTGTGCGTTGTGCGTGTGCGTGTGTGTGTAGGTTATGTGTATGTGTTGCTTTGGTGTTGCTTGTGTGCCACTACCAGATCCGGGGCCCAGGTCTCTGAAGGAGTTTGCAGCTATAAACACTCTTGATTTTATTCTGGAAATAAAGTTGGGGTTGTGGTTTTACTATCTGTTTGTCTGGGCCCAGGGATGAATATCTGTATATGTATATGCTTTTACAGAACATTCACACCAATATACACTCTCTCATGTATCACAGACTCTACAGCAGTTATTGTCAAACAAGCAAACCCTCAGTTCACTCCAATCCCTGAAGTCACGTTGTTCACATTGTTTTATGAAAGGTGGAGTCTGTGTAACGCAGAGGTTTGTTTTCTGGTCCTTTCCTTTCGGTAAAGGCTCAGACTGCTTGTTGATTCTACCTGAGTTCAGCTCCTGTTGGTTTATTCTGCAATGAAAATCCACAGAGACTAGCAGTGCATCCAGCTTTTGTTTGTGAACTTAAATTTTCTCTGCTGAGCATGAAAAGTACAGTATCTTTATCCCTGCTTTGTTTCCTTTTCTGCAATGCTCATCTGTTCTGTAACTGCATATGCCATCTCAGCGTGCAAGGTGACAGGTTATAAATGAAGTATTACTTGAGAATTATATGTTTGTTTATATTATTGCATTTTGATGCATAGTTTGCATAAGGATGGGAATTGCTAGGATTTTATTGATACCAATACCATTATCGATTCTGCTTCTCAGTCTGAGGACTACACAGGTGTTCAGTGATCCAACATTTTATCATCTGAGTCTGAACACTGTAGAGCAAGAGTACAGCTATAGTAGATTGAGTTTCCTTGCATAGCACAGTTTCCGTTTGATGGGCTTTGCCGTCGCTGAGTGAATGTGTGTGAAAGGGCGAATGTGGCGCTATACAAGTACAGGTCCATTTACCAAGTACAGTCCATTTACCATTTTGCATTGCTTCCACTGCCATGAGGCACAACATGTGTGTTAATAAATCTGTCAGCTCTGCCTGCATAATCTGCTAAATGAGATCCAATCATAATGTGGACATAATAATTTGAAATGAAATGAGGAAGTTATAAACCAAGAGAAGGAACAAGGAACTTTGTGTTGACCATATCCTTTCACTGATTTTAAGGGGAATCCGACCAAATCCAACCTGGTGCCAGGCATTAAGAATACACAAGAATATATATATAATCTTTTTACTGATGGTCTTGTGTGTTTATGTAGGCCATATGGAGGCGTTTCACCAGTTAAAAACTTTTCAAAGGACGTTTAACATGAATGCATACTGGCCCTGTGTTATAGCCATGCTGAATATGGACCAGTTACTGGAATATTTAGTATGTCCACAGATGATGATGTACATGTAAAGCAGCTTGTGTGAGCTGAGCAATCCCAGACATTTAATTTATGCAACAACATATGTGAGAATTCCTACAGAAAGCCACCAAAGCCCTGTAATTCAGCACTCACTGTTGTATACAGTATATAAGTTTGAGTGTAGAAGAAAACTCAGGCTGGCCATCTGTCCAAGTCCCTGACTTCAAAAACACTATTGTTCCATTTTGCTTCCTGTCTCTGCTGATTCTAGGAACAGTTCTGTAACATTTCACATTTCCCTTCAGATAAGTTGTTTACATTAGGATTATATAAGGGACTGCTCAGCCAAACTACAAAAAGAAACAATTTCTCTCTCACCTTTAATGGTAAATAGTCATGCAAATAGTTTTGATGTGATTTGCTCAGGTTCATCTTTAAGACTTTTCCCCCCACAGACATTAAAAAATTCGACGGCAACATTTCTTTCCGGTAACAATGTCCCTGTTACTCTGGATAATCCACAGCATGCACTGTCAACAGTGACTATTTCTGTGATAGAAACTAGATCCAATTATAACTACGGATGCTTCGATTCAGTATCAGTATCGACAATCGATACTGACTAAAACCAGTAGGTCGAAAGGTGTTTAACAGTTTAAGCATGATGTTGTTTAGTTGACTTGGTTAAGAAAAGTACATCTATACAAATATTTTATTAACAACTTTGTTGTTTAAAAGACGGAAAAATAGAAGAAGAAGGGGATGGCAAGGTTAGGACAAAGGGAAAAAGGCTTTGGAAAACAACAGGGCTACCTGCTTGAAGGTGTGTCTTGTCCACAATCAACAATAAATACTCTTCTTATTAGAAATAAACCTTACTATACAACACACATCGTTACAATAGATTTGCCTGTTCTCAAATTCAAAATAAAATGTTTCAGTTGCAATTTCGATTCACCACTTCAGTGAACATGCTTCTTTGTGGCGATCATTTCTTCATAGAGCTAGTCTCTGAGCAAAACAGGAAGCGATAGATATTTTTCACAGCAGCGTTTCTGACATGAAATAGTAGGATAAAAACAGGTGTTACCAATGATACTAATCAAGGTAAATGGAACGAAACCTTAATTAGTATCATTGGTAACACCTGTTTTTATCTTACTATTTCATGTCAAAATGGCTGCTGTGAAAAATATTAGGTTGTCTTTGTGACAGCAGTGCAAGCAATAATACCACTTGCAAACACTATGGGGGTAAGGTTGAAAAGTTGTCTTTCCATGTTAAAGGTTGGAGAGAACTAGAAAGCTTTGAAAGGCTGTGACCGATTTTGCACCCAGCAAATTTGACAAACTCATACTGGGAGGAAACGGAGTGTGGAAATCTGATACTGACGCTGTCAGCAGCTAAGGACCATACAATGTTCAGCCATGGCTGGTCTCATTGGATCAAAGTCAAATCTGTGACTCCATGTATGAGAAATCAAGTTTGGTTTTAACAGTCCTTTGAGTTGTTCAGAGCCTCCAGATTCCAAATATCAATACTACAATTTCAATAGTATGATTTATATCAGTATACTGACTGACAGAATGATTGGCAGTCAGTGCTTGTTTTTTCAGAATTGACACAGGTTCTAACTACAAAGTCTGCTAACATGTGTAGGATTTTTGGTGTAGCCCACTAAGTGATTTAATGCTAAGCATGGAGGTGTGAAGACTTCTTTAATTGTTGTTCTGTTAGCATATTTTTAGAACTGACTACTGCACAATATGTAAACGAGGTCTGTGATTGGTTATTTTAAACCACAACCTTTGAGAAAAGGAAAGGTCAGTTCACCTAAATCACACAACATATACCTACTGTATGTCTCCTTACAGTTGTTATTTAATTTTTTTCCCAGAGTATCTGTCTATTTAATTTCACATTTCATTCATGTTACACACTGAACCTTTAAATCACCCAAAACTAAAACCTCCCAGTTCCCAAAGAAAATCCCTAAGTAATGATCTCACTGTCCCCATTCTAGCTACGGTCTTGTGAGTTTGCATGTTCTCCCTGTGCATGTGTGGGATTCCTCCAGTTCCATCCAAAAACATTTAATTATATATAACTATAATATCATTTGGCTTTTTAAACTTTTGTTATGAGCCTGGGCCAAGTTTCTAACATAATGGTTGGATGAATGCAAAAGATTAGAGACAAAAATCTCTGACAGGTATTTAAAAACTTGAGGTAATAAATCTAGTGCTATCTATATGGCTAGCCACCGCTGACAGGGAGTTTGTTTTTTTTAGTTGGTTGAAACAACCCAGACCAGACTTTGGGCCCTTAATCTAAGGTCTGGCTCCATGCAAACCTAAAGCTATGGCTAACTAGCTTGAAGAACTTCATAATATTGGCTTCTCTGCTTGGCATTTAAAATGTCAAATGTAATGAAATTTTAAATTTAATATGTTGAATGAGCGTGATTGAAACATTCACTGAAGTATCAGTCAGAAGTGTCCCCCCCCACCCCGACCCGCTGGCTATGAAGGTTGAAAAGGGAGGGAGATGGAGGACAGCAGCATTTGATGTTTGACGCAGCAGAAGTCACTGCCGATTGATTGGCTCCTGTTAAACCCGACTCTCCCTCACAGGAGTGATGTCTCCTTCTGTCTTTATGTGGAATGTTTCATCCCCACACACATGCATTTGAAAAAGCCAGATGAAAGCCCAATTAGATTTTTTTTTCTTTTTCCAAACACATGAGAGTCTCTGGCAGCAAAAGTGAAAAGGAATACCACCAGATTAAAATAATGAGGCTTTTAGAGGAGTTCAGTAGCTTCTCACATGAGTCACATTTCTCTGTTATCTTTCACCTTCTTTGCCCTGCAGAGAAAACAGGAAGAAGGGAAATATATCTGAATTCTGCTCTGTGCGTGTCTGTTCTTAAATTAGCAGAAGAAGAACCTTTTAAACATCCTGTGATAGATATAAAATTGCCACTCATAAAATAATAATTAGAGCTTTGGTAGCTTCTGGAACCCCTGGCTGCTTTGGCAGGGCCTTGCTAATTTGCACTGTCATCTCCACGGCACAGCAAGCCCTGGGCTATAGGCAGAGGCGCCAGTCTGAGGGGGAAATAGAACCCGCTGGGTCTTCTCTGCTGGAACTATCATCCCCCCACACACCTTCGCCACCATCCTGCTGCCATTTTTCTCTCATCACAAGCTGCTTCATCTCTGAAACTCCCCCACTCATCACTCAGGAGCAGCACTAGAAAGGAATCCTCTGAGAGTGGTGGACCTTTTCCGAGCCTTTTAACAGACTCCCGACAGACTGTACATGTCACTGTATTAACAAGGCTTTTGGAGGAGCATGTATGAGCGTGTGTCTCTGGTGTGTGTGGGCAGAAATAGGGGATATATCGAGTTTTTAAATGTGTAAACCCTCTACAAATAGGCAATTTACTTCCCATTGCCAGTAGACAAGTTTACAAGCTGTTGTATTGTGTTCAACATCATGAGCCCCCTGGAAAAAAGGCTTAGTAAACAGCAGAAAGCAGCATTTGTTACTTGCCTTGGGCTGCAAGCACTGCCCCTTTCACTCAATATTTTTGATATGATGTTGTGTCTCACACTGTAGCTCGGTAGCCTCACAAAGACAGACCTATCTCCACAACGCTGTGTCAGTACTAGAGAAAGTGCCAGTGACCTGTCCCCTTATTTCCTCTTCCCCTCAATCAAGAGAAGCTTTCTCACCTCGCTGTCATGCCAGTGTTGCATCTTGCATGATACTATGAACAATATTGTCGTTGTCGAGGCCTTTTCAATCGTCAGATGGTGCGGGTCCTCGTCGACATACTCTTCTCACTGCAACGTAGATCCAATGTGCCCTGTACATTGCTACGATGTACTTCAGCCATCTGTGCAGAACTCAAAGCTATACTTTCGCTTGTTGCTACTGCTGACACCTTACCACCACATTCCCCTTGGGGTTAAGTTACAATCTTCACTCCTCAATCCCTGCTGTGCTGAACTCAGAACTAGAAGCCGCATTTAAACCAATCCTTTATATTCTACATTCACAAAACAATACGTTTCAGATGAGTTGGCTGACTGAAATAACATTGTGCCTACCAAGTTAACAAACCTCCAGGTTAGTAAAATTTATTTGGAAGAGGAAATGAAGGCAAATAGTAAATACTACCCATTCAGTAATAATCCATCACAGTTTACAGACCCACTTCCTTTTGCACCTTTGACCTACCTTATGATCACAGTTTTGCTGTGCAATAAAGGGATTATTCCAACATTTTTGTTTACAACTTGTCATGATCTGAAATGCAAAAGTAAGACTGGAGTGGTAATTAACCAAATTGTTTTTCAAAGGACAGATTACATTATTTTTAAATACTATCTTTGTAACCAATAATGGGTCAGGAGCTTCTATTAAGAACACGTTTCATATCTATTTCCAGTTCCTGATATGTAACCAATGCAATATGCTCCTTTTCTGTTTTCTGGTCAATGATCCAGTGGTCTTATACCCCATAGAACAGGAATTTGCTCTCACTTGACTTTTTTCTCAAAAAAACAATTTAAATGCCTTGGGAGCGTTGGAAATGTGAAGCATGTTGTGGGCGCTTGACTTGTCTAACGTGCCTAAGTGCCTGGTACAGTACACTGGCTGCCAATTCAACTAAGGCCATTGTCTCAACCTGAATGTTATTGCCCTTTTTCTCTCCATCTTTACCTTTGTCTTCCACTCTGTCTCCATTTCTCTCTCTGTCTCTCTTTTTTTTATCTCTCTTACCCTCCCTCCCCCCTTTCTTCTCTGTATCTCTACCACACAGGAGGCCATTATAACAGGTCTGCTCCCAGAGACTATGTACTCTGTGACTGTGGCTGCATACACCACCAAGGGCGATGGAGCTCGCAGCAAGGCCAAGGTGGTCACCACCACAGGAGCAGGTGTGTGCTGTTTGTAGATTAATCTACCTGTTAGGCAACACATTTCGAAACAAATTTGTTTGCCATGTTTGTTCCTCATAATGTACAGTTACACTTTGATTACACCAAAATCTCACATTCACTGGTCAGCTGTGATAAGACAATCATATCAAGCCATGTTTCCATCAACATATTTTATGTGCATTTTCAAGTGTCGCATTAGCATTTTGCCTTCTTCACTCTGATGTCTGATGGAACATTCCTCACATTAATACATGAAAAAAACAGAAAAGTCATATTTCTATCCTGTTTCCTGCATTCTTTTTCACCGTTTGAACTTCCACTGGCACTCTTAATGACTTAATTTTGTTGTGCCTTCTTCTTCTGGTTTATTGACTGGAGAATTGGCGCCACACACTGCTTCTCTAAATTAACCGATTCCTAATAATCACATAACAGTAGTGGATTAAGGATTAATTTGCATTTATTTTGCTGATTTACTCGAAATTTGGTTAATTTGGCAATACATTTGGATGGAAACATGGCTGGTTTAAAACCATCAAGGGTTTTGCTTTAAATATGATAACACTGTACTCACCAAAGTAATTGCTGGGATCTCAAAATGCGGTAATATAGCACAAAACAGACATAGATAGCATTAAAAGATACAGACCACATTCCTGGTTCAGCTACTTGCCCCAAGTGTTTGAACACAGTATTCCTGTGCAATGAGGTATTGTTTGCAGCATTATGTGGTAACTAATCTAGTAAAACTTTAGGCTAGTTTAAAAGCTGTTTGATTGTCTAACTGTTTGTGTTTGTTGCCATGTCTGACCTATTTTAAAAATATGTCACTATTTTTTCAAGCAGTGTTGGGCATTACTAGTACTAATATTATAGTAATGATATTACTATCCCAGTAACCAGTAGTGTAACTTAATTAGTTAATAGTGTAATTACTAATACATTTCAGTAATAATATATATTAATAAATATATATATATATATATATATATTATAATAATTAGTTATTACTTTACATTACTTTTGTTGTAACCCCCCTACTGATTTGAAATCCAACCATCCAATCTTTGGATTCATTTGTATAATTGTCGAGGAAACTAGTTTGAAAGATGGAACAGACAAACATAAAACTTTGATTTTAACAAACAAAACTTGATTATAATCATTGTAAGTCTGAATTTTGGGGAGAAGAGACACAATTACCAATTTTGTGGGGAGTAGCAGAACAGTAATATAACTACCGAGTAGTGTAACTAATTACTGTTGTCAGGGAGTAATAAGTAAAATAATAGTATTATTTTTGAAAAGAGTAATTCTTGAAAAATTTTATTTACTAGTAACTAGCCAAACATTGATTCTGAGATCTTAGCAGTTAAATGGTAGGTACAATGTATGTAGCCAATATCGTAACCTTGTAATTATGAGAAAAAGCTGTACAGCTGAAAAGTACTACAATGAGAAATAATGCTGCGGTCAAAGCAGGGCCAGGTAACAACAGCTGTATAGCCTCTGAAATAGGATGTCAATGTCTTTGTGTTTTGTGTTCCATGAATTTGTTCAAGTTCAAGTAATCAAGATATGGAAATTTTTCCTGTCTGTCAGTGCCTGGTAAACCCACCATGATGATCAGCACCACCATAGGGAACACTGCCCTGATCCAGTGGCAGCCCCCTAAGGAGATAGTGGGGGAGCATGTGGGATACCAGCTGCAGTACAAAAGAGCAGAGGAGGGAGCTTTCATTGTCAAAGACTTCAGACAGACAGATGATCATTTCACAGTCACTGGCCTACACAAGGGAGCCACCTACATTTTCAAATTGTGCGCCAAAAACCGAGCAGGCAACGGAGAGGAGTATGTTAAGGAGATCAGTACCCCTGAAGACATTCCCAGCAGCTACCCCCAGAATCTGAGTGTAGTAGGCCTGACTGCCACCTCCACCAAGCTGGCCTGGGACCCCCCTCCTCTGGCCGAGAGGAACGGGAAGATTGTGAAGTACGTGGTGGTGTATCGAGATATCAACAGCCAGCACAACAGCACCAACACTACCACAGAAACACAGATGACCGTCCAAGGTTTGCAGCCTGACACAACCTACGACATCAGAGTCCAAGCTTTCACCAGCAAGGGGGGAGGACCCATCAGCCCCAGCATTCAGAGCAGAACCATGTCCACCTCTATGCCAGGTGAGGCTATTTATCAGTACTGCTTTGTGCTTGTAGACAGCTTACTGTAGCTGTATCTGACCTCAGTCCTCCACACACAACTCCAGGATTTGGATATTTAGGGCTCTATTTTCCAGAAATTGGGTGCAAACACAAACAAAATCTCCAGGCACACACACAGGTGTGACCAGCACTTTTTTGCAGTTTTGGCAAGCTTCTGTAATGACCAAATCACATGACAGAAAAAAAAGACCTTACATGTTTGAACTAAAATATAAATATATAAGATAAACTTTCATTGTGAATATTAATGAATACATGAAAACTCAGAAAACTTGCTGTCATAATCCTCTTAATATGACATATTGTGACTCTCCAGAGTTAGGGCATAATAAGTGGCAATAATCAAAAATGTCCTGATGGATTTGATGGATCTCATCCTGAGGACGGTCACGTTCCTGCAAATGATTTTACTGTTAGACTTGGAATCTATGAAAACCTGGAAGACTAGTTTTCCAGTCATAGTCATGCACCTAGAAATTGATATCTTTCTTCTTCTTATCTTCTCCTTGAAATATCTTATGCAACCTGGGTGCATATGTTGTTTCAAACTCAACTGTTGGTAGGACTTTTGGCGTTTGTTGTTGTGGTTGTTACTTGTTAGTTGAACATGCAACAAACAGTTACACTTTCCACCTCTTCTTTTAAAAAGCTAGGTGACAAGATACATTTTATGTCAAATAAATTCTGCTTGATTTGAGTTGTTCTGGCTAAATTAATGTTTTGGTTAGAGGAAAACGCGTGTGCCATGACACACTGCCCCGACACACTGCCCCATAAACATTGACCACCATTGTGAGCAAGTGCTGTCCTGTATTGTCAAGAAAAAATCTTCTGGATCCTGGAAAAAGTCCTGGATAAAAAACACAGAGTATTATTTACTGTTGGATCCTGGCCAATCTAAATCAAAATAATTAATGAAGTTGCTGCTGCTGTGTCATCCTTTAAATTTACACACAGCCACTCACTGTGTCAGCCACTCACTCAAATCAGACTGTAAATGAAACACAAATCTTTCCTGCTGCTGTGTGATGACTACCGGCATTTAATCAACAGCATGGAAAGATCTGACATTTTACAAGTTGTTGTTGGAAATTCAAACAGAACACACATCCTGAAATACACTCATGTGGATGATATTATTGGTAAGACTTTTCCTCAATCAAAATTTGCCTTTTGATGCACATATTAATATGCAATTGATGTGAATAAAAGATCAGCAAATTAAAGAGGCCAAACTTTTGTGGTTTTGAAGAGGTCTGTGTCTATGCCTCTGCCGACTTAAGCCACCAAAATTTGCCCTGCATCTGTTGTAAGAGGTGGTCTGAGTGGGTTTAAATGCAAACACAATTTTGTGCCAAAATGAGCACCAAAATTGCA
>NW_023339674.1:27090617-27097243 GCF_004916995.1 Morone saxatilis
AAAAAACAAAAAAAAAAACAGGTGCAGACATAAAAAAAACACACTAGTGCTGGAGGAAATCGCATAAAAACTGTGTTTGCCCAACTGCTGCCTCTGTGTCGACAGAAAAATAGAGCCCAAAGTCTTTCCTGTGGAAAATCTAAACATGTGTTTTTACCTGTGATCCTGCAGCAGGTTGCATCTTCATTGGTATTTTTGTGATCTTACCAATGTGTGTACAGCATTTAAATTCAATGTTTCGATAGACTGTAACTGCAGCCTGAGCTAGCCCCATCTAGGACTCCCGTACACTGCAGTGGGGGCATAGATGCTTCCAAAAGAAAAGTTTAGGGAAGTGCCTGTACAGTGCTCTTTATCAGTAAACCATACATACATTTGCATTTCAGTTTTTTGTTGATTGTCTCAGCAAGTTCCTGTAGGGTGGGCTTTCTCTATTGACCACAAGGGGCAGCAAACGCTTACCTTTTCTAGAATGGATTTACATGCTTCAATGTAAAAAAAACAAAAAAATGTTTTCCTTATACTGTACATTGCTGCAAGTTCAAGTCAGGGAGGGAACCTGCAACACCGTCGTCTGTTTAAACAGATTTAAGAGATGAAGGGAAATTAACTCATTCATGGCATGCTTTTTAAATAGCATATTTTTAATCTTTGGGTTCGTGGGAAGGTATTGAGTGTTTTCAAGTCGAAAGTCATACATTCATTCATATAATCATACTTTTCATGTACGAAAAAATTACACTAAGAATATATAATACATAGCTTATTTCTATTCTTGTTGTTTTATTCATTTGTTAGTTAATTGAATTAGTATTAGGTCACATGTAACTTTCTTGCTTTTGTGCACCACCTCTTCAACTTTGAATCATCTCAGTCATATCCGCAATTAAATTAACCACCTAATAATCATCTAGACCTTCCCTCAGTATTCACCAAGAACTTTGGTGTGAAGGCTGTGATGAAAACCTCTGTCCTGCTGACCTGGGAAGTGCCAGAAACCTACAAATCTCAAGTGCCTCTTAAGGTAAGATCAGACAGCAGCAGTGAAACAGACAATACAGCTACAGCTGAAGTTACTCTAACAACTATAGTAAATTAACTTTCTTGCTGATAATCTAGGACCAAGTAGTCAATGTTTGCGAACATCAATGAATATGGCTAGGCAGTAGAGACCAAAGAACAAAGACTAGGGTCTGATTTTATATTCAAGGACCATCTCAATCTCTGCTTCTCAGACAATACAAGTGCTGCAGGAATGAGTCCTAAAATCCATAGCTGAGTTAGCATTTTGTCACTTCTGGTTCCCTGTCCTCAAAGTCAATCTTTTTTTTTTTAATGGTTTGTTGTTATATGTTACATATGTTTTTACTTCTGGTGATTACAATTATGCTTCAAAAATCATAAAGGCGGGCCTTATTTGTAAAGATTATCTTGCTGAAAAAAACGTGTAAGTAAAATCTTTCTTCACCACAGAGTTTATTTTTTGCAATTATCCAAATTCGAATGGATTTTTGTTGAAGGAACCAGTGCGATGCTAACTTCCAGGTTGGCCTACAACATTATGTCCTCCCTGCAGCACTCTGTATGGATCACTATCGATGGACAATGAAGAGTAACCATAGAAACTGTCCTATCACCAAAAAATACAAAAAGAGCACCTGAAATAGCACTGAATAGAAGGAAACACATCCATAGGTTGTGGTTTGATGGGTTGTTTGGTCGGTATAAAATATAAAATAAATGTTATTGTAGTGTAGGAACTGCATATGCAAACAGGAAGAGGAATTACTGACAACATAATGCAATGACTATAATAACTGAATTTTTTTAATATTTATATGTTATTTAAAGATGCACATTCACCAAAGTACACACATTATGAAACTTTTTGCTCTTTTTTTCCACCTTAACAGAACAGCTGCTCAATAAACCATCATGAACAATCAATTCACACCATATTAAATTCTGCTGTATTTTATGACTGGCTGTTTGTGAAGTCTACAATAAGTCACAGCACACATTTTGACTTGTTGTTGTAGGGAAAGTTCAGGTGTTACTAATAACATTAACTTTGCTTTTGTTCCATTGAAGTGTCCCAGTAAGCGATCACAGGGATCCAGCATGAACAATACTAGGCTTGTACAGTAACTGTATTTTATGACTGGCAGTATAGTAAAGATTAAGCAATCAGTCAAACGGTATCAGTGAAAAACTTGGTCCTGTCTTCAGATCCTGTACAACCAGCAGAGTGTGGAGGTCCCAGGCAACCTAAAGAGGAAGTTGATCACACAGCTGCAGCCAGATACTGATTATTCCTTTGTGCTAATGAGCCGAGGGAACAGTGCAGGTGGCCTTCAGCAGCAAGTTTCCATCCGAACAGCTCCAGACCTGCTGAAGATGAAACCAATTCAATACCAACACAATATGGAGGAGGGTGGTAAAGTGACCATCAGTCTTCCCAGGGCCCCTGCTGGAGCACCCATCAGGTTTGTGCTGTTTGTTTGTCTTTCTGGGGGGAAACCATACTGAAAAATAAGGCTGAGTCATGATTTCTGAGATGGCTCTAAAATGTCTCCTCTGCACATATTAGTTTGATTTTAACATCATGGAAAGAAATTGAGGCTGGCTTTGTGTGGAGACAAATAATAGTCATAGCAATTTGAATATGTGTGTGTAAAATTTAAGCACTACTGATTTCTCAGTACTGAAATGTAGGTACCACTGAATTTAATGTATTGCAATGTAATTGTATGTTATAATTATTAATAATTTTGAGTTGTTGCTTTTGTTTGTCTTATGGTGTATTATATTATCTTATTTTTTTAATATATTATAACACAGAAACATATCTGGCTCTTGAGCTAAATACTCCACCGTGTTCACCAGCTAATCACTAACTATGTCTGTCTGCTGTTTGGAGCAGTTAGTGTACAGCTGGTTAGTCTGTACTTTTTGTTTTTATTTAAAACAGCTGCCTACTTGGACTGGGAAGTTATGAGAGTGGTGAGACTGAAACAAAGCAGTAATGTTGAGGGCACAACAATAAGCTAAAAGACATTAAAAAGCTCTGTAGAGCTGATGGAAACTGAACAGTTATTGATAATTCTCTGTAGGTTTGTCTCTACAGGCGGCACCTTCTACATTACACGTAGTCATTTGATCCATTGTTAATATGAAAATATTGTTTAGTGCAGTTTTAAGCACAGTTAGCTTAATTATATGCCAATACTATATTTGAAAGCAAGAAGTTTGAAAGTCCAGTATATGACTCTGACAAACCCTTTGTAGTTGAGTAGTGTTTAGTATCAAAGTTCCAGTGTGTAACATTTAGGAGGATCTATTGGCAGAAATGGAATATAACATGCCTAACACAAGTACTGTGCCATTTAGAGGTACCTGTATGGAGCTATTATTGTAGCAAAACTACTTACAAATGTGTGTGGAGTGTTGTGTAACTGTATCTCAATCTGTGTGTGCATAATCATAACTGTGAATGTGTAAAATAATCTGTAAATATGTAGAGATTTGTGAATGTGTACAATAATCTGCAAACGTGTGTTTAGAATCCCTGTGTGCGTAATCAGATTTGTGTAATCAGATCAGTGCAGACTTAGACAAAAGACTAAGTATTTGTTCAAAAGCTGGAAATACAGACAAATCATCGGTTACAACTCAGGCGGGACTGAGATCTGTGTGTGTGTGTGTGGAGAGGTTTGTCTATGTGCCTCAGCAGCTATACAGTCTACAGATCAGCACTCAGCGGATCTCTACACGCATTTACAGATCTGCCACTGTAGAAGTGTAGCAAAAGTCACGCGTAAAATGACAGCCAATTAAGAGTCCCGCCTGAGTTTTAACCAATGATTTGTCTGTATTTACAGCTATTTGAGCCAAAACTTAGATTTGTCCACACGTGTACATATATCCTTACACTTGCAAATATGAATACAGATTTGTAGATCTTTTACAAATTTACAAATCTGATTACACACACACAGATTGAGATACAGTTAAACAATTTATAGATTAAACTACCCAACAGTATATAAAATACTAGTAGTAATGTTACACCCCAACTAGCTGCAACATTAAAATGCACCTTATATGTAATGCATTAATAATAATAATAATAATAATAATAATAATAATAATAATACAATAATATAACATTTTGATAACATAATGAGTTACTTTTGATACTTTATGTACATTTTGTTGATAACACTGAACTTTTACCCAGTTACTTTACTCAGAGAGAGGTTTTTCATACTGCACGTAGCCCAGGGCTGAAAGCATTCTTAGAACCTAGGCTAAGGGAGCTGTTAGCCCAAGGTTAAGGGAGCACTGGCACAATCCTTGCACATTCTAACCCCGACTCTAGCTAGGGTTTATCAGCCCTGCTCCGGAGCAGGGTTAGCCAAGAGTGTGCAGGGTTATCCCCTGATCATCAACTAAACACAGGTAAAAGGTGCCAGTGTGAAAAGGGGCTAAAGTAAACAGAATGTAAACATACATGTAAACATTAGTCGCATGTTCCAACTGACATTTAACCTGGGCCTAGTAGAAGTGCAGTGTGGATCATATTGCTCAGCAGCCCAGTGAAGTCGAGTGGAGACACACAAAGACACTGTTTTTTGTGTTAAATCAATAGCAGAGACACAGTTGTCTGCAGGGGAGGGGGCATTATAAGTCTGGTTTATTTACTTCTTGTCCTGTTCTAGCAAGTTCATAACCAACCAATTATCAACTGCAGCATAGAGTTCTTTTAGGTCAGAATACTTTCAAGAGCAAACAGAACATTCAGTCTCACAACCCAGCAATGCCATGATTACACTCTATAACAACACAGCCATATTAACATAACCCCACTGCCACTCCTGAGCTCTCTCCTGATACCAGAAAGCAATTTATTTAAGAGTTGAGCTTTAAAACCACAATTGATCAGCCAAGAGAATCCCAATGCAAAGGCTGCAATTTAGTAAAAGGTTATTTTTTATCATTATCCAGCGCGGTCAAGAATACAGGCCCCTGCAAATTACTCAGACTTAATTGTGTTTCAAGTGTTTGTTTCTCTGAAGAAATCACCCACGAGTAAGTTGTAATAAGAGAAGTGGGGCTGATGGAGAAAAAACTGAAATTTATACCATCTCCATATGAAGACCTTTCATCAGTCCCAGAGCCATACTTATGCGATTGGTGTTTAGGAACGGGGATGAGATGTGAAATGTAAGAAGTTTATAAGAAATATAAAGAAAAGATGACTTAAATGAAATATAATTCACATTAAAGCTCTGTGTTTTGTGTGTGATACTGTTGTGTTTCTGTGTTTGATACAGATGGTACTACATAGTGGTTGTCCCTGTCACCCCGGCTTCTCTGAGGAGATGGGAGAACCCTGAAGACATGGACATACATGAGGTAAGTGTACGTGTACTTGCATTAGTAAAGGGGAAAAAGTTTGCTCAGGAACTCAACTCTCATTTGGACAGCCCCTAAAGGTGGTCCCAAAAAGGTAAATCATTCCATTTCCAGATTAAGACTTGGTTTTCTGTAAAGCTCTAGGTTTGGGTTAAAAAGTTACTTTCATAATTCTGGGGGAGGCAAACCAAACTATTGTCGTTTTAATTAAGAAGTCTGGCAACAGTTGGCTTTTTTCCATTAGTGTGTGAGCAACTGTGATCTGATTTTATGCTGCACACGGCATGAGTCTGAACAGCAGGACACAGTGAAGGTGGAGGTGTGCAGCCTGTCAACTGCAGCTTCACTGTGACCACTCCTTCTTGTTCCATTAGTCTCCTAGTATTTAAAACTGAAACTCAAAATGGCTGCTCTATTCGCCATCCGTCAGTGGCGAGCTCATTGACAAACAAATCGCATACTACTACTGACTACTTCATAATGAAAGTCAACTAGTGTTTCGCCAAATGCTTTTATGTGGGCGGCTGTGGTGCAGCGGCAGAGCGGGTTGAGCTGGTAGAGAATGTGCATACGTCTTTTTCACAGCACACTTTTTGACTCGTCGTAGTAGGAAAAGTTCAGGGGTCTCATTTATAACCGTCCGTACGAGACTACTCCCGCCCAAAGTCACAATGTAGAAATCTATAAAAAACAAACAGTTGACGGGAGAACTGTGCGCAGCCCTTAAGCAAAACTTTGTGAACCCTATGCAGTACGCATTGGTGGTTGGTAGCGAAGAGGGAGAATTGGTGACACAGAGGGGCGCTCTCACCATAACATCAGACGCAACACTAAACAAAATGAAAACAACCAATTTACAAATCTACTAATAAAGTGTTCTTGGTCGCGCTGAACATAGAAAACAGAGGTCAAACTCGAAGAAATATACGCCCTGTCAAGAGTGGAGGTACGTATAAGACTGTACAGACAATGGTGAATGTCTATAAATCTGACTAAATCGTCAGCCGCTTACCTCAGGTCAGAAGTATATACTGGTGTCAAATACTCCGATACCTCCCCCCTAATCATGGGCGTATACCACATCATCTGATTAAATCAGGAATGATTTAAAAGTCAAACTGCGTGTATTATTCTCAGTTATTACTCCACAGAAACAATCTCAATTAGAATACGAAAAAAATGAAAATTCAAATCAATAAAACGGTGTC
>NW_023339674.1:27097343-27108891 GCF_004916995.1 Morone saxatilis
AAAAGAGAGAGATTGGACCTGTGCGCTCCCGTGCCACTGAAGATGTTCACTGCTGCAGCAACATGTTGCCATCACTCTGCTTTTTTCTTGTTAGTGATCCAGTCCCGTGACCGCCGATCAAAACTACTTTTCGGGCCTCCACCTCACACCCCACAAGTGTCTCCATTCAACCTCCGTGAAATTTTCGCTCTTTGCTTTTCTCAGTCCTTCTGCTGTTGTTTCCGACAAGACATAATACTTGCATCTGAGTCTGTTTTATATGCAGATCGCATTCATGAGGTCATTTGCATTGACCATTTATGGTTAAAGGGGCGTGTACAGGGCGGAACGTGAAGCTGATTCAGCTGCGCACATTTGTGGCACTCTGTGATTTATAAAGCAAAGATTGCTTACAGGTGTTGGCGTGCAGGGTTTTATAAAGTCTGAATATTTTTTGGCGCACGCAAAATCTTGGCTTTTGGGGCGTACGTACACTTTTAGTACGATCCCACTCGCACAGTTTTATAAATGAGACCCCTGGTGTTACTAATAACATTAACTTTGTCTCTGTTCTATTCAAGTATCCCAGTAAGCAATCACAGTGATCCAGCATGAACAATGTCAGGATCTTGAAACTGAAGAAACTAAATCAAATTCATCATTCATTTTATTATTTAGACCTGTGTCTTTCCTACTGTGACATGTTAATGTTTCTTCTCTAAAAAGGCCCCATGCATCATAGAACCACTTGTGGTGAAAAACCTTTAAAGCTTTTTTAAGGTTGGGTTAAGTCTCCAAAGAATGAATAAAAAGTTAATGTAATGGCCTCCTAAGAGACTAAATCAAGTGTGTGTGGGTGTATACCTCTAATCTCCAGCATCAGTCTACTTTTCAGTGGCTACGCTTGGGGCAGGTCGATATCTACCATAAATGGGGATCAAGTATTGGAATTTAGGGGCACCTTTGCAGTTATTGAAATATCGCTGCCATGGTCTGATCTAGAAATGCTGTGATTATATGGCACCCCCTATAAGTCCCCTCTAGTAAATTACAGAAAAAGACGGTTCTTGTTTTATCATTCTTTGACTATTTATGGCACTGCATGATCTTATTTCATGTAGCTTTGTTTAAACTAATCAGTTCTGTTCTGTACCTCCACAGCCAACAAGACTAAAAGTCTAAAGTCCCTCTAGCAGCCCTGAAGCTCCAATATTCATTGCACACAACAATATGAAATGGTTGGATGGGACAAACAACATACTGATGATTTAACTATTCTTATAACCTTGCTGTTAGGGGACTGAGAATATAATGTTTGACCTCAGGCTGATGTCCAGAAGAGGAGTTACCAAATAGACCTTTTTTCCATTTTGACATTATATATTAGGATTAGTGTGTTACCAGTGATACTGATTAATGTACCATTCAGGTCAAACAGAGTCAGGGTGCTGCTGTTGTGCATGCTAGCTCACTGTAAAGGCTCTGTTACACCAAATGGAATGTAACCTTAATTAGTGTTGTTAGTAACACCTGTGTTTACCCTACTATTTTATTGTCGAAATGGCTCAATCTGCTCAATAGATATTCATATTGGTGGGCCAATACCTGGTAGAGTAGGCCAAATGCAGGATCCCCAAGCTCCAGGATTGTACCTCTAGGGAGCATTAATATCACCAAGAAATTTCATGACATTCTGGCTGAGTTACAAAAGTGGTGATAAAGGGGAAATTTTGACACAAACTAAACAAATTGTCATGCAGACAATCACCCCTTTGGGACCATGAATATCCATGTCAAATGGCAATGTACTTGTTTTACAGAAATACTACTATCGATTGAATACAGAGGTGCTGGGCTGAATTTGTCAATTGATCAGATTTGGCTGTTCAGTATTAAGATAAGATTTTTTCAGTTCAGTGCCACACTAAACTCCTATATCATGTTCAGTTATAAAATCCCACAGCCACCACAGAGCATCTCTGCAGCTGGGCTGCCGACAGTGCTGTAACCCCAAGAGCCAATCACAGTAGACAGCAGTGGAGGAGGTTGGACCACCGTCTGGTTCAAAAGAGGTTTAGCTGACAGTCAGCACCAGAGCAGAGAATCGGAGCATCCGCTGCCCAGCATCACGCTGCAGTCTGTTAACTATATCTCTTCTCCTCTCGCTTTCATCACAGTTAGTTATGTGGTTTGTTTGGATCTGAACTGCTAATATTCTGTTTCCTCGTTTAAGAAAAGTGGCAATGCTTAGTATTCCACAGGGAAAAGTTTATTTAGGCTGACCTGAATTTGCTCTTGATTAACATGAAAAACAACTCAGTTTGCATTACGACAGTCTCAAATTGCCTTTTTGGATTATGTTAGTCTTCACTCTGCAGGGCTGGGTCAACCCTGCTACTGAAATGTAAAACAGCCACTAAGGGATGCTAGGTGTCACCAAAATCAAAGTTGACTTTGTACTGGCAGCAGCTCTAAAGAAGGGCTCTTTCACTTTACTGCAATTGTATATAATTACCTGCTGTCCATTAAAAGCCATTAGCCATAGATTTAGTCTTTCACTTCCATGTGCTTGCTAACCTGCAAGTAAAGAGTCTGCTTTTGGCGTCATTTACATAAGTAACCTCTAAACAGCAACTGCAATGGATTGTGTTCCCCAGAATCTTTATTGAAGAGATATACCTGGAAACTGTACCGAGGACAGACTGGGAAGGTTGTGCAGTTGGAATCTCTCCACCAGAACATAACACAAACATGCAGTATGAAAAAACATACAAGAAAAAGATTGTCATGTGAATGCATCTATGCAAAAGTCAAAATCCAAAGGTAGTTTACTGCTTCCTTTTGATAGTTTTGCATTTTGGTTTAACAAAGGCAGTATGTATGGAGCTTGATGGCGATAGGTTGAATTTAGCCTTTAGTTTAAATGAATGCAGGACGGGCTTCAGGAGAGATTGGTGCGATTTCTGTACCTCATCCTTGTCGCGGTCCATTGATTTGGATTAATGTTATTACAGTCAACTAACTCACATAGAAGAGATTATTATGTGGACGTAGAATATGTACAGCATTAATATTTGTCGTCTAGTCCCTGACCTTGTCACTCCTCAAAAGGAAACACCAACCTCACAGCACAGCAGGGAGTGCAGAGTGAAGATACTAACTTCCCCCCTGCGTAATACACTCAGAGCCTACAGCTGGATGTTGGGTTGGAGTTGGGGCTTTTGAAATGCTATGAACAGCAGCAGCAACAGAGAGTGACATAGCTTTCAGGCAACTTTCAACCACGTGGTTAATGGTGTGAAACAATCGCAGTTGGTTAGGTTTAGGTAACAAAACTACTTGGTTTCAGATGGGACACGAACCCCGGTCTCCTGGATAAAAGTCCTGTGTTTTTTTGAGCTTTCATCCACCCCAATCACCTCCTTAGACAGACTTTTTCACTTTCTACACTATAAAGAAAGTAAATAGAGAAAGAGAGACACAAAAACATTTCTAGACAGCAGTACCTGGGAAGTTGCTTTCTGTTACAATGAACATTTTACTATATGTTTGAACATTTACACCATATGGTTCTCTGAAGAAAATTAACAAAAAGAATCATGCAGTAGCATTAAGTATTAGTATTAGCATTAGTAGACTTTTTTTCTGTTGTTTATTGCAATCTGCATAAAATGACCCAGCAAAGTACAAATACCACGTCTTCAATATGATAAACCATATATACCGGAACTGGAAACATTTGTGAAATGCTTTTTCTTCTGTTCTTCTTTTCCAGAAGGCTAAATCTTAAATTGCTTTGCTTTACAAAATGGCTGTGTTCAAGCTGTCAAAAAAAATGTGGTCTATGTGTAATTGAAGCTTCGCCAGTGAGTACAGTGCCAATTTTCCCTGTATGTCAGTGTCACCTTGAACATTGATGAGTGGCAGGAAAGTCAGACTCTATGGTGATATATAGTGGAGAAAGGAAGCAGGTGGTGAACGATGTCTCACACACATAGTTGGAAAGAATCGAAAAGCCATGAAATTTGTACTCCCTCTGAAGGTCACAGAAGGTCATTAAACTCAACTATAAATTCAGTCCTGTCTAATCATAAAGTATCTGGTATTCAACATGCACGAACATGCACCTTTCCGACAGTATAGTTGTATAAGCTGCAAGTGTCTTTACACACGTTATTGGTACCCAGAATACCTGGGAATACCAACAAAGACACACATAGAATGGAGAATCTGAGTGTCTGTCTCGTCAGACTCTGTCTAATCAAAGTATCTGGTATCCTCCAACATGTGCCTCTCCTACAACTAGAACAGTACTTTAAAAGAATAGTTGTCTTTTCATTGGAATAACACACATTGGTTCCTCAAATACCTTGAACTAATATGTTAAAATGATTCCTAGAAGAGTTTTGTATTTTAAATAATAAGATCTTAGATACCAAACAAGAGTTTTATGCTTCACGACAGTGATTGTCTGCTTTATAGCTCAGCCATTCAACTGCATTACTAACAAGGCTTTATAAAGTTGTCTATAATTCTGTCTCAGTTAGGTATTGGTTACATTATGTGGGACTAAGAGGTCTAAACCAGCAAAAGTACACAAGAGTGTTTGGAAAAATGTGTCCACATACCTATGGCCATGTAGTGTACCTTCTGTCAAGAATATCATATCAGCGATACTGAGTGTGGTTTCAGTTGAAGTTGAGTTGAGTTCCTAAATTCTGCCCCTTTTTGCTCTGTCCTCCAATAACAGTTTAGCGAGCCCCCTTTCAGAGTCTACTCTTTCTTTTCTTGTGCGTCAGTTTATTTTTTCCCAGGCTTACTAGTCATAACCCACCCTACTTTGGCTCTGATTGGCTAGTAATTGTTGGCTTCATTGGTTTGGTTGATTAGGTTTAGGCATGAGGAGTGAAATACTTGGATATACTATGTCCTAGGCTCGCCTATGTTAAAAAGACATTTTATTGTTAAATACTAGGTTAGGTTAGGTTAAAAAGTAAGATACATACGGTATATATACTGACATTTTAAGTTGGTGAATGTTAAATTTTGCCTAACTGGCTAACTAACACTTGATGTAAATTAGCTAGCTAATTATTGATACACTAGCTGGCTATGCTAAGATGTGACCATATAGGCTATATGTCGTTTTTATCTGCACAGTTTGCACAGCTTGTACAGCCGAGACGGTGGTTTTACGAGGGGGCAGGATCAGCCAATAACGAATACTCAAGAGTTGAGGGGAATTTCTATCATTTGGCAATCCTTATGTTTATTGTATAGATTCAGAAAATGAATTATACATATGATTATTTTCACAAATTTGAGCTTTTATCAGACTACTAAAAGAGGTTTAAAGCAGAAGCTTTAACATAATAGTTTTGACATTTAACTGTTGCTTATTGTATTACTAAAATAACGTTGTGTATATGGTAAGAAGCAAAGCAGGAATTAGTGTGACGGTCTTATATCGGACTTGTCAACGGATCCTTTGAAACTCTCACCAGATGTGGATGGGATTGGCAACAACAAAAGTCACTTGGGAAAAATCACAGTGAAAAATAGAAATAATGTGGCAAGACCATGTCATGCCACCTTGCTTGTGGAGGGAGGCCTCTCCCACAGAGATCAGTTTTCTTATGTCATGTTGTATTATGTTCCATTGTCAAGCCACCTCATCATATGCCCATTCCCTCTGGCAGCTCCTGGAGGCTGGTGCTGACAGCAGTCTGCAGAGGAAGAGGAGACAGAGCCAGGACTTCCTGCAGCCCTACATCACTGCCAAGCTGGATGGTCTGCCTGAGATTTTCACTCTGGGTGATGAGAAGAAATACAACGGCTACTACAACAAACCCCTCGCTGGCCAGCAACAGTATCGTTGCTTTGTTCTGGCTGACCTGATGGACCACGAGTCTGTGAGTGACCTCTATGTATTTATATTGTATGACTGTGAATAGCACCTTTAATGTATTTTAAAGTATCTTTAAAGTAATATTAGTAATACTAACAATACCTTAACTACACATTTTAAAAAAGAGAGCAACCCTTCTCCACTAATGGTACATGAACACAGTACTTACAGTACCTTGTGCAGAGGATGCTGCATTTTAGGCCAATCACAAAAGACTCTTTGACCAGTTGCTGTGCAATCACATCATCAGAGCCAGTGTAAAACAGAATAGGTGGGTGTAGCAAAAAGGAGAATAGGTTGGTAATAAACTCCAGTGTTCAGTTTCAAATTTGTGAATTTTGTTTTGGAAAATCTTTTTCACATTGAGTTAGTCTCTCAAAGCTTCAGTACTGATAACCAAGACTTCAGTTTAGTTTCATTCATTGCTTGATATCTAAAATACAGTTAAAATGAGCATCTATAGGCCTGAGTCATCAGAGGATGCAGCACTGTAAAGCTGTGTCATCAGCTTTACAACACATGTTGAAACGGTCCAACTTCAGTGCCCACACTACTGCTCAATCGGTCGGTCACAATATGTTGCTCACACTGAACCTAAACACTGATCTCCCAATCAAATTGCTCAAAACATTGAAAAGGCAGCCTTACTTGGAACGCAAGATGAAAGAAAGAATAATACAAAGCCACAGATGCCTGGGAGCTATGTGGAGGTTCAGTTTTTATGTCTTCTTTGTATCACAATACAGTCTCAGTCAAGAATACAGTCACTACATGTGAAATACTGTTCCAGTAATACTAAAATAATCTCACTTCAGTTCATATCTTTGACAGCAGCCACATGGGAAATCAGAACTGCTCAAACTGCAGACAGCTGACCATCATATCTGACCTACCAGAAATCCATCTGATCATCCAACAGCCAGACTGTTGAACATTTAGGAGTTCATCTCTAAATAATTTAATTAATTAATTAATTGGTCAAACACCAGCCAGTCTAGTGGAATTCTGATTCTGAAATAAGTCGGGGACATGCAAGTCATGGTTAAAATCTTGTTTAATTTGTCCATCATCTGTCCATCATCTGTCCGTACAACAAGCTGTTTATCCACATGATAACATACAAAAAGTAGACACAATAACAGGGACCCCTGTTCAAGATATATAGCATTTCAATGAATGCAACATTTGTGAAACTTGTACATACTTAATGTAACACTGTCTGTGTTGTTGTTGCACTGCACTGCATTATATATGAAGGTGTTCTTGTTATTTTCTCCACACTATAATGTTTTGGTGCCCTTGATCAATGGAACATTGGCAAAACCATGCTCTGGTAATAATACAAATGGATTCCCAGAGGGAGCCTGACCAACCTAGCGCCAATTGTTTTATATCATGTACTCCTTCTGCATTCCTATAGCAGTAAAATACACAGACCCCAGCTACCTGTTACTGCCCAAGAGAGAGGCAAATTTGAGTATTAGACTGGATTAAGCAAAGTTACAGTCTGCCTTGTATGCAGCAGTGCAGTGTCAGGAAAAGTTCACCTAGACCAAGGCTGCGGTTGACACCTCTTGCCCTTTAATAAATCATAAAACTACACTGAGGATGAGGGGATGGGTGAGCCAACGTGTGTAGGGTTTTAATATGTGGATTTATTGCTGTTTTGCCTGGCCTTTTAAAATAGTTTTCATAAACTATGTAAAAACATTCTAGTACTTACAACTGCAGTGTGTCCCACACATTTTCCAAAGGCCTTGTAGTGCTGAAAAACAGGGCCGAGTTTGATTTCGTGGATGGCATTATTTTTCCTCCCTGGTGTTTTCTATCTGTGGAACAAAAGAGCAGCCCCTCAGGCAACGGTACACACATGCCAGACACGTCGCAGGGATGCGAATCACGTCCTTGAGTCATGCATGCATCTGCAGGTATATCTCTCAGCCAGTGAAGCCAGGATCCCTGCTGTCACTCACAGGCATCTCCCTTCCAGAGCATAGCATCTTCAGGCTGCCTCTCTAATTTCAAGTGCTTTTGTACCTCAGATCAGTCATTTGCCCTTGTGGCATCGTCATTTAAATGTGTTAAGATCTGACAGGGGGGGGTTTGGTCCAGAATGGCAGATGTGGCTCCTGGCTTACTACATTTAATAGTGTATAGTCATAGTGTTTGGAAGTGCATTCATAGATAACTTTCTCATGCACAACAAACACAGATCCCGACAGAAAAGACATACGATCACCTTTATACTTACACGAATACACAATGGCAGAGAAGAATTTGCAAAACAGACTTTGAATTACTAGTTTAGCTTCTGTCTTCAGTTCCTGTGGCTTCTATTTTTCTGGAACTTCATCTGAGTAGAAACTGGTGCGTAATCACAAACGAGTGCTTTGCTAAAGAACTGGCTCTCAGCCAGCCAGCTATGTATTTATTTGCAGTTTAACAAGCTACTCATTTTTCACATATATGATACAAACGTAATATAGAAGTTGAGAAATGTGTCTGTGAGAAATTAGGAGCAATCTGGTTCATAGAAGGTAGGTTGAACCAACTCATAACCAACACTAGCACCAGCCCAGAACTAGCACTTGGTTTGTAGTGCTGGAAAGAAGGGTTTATCAGAGAAGTGTTTGGTCTCTTTATTTGAATACCTCTGTGTACCTTTTAATGTCCAGTCAGGTTAGCATTGATCAGCTGATGTTAAACCTTCGGAGGTCAAACACACAAAACTGCAATTACATGCAGCGGTTTCTCCTCATGCATCGGTTTGCTCCACCCACCCACTATTACAGCTTTTGTCAAGAGTTTTGGACAACACTTGTTTCATTGTGTTAAGAACAGAACAACAGAGCCCAGATTCAGTAAATGACACTCAGCGGAACGTGATTCAAGCCTGTACAAAAATAGAAACCTAATCACATTCATTGAAAACAGGGGAAGTAAGCTTAGCTTTTATTGCTACCGCAAAGCTGCTGGCAGGGTAGCCACGAGAGGAGAACGGGAGAGTAGGAATGAAAAGAAAGGGGGGCTGGAGACTGAAGCAAAAGGGCACTGCGGCTTTCTGTGGCCCCCGCTGCTCGTAAACAAGCTGGGATGTGTGAAATTGGATAAAAGAAAAAGGCCATATAAACAATGTGATCACTTACAGCAGAGGAAGGTGGGGGGGTAGAGCAGTGAACGGCAGCTTCCCCTGAACGCAGAGCCCTGTGGGAGTGACAGAGAGGTAAGGAGAAGAATGAGAGGTGGGGAGAGAAAAGAGGGAGCTTAATGGGAGGATAAGATAGGTGGTGGTGGGGGGGAATGAGTTTTTGATGTAGGAGGGAGAGAGATGGTGAACTTTAAGGAGAAAAAACAGAGGAAGAGAGAAGGATGGAAGTGCAGAGAGGACTGGGGATTGTGGGAAACACACTTGTGCCTTGTGGATAGTATCCAGTTTGTCGCAGATAGATGAGCTGTGAGCGGAAGGTTCAGACTAAGGTGGAAATCTTTGGAGTTCTGGGAAATAACAGAGCTGTCAAAATACATTAGAATCAGACATTGTTTCTGCTTATTCTATCAGTCTCTTGCTCTTCTTTGGGCGAGATTATGGACAGTGGAAACAATAACAAAATGTTCATCCACCCACTGCTATTAAAGTAACTTTACTTCTTTGCACAACCCACCTCCGCTCTTCAGCTTGCAGACATAGCAGCAGTACATTTTTCACCCCTGAAGGACACTATCCATCAGGTAGTGCAGCTGAGATTGATCACTTCCAAACTTCCCCCCCTGAGATTATCTAAATATCTTTTAGAATATGCGTCTGTGCCATCTAAAGCTCATTTTTCAACAACAAAAAAAAGTTTTTTGAGTCGTAGGCAGTACTTTGCTAAAACTGCCAAAAAGTACTACAGAGAACAGAAGGCTGAAAGAGCAGAGGAGACAGATGAGCTGAACATGTTATCAAGCTCCACACCTTTTTAGCTGTTAAAGCTTCAAGCTTTCTTCTATAGACTATTTGTAACAGAGTTGGAAAAGTTAGCTGCACCCAGTCTTTTTACAGCAATGTTAGGAGGCTGCATGTCAGTGTGTGTGAGAGCAGGGAGGCACTCACTTTGATAAAAGAAACACATTTTAAAGGTCCAGTGTGTAACATTTAGGAGCATCTAGCAGTGTAATGGTAAAGGTCTCAAATGCAGAGTTCAACAGTGTTATAAGTCCAGTTACAGTTTGAACATGGACATTGGTACTGTTAGAGACGCCGAAAAGCGTTTCTTGTGTATAGACAGGACCTGTGGAACATGTTTTATTTCTGCTGTAAAACCTACATAATTTTTACCATGTGGGGACCTTTAAAATGATATGACCACCCACTGCTCTGGAGCCAGCCTCAAGAGATCGGAAACCACAGTTCTCACAAAAGAAGAATATGACACGAAATTATAGCGGATTTTTGGCTTTATTCTATAACCAATTAACATCTGTGCTTTCAATTACATACTTTTTAATAAATATTGTATACACATTTTTATAGAATACCCCCCCTTAACAATTCCATGGAAGTGAAAATGTTGGAATTAACTGAAAAAAGTAAAACTCTTTGAGCCAGCACAAGAATAGTGCAAAAGTTATTTTTTATTCATGGGAAAATATAGTGTGTTTCATCTCTTCAGTTTTAGAAAAAAAATATGATAATTGACAAAACAGACTTCTGTTCATATTTTATGTATTTTGTGTTGATTAACTGACTGAAGGTCATAAGAGTAAACAACAAATAAAATGTTTCGTAGCTTGTTTCAATCAGCGTATTTTTATGCACATTTTTGAAATATCAAGCATTAGAAAGGTTGTTGAAGAAAAGAAATTCTCAATTTCACAAAAGAGGTAATGAGCTTAATGTGAGATGGAAACATTTTTTTAGGATCTGACATAATCATTTTAATTGGAGAGTGACTATTGTGATCAGATGGTGTAGTAATCAAGAGATATCCATCAAGTACACAATTGCTGGTCACTGCAGCATCAAGGTAACATTAAGATCCACCATATCTAAATGCCCCAACATTCAGCTACGTGCTGAGATTGCAAATGCAGTCTCAGTTGTTTTTATGGTCTCTTCCTAAGTTACTTATGTAAGCAAAACACTAGCTAACTAGCTAGCTAATCTACATCAATCATTAACCATCAAGTTACATCTGATAGTTAATGTTAGCAAACTAGATAGCTAATTTACATCAATCATCAGTTATCCTAGATGGTTCATTGCTAATGTTGGCTATCTTAGATGTGAATATGTTGTTACAAAGTTATGATCTTGTCTATCTGTAAGTTTTATTCAAGTCATTCATGATAGTCTCAACGCACGTCACACACAACATTGTACGTGAAAGTCCGAAAGAAGCCGAGATTGTAAAGAAGCAGTATGGTTATATCCTGTTGGATGCGTCACTCTAACACAGTTAACACATATCCTGAGTTCTGGGACAGTAAACAGACAGATAGTGTGGTGAGTATGATCATAACTATGTCCTTTGCTTCTTAGTGAAGTGTCAACATCCCGCTGTTTACTTGAGACATAGAGTGGTAGTTAGAAACAGGGCTAAATTTTAATATGCTATAATAGCCTCTTTAACAGTTGCGTATGGTTTTACATGACCATGTCAAAGGTTGTATAGGTTCTTA
>NW_023339674.1:27108916-27113857 GCF_004916995.1 Morone saxatilis
TTCTTAAAAATTGCCATTACAGTTGCGATTCTATTTTGACCATCTTCAAAATGTAGTTGTCTTTATAACACAGATGAGGCTAGCACACAGCATATGTAAGTACAGGAAAGGAGAAAGTTCTGACCGAGGCTTGCTCAGCTGTTATTGGAGCACAGAAAAAAGGAAAATTAACTTGGTGAGTACTCTGGTATCAGAACGTGTAGAGGTAATGGACAAAACAACAAAAACAAGTCCCAAGTTGTAATTATCCTGTAGTATTGCATAATAGAGACATGTAAAAATATAACATTAAAGGTTTATATAAATGGTAAAACTGGTAAAATAACAAAAAAAATTGTCAGCTAAAGATAGAATCTAGCTCTAAACCCCTCTCAAAGAGTGATGGATAAGCAGCTCAGCCGGACACCTTCTGAGACATTTCTTCTTCTGTGTCTCCTAGCAGCAGAGTGAGTTCATCCTGTGTGGTTTGTTTAAGAGAGGCTGCCATGCTGTACAATAATGCCAGGGAATCATCCAGGGCCGGCCTCACTTTTCCACTGCTGTTCAGAAGACGTAGTCTCTAATATTGGATTTGTCTTGAGAGGATGTCACTGATGTGTATCCCCCACTGTGCTCTGTCCTTCCTCCCTGGCCTCAGTGGGGACTCTTCACAATGATCTATACACAGCAGTCTGTCTCTGTCTGTCTCACCTTTGATTCACTGTCCTCCTCTGCCTATAATTTGAATGGTACCATGGTAAAATTGTTTACACACTGATGTGCAGGCCTGTTCCTTTTGGCACCTGACTTTGATTTTGTTGGTGTATTCATGTACTCACTGTAGGCTTTTGGTTTTGTCAGGGAAACTTAAGTCTTTTTGTCTTGCATTCTTAATTTTTATGTCTTCAAAGTGTTCAGTACAGCTATAATTATATTGTGAGAGTTGATGCCATCTGCAGTTACTATGGTTACAGGTGTTATCATCTATTGTGAGATTAGCAAAAAAGGCACCATTACCTGTTAAAAGTGACCCTTCTCAGTAAATCCAGCTGTCATTCCCAAACTACGTAGTTGGTTAGTCTCTGTCATTCATTCATTATTGCATCTACCTGCTCTCCCCACTGCAGCGAATCAAAAGATAGATTCCCTCACCTGTTCACTTAAATATTTCTTACAGTCTGGGTTGTTGACCCCCCGTACAATAAGTAGGTACGGTGGTAAAACAGATTTGAAAGGGAAAGTAACAGAAGAGCAATGGTCAGCGGCTTGTTCCTTAACCTAAACAGTAAACACAAACTCCAAATGACTACAGTATAAATGGCATCACTCCAGCTAGACTGCACCACAGTAATCCTAATACTCCCGACACATGCATTAAATGTAATAAGCAGAGGGGGTCCCTGTTTCCTTGTGTGTGGGAGTGCACACAGATAATCTGCTTTTGGGAAAAGGTGCTGAATTTGACCAGTCTGTCTCCTGGAGGCTAAACGGTGTATTGCATGTTCTTGGAAGAAAACAACAATTTGTGGATTTCACAGTGGCTGAGAGGAATGATTTTTCATTTCGCTTTTGAAAAGATAAAATATTTCACCAAAAACAAACTTAATATGTTTTGGAAAATTTTTAATGTTTTCTACAATTTCCTGGAACATAACGAAATACAAAATGATGGATGGCATGATGAACTGAACTAACTGCTAATGGGGCTAGTTTCCTTTAGTTTTCATTTTGTATGTTGTTTTTTTTTTCTTTTTCTTTGTTTCTCCCCCTTTGTATAAATTGTAAATTACAAACTATATATTTTGGATTATTATTTTCTTTTAACATTTATTTCTCTTTGTTTATCTTGTTTTTGTTTGATCGTTATCCACTCAGATTATGTCCGTTTCTGTAATTTACCTTATTGTCTTCCTTATGGTAGGCATGGAGACCCAGCAGCCAATAAGGATAGTATTCACCCAGACCATGGTATAATGTTTTTTTTTAAGTTATTATTAAAAATAAGCACAGTTTTTTGTAAATGTAATGTTTATTTTTGACTGTTTTTTCAGCATTTCTATGGCATTGTGGATGCATTTAGTCCACAGTATTTGTTGGCAGAGCAAACAAGAGCAGAGCCAAAGTTAGAGGGCCATTCTTTAGACCTTGACCATTTACACCTCAGATTAGTGTGGAAGTTGAGCATTATTTTGATTTATCTTCAAAAGATGAAAGACACCCTGTAGAGAGCTGCTAGTGCAATGCAGCAGCTTTTTTATGAGTGGGTCCCCATTTTTTTGTTATCTTGTGCAAGTGCATGAGCGTGCACACGCATTTCCTCCAAAGGTGACACGACAGACAGTCCTGCCAAAGGTTTCACACTATTCCACTGACCTGTGCGTGTAATGTCCACAGCAAATGCAGCAAATGGATGTAGGTTAATCTATACAGGAGTAGCTGCACTGTGTGGAGCACCACCACCCCCTTCTGACATTGTAGCCATCATACTGACTGACGATAGCAATCACCCTTTGCTTTTCCTTTCAAGTTAGAGACATCTGGATCACGTTGAATTTAAATAAAGTCTGGCTTGTAAATAAAGGTCAAATCTAATCTGAGCACCTCTGCTATCTGTCAAGGGCACTGAGACATAGACTGACCCTTGCATGTTTCAGCTGCCACCTGCTTGGTGTCCTTGAAGAAACATCACATTGGTAACACAGCCATGGTCTAAACCCAGGAAAACGGAGAGTTGGCAGATTAAATCAGTTATCACCCATCCCAAGGCAAAATGTGGGATTATCACATTGTATGTCAGTTTGGTGATGTTGGATGTTTAGCCACATAGATGACACAACACACAATCTCACCAAGTGAGACAGTACAGTTATATTTACTTGAGCGTTGTGTCCTGATCTGCTCCGTTGTGTTGTGTATAACTCATTGACTGTGAAGTGACTCTGGATCATCCTCTGGTCATTTGCAGCAGAGGACATTTGCAGCCAGCCCGTTCTCTGAGCCCATCACGGTGAAGCTCAACAGTGGGATGACGCGACAAACTGAGGACCCAGAGATGCTGTGGGTGATGGGTCCAGTGCTGGCTGTCATTCTCATCATCATCATAGTCATTGCTATTCTACTCTTCAAGAGGTGAGTCTGACGGACAAAACAGCATACGTACATTATGATATAATTCCGTGTAGACACCCCGGATATGACAAGGGACTGTAGGACAATTATTAAAGTGGGGAGGGTTGAAGAGTCTGCCTAAAGATAGATTATGCAGTATTTGTTTCAACATTTCAACAGCTTATTAGTTGAGATTCAACAACTGTTTTGTAATTATTACAACACTGTGTTTAAGGTTTAGGCACAAAAAATATCTGTGTTATGATTCATGTGCATGAATGGTCATATATACTATACTATATACAATGGATAAATTAGTCAGCATCTACAGACAAAGCAAAACAGCTGAATGTAACAAATAAACTACCTGTAAGCGGACTATCTAAATAAAATGTTGCCAAGATTGATGTCAAGTCTGTAAATAAAAAAACTGCTATGTAAGTCTAATCCATATCCCAGCATTTATCAGCTCTAAAAACAGTTGCACCATCCCAGTCATTGTAAGTTAAATACCTGTTCAACAGTAGTGTTAGCATAAGAATTATCTTTTTTTGTCATCTGTTATTAAAATAGTTAGTTAAAGGAATAGTTTGAGTATACCTTGAAGGCAGTGCATGCTTATTGTGTTCCTCGTATCATCTAGTTGAGTGATCATTTTAGCCATTTAAGTCCAGGGAGAGACCTGGAGCGTTTTCTTCAGCGCAGCAGATGACAAGAACATTTTACAAGAGTCAGGCACCAAGAAATTTTCAGTGTGAAGTATTTCAGAGTAGAGACAGACATTCATCTCGGCTGAGCCGAAGGCAAAGGTCCTTCATGGCATATGGGAGGAAGGCCCTGTGAGTTGCCCCGCAGCCCTCCTCTTCCAGGCCAACAGTTGGCTTGTGTGTCCTGCGCTTGAGTCAAACATCTGGAGCTGCTCACTGGGCTGACGAGGGCTTCCATATGGCTACTACTCTGCTCTGCTCAAACAAAGTTTATGTATCTTTTTGTAGTCCATTCACTTTCTTTTTATCTTATTGTCTTAATCTCTTATTTTCATACAAGCCCGGACGGATGTTCAAATAAGCATCAGCTATCAACACTAAGATAATGTTCTCAGTCTGTCTGTATGTCAATCTATATTTACCAATCATTCTCTATCAAATAAACTATAAATAAATAAAGAATGCCGAATTAACTAAATCATGTTGCAGATATGTAAAAAGTCTGCATTCATACTTTGTTGAGTCTGTATTTTTAAAATGCTTGTTTTCTGAACAAGTTCGAATTGATCAGGGGTACGCTAACTTAGTTCATAGTAAAGTAAAACCAATACCTAGAATCAAGTAACAGACACATATTTTAATCACTTAACCACTCTCTTACTTTTCTCTGAGCAATGTCTTTTTATGTCCAGTCATAAATATGAAGTAGTGTCATAGAGCTCAGGGTGCACACAGACGGATACAAGTGGGGGTGGCACCTGCAAGAGAGAAGATAAATGCGCTTTTTTATCCAAAATGTTTTTCTGTGTGAGTGCCATTAGCTTCTTTAATTGGTTAGGCAACTAAACTACTTGTAAACCAGGTTGATTCCAGCTCACTGTGTTTAAAAAGATCTAAATCATTATAAATAGATAAATAACACCGTCTTTTTTCATTGGAACTGCACAACAATTTAATTGAAGGATTTGGTATATCAAACTGATAGACATGGCACTTTTATAAGCAAATTTCAGCTGGATCTGATCAATCTGCTAGGAGTAGAACATGAAAGTATAAAACATGATATTTTCTGTTGCCACGCTCTCACTATTACTGAATATTATCACATAGACGTGTTCAGGGAAGGACTCTTATTAAACATGTGAAG
>NW_023339674.1:27113957-27116696 GCF_004916995.1 Morone saxatilis
CTTGTCCAAT
Source organism: Morone saxatilis (assembly GCF_004916995.1). Taxonomy (NCBI): domain Eukaryota; kingdom Metazoa; phylum Chordata; class Actinopteri; family Moronidae; genus Morone; species Morone saxatilis. The sequence continues at coordinate 27,113,968 of NW_023339674.1, forward strand.
CATGATACACATGCATACCAATTCTCGTACATGTCGGCTTTACGTGTCTTGGGGGCTGATTCTGGGGGGCAGGGCTTAGCCATTTGTGCCTGTGCACGGGGACAATTGCATACATCGAGTTCTCGAACAGTTAAATTAAACAATAGGGCCTTCGCACGGTTTGTGCTCGGGCCCTAATAAAAGAATATGTGTGGAAGTTGGCTGTGGCTCAGAGAGAGAGAGCAGGGAGGAGCAGGAGCAGTGAGTAAGGTGCTGTAATGTGCTCTGTCAGGTGCACTTCCTGCTTACTGTGACACTGTGGCATTCCCACTGCTGACAACTTGTAAATTAAACCTTTCTTTCTGCCTCCTTGTTTTCTGTCTGCCTGCATCCTGTGGACGCAGCAAACAAGAAAGGTTAGTACCTCTGTCTGTTCTTACACCACTAACCCCCCCTTCCTCTGTAGCTGTCGGCCTGCCTCTGACAACCCTCCCTGCTGTGTGCAACATGCTTTTGGGTCAGACATGTCCGTGTTTTCTGACAGTGATGATGTGTAGTGGCAGATGCTTGTTGTTTCTGTTACACTTTCACAATCATACCACCACGAGCTTCAAACTTTTCCTCAGACATATCAGCCTCAACTGACAGCACTTGCAAGCATGTGTGTCGCATATGTCAGGGTGTGTGAATATGTTTTTGCACTTTGTTTCTTTGTGCGTGTTTCCACAAATCCTACTGATCTTCCCCCCAGAATCATCCTCCCGCAGTGCTTTTGTCACCTCTCAACCCCTCACACACCTGCAGCTTCACCTGCAAAGCAAACGCCAGGCCTGAATCCAATCCTGATATCACCTAGAGGCAATAACTGACATCACAATGACCTTTTCACTACTCTATTTGTGTTGCCTGCCTGACCTGCATAATACATATTGACTGTCTTCATAATACATTCAGAATCAGTCATTTGTGTTTTGGTTTGTTATTTTGAAAAGAATGTTGTCTGAACTACATTATCTACTGATAAAAAGTGACTTTTGTTGACATAACAACCAGTTGCAGTCACTGCTATATAACTATAGTGAAACATTCACTCAGTGGCACTTACTAACTTTTTTCTCATTGTAACTTATTATTTTAGTCAAACTTTATTGAAATTAAATCCCCCCTCCAGTCAGAAATCAGTGTTTCTTCTTGTTCCTACAGTGTGCTGTTTGAATGATGTCTGTGCAGAGTTTGACACTAGAAGAATGTTTTCACATTCACCTGCTGAAAGTGGAAAGTTTCTCTGTGCTTACTGAAAATCACATTTTAAGGGCGGGGCCTACCATCATGATTTGTAACATCACAAATAGTTTGGAAGTCAGTCCTGGTCCATTATGCAACTTGTACAGTGTGATGTAGCACCTGAAGCCACCAGTGCACATCCACTGAGAATGGACTTTAAAGAGGTGTATGCCTCTTTAAGTATTAGTGGAATATGATCACAGCGGTTTAAGGACCAGTGGGTTAGGATTTAGTGGCTTCTAGCATTTCAACACAGCTCAGCTTTTCAAACATGTAGGACAAACTACAGTGGCCACAAAAAATGCAGAAAGGCCAGTGTTTGGGTTGTCCGTTCTGGGCTACTGTAGTAACATGGCAGTTTAACATGGTGGTAAAAGTATTTTGGGCAGAGCCAGACTAGCTACAATTATCTTTAAATAAATAAAGTTTATACAGCAACATCATTTGGAGGATATTGGTTGACTGTTTTACTTCAAACAAATCTCCAAACTCAATTTAGAGATGTTCAATAAACAGTTGCTTTTCCCACTTTCAGATGAAAAAAAAAAAACTTATTGTAAATTGAAAAAACACCAAACATTACATGTCTTTCTCGCTTTTTTTCATCTTGAATAAAATTCAAGGTGCCAGACAGTATTCAGAGCTTGAATGTTAGTCGAGGTCAAACACTGTATGAAAGCACTAGACTGTATTGTACTAACAAAAAAAGATACAATATGTGCCAGGCAGTAATAATAATCCTTTAGTCAGTCCTTCTATCAAACTTCCAGCTCTCTCAATTTGTTTCAAGTGTAATATGGGTGTAATAAAGCTTTCAGTTCGCAGGACTATAGTGAACACAGCTGTATCAGCAATTAGTCCTGATAAAGTGTTGCATGCAGCACCACATGCGTCCATCAGACATCTCTGTTGACACCAGACTGCTACCAGACAGCACCTGTGACCTAGCCTGCCCTATTTCAAATATATCCGATTACTAACATCCATCCACCGCAACCACTAGTCAAGATCAATATCTCCCTTCATGAAAATGAAACAGTTACATGTTAATAAGATATAAACCAGCTGATTTAATCACATCTGACTTATTCAATGACAAAGATATGAAAAATATCAACTTAATTTGTTCCCACACATCTCAAAATGACATAATTTTTCAATCTAGGGATAAGAGATTGTTTAATTATTAATAAGTAATTCCCAGGACGTCATTTTGTATAACCACCAGTATGGATTCAGAAAAAAACAATGTACACACACGTTATTTAGCTGGTTGATAAAATACAAACCACTATGAACAGTAATGAATACGCTTTGGGTATATTTTTATATTTTTGAATTTAGGGAAAGCTTTTGATACATCTGCTCATAATATTTTACCTATTAAATTGTCACCTAACTAACTAATTATATCACTAATCCAATTCAATTAAATTTTATTCGTATAGTGCCAATTCATAACAGAA
>NW_023339674.1:27116887-27117141 GCF_004916995.1 Morone saxatilis
ACACTAATAGTAGTGACTGATGGTAATGATGATGATGGACATGAAGAGGATGATGACACCGAGGACAGCCATGTCGATGGGGGACAATGAGCAATGATAATAGTAATAATAGTAACTGTAGTAATAATAATAATAATAATAATAACAATAATATCAGTGATATTAGCAATGGTAGTCAAGCAGGACCATGGCAGGAGGCTCCACCAGGATCCATGAGAACCTGCGAGACGAGAAAGCACAAGAACTCCGGGGAA
>NW_023339674.1:27117241-27119710 GCF_004916995.1 Morone saxatilis
ACTAAGGCTGTCATTGTCAACATCCACATGAATATTAAAATCACCTACAATAATTACTTTATCTGATTTAAGGACTAAACTTGATAAAAACTCTGAGAATTCAGATATAAAATCAGAGTACGGTCCAGAACTGGCTGCAGTGTTTTTCAGGTCGGGTGAGAAAGACTAAGAACAAGGCTTTCAAATGAATTATGATGTTCTGCTATCATAGTACATATCACAGTCCTGTATTGCTGACTGACTGATCATTTCAGTCATTGTGCAGCAATGTTGCCAATACATGTTGGGTTATTGAGCTTTAATGTCGGTTCAACAACATAAGAGGATTTTTTCATTTCGTTACAGTCACTACAAATAAGGTACACTAGAGGGCTGCCACTAGTGGCTGAAACCTATTCTTTTGATATAAGCATCTTATTGTAACAATTGAGAATATGTTGGGGTTTGGAGAATAAACTTTAACGCGAAATTTTACATTTACAAGATGTTGTGAAGTTTGTTTTTCTCACTCATCTCTGCATTTCTTGGCGATTATCACCTGCTGTCAGTACCAATCTGGGCTGATAAAACCTACATTTTTTCAAACATTATTTTTCCTTTTTGTGTCAAAGAAAAAATTATTTTAAAATGTCTAATTTGAGATAAAATACTTACTTTTAGTTATTGTGACTTGGCCTAACTTGGTCACATGGTTACCTTCTCTCATCACGCTGGTTCTTCTTTCCCGCAGGAAACGAACATCTCCAGCCAAGGACGAGCACATGGCAGGGGTCAAGGACTTACTGCTGGCCCACTCCTCAGATCCTGTGGAGATGAGGAGACTCAACTATCAGACACAAGGCATGGACACACACACACACACACACACACACACACAGACAGACAGACACAGCTGTCCCCAGAGAAACATTATGTGTAATTTCACCTTTCTTAAAAGTATTTTTATCATATTTTGCTTTGCTGTTGATGCTGTTAACTGCGAATACAAACTTAACACTTCCTCCAGGTTTATCTGTTGTCTCAATAAATTCAACAACAGTTCTTATTCTCGTTCACCATTTACTTTACTCTGCCGCCCCAATCGGCGGAACAGCATCTTTTGTCTGTGCCTTCGTAATACAGCAGCTATTCAGCAACAAAATCCACGTAGGGAGAAGGTTGAGGTGGGTAAATGGGTTTAACTCTTTCCCTGGGAGACTGTTGCAGACAGTTGCAGTTTGTTTAAGCTTAGGTTTATGCTGTGCAGTTATAAATACCCAGATGCAAATAGCATCTGTTTGTATTGTTAAAATACAATGAGTACTTTATTAGGTTACATAACAAAACTTTTATAAAAACAACTTTTTGTCATATTTGCTGAGACTTTCACTATATCCTGACAGTAGTACTTGAGACAGATAATATGTATATGGCGAAAGAGTACAGTGAAAGTTTCAGAAAATATGACATTATTTTTATAAAAATAATCCATTGCAACTTTAATGTTCAGGGAAGACCATGGTCATTTATGGAAAACAATTTTGACTGTTGGAAACGAACAGCTGTCTCTGTTGTCAAAGTTATGTTGATCCATCCATCCACCAAACCTATGCAGACAGACGTCAGCTGACTTCCTCCCTTGCTCCCATCATAATTGCTTTTAGAATTACACACCCTGCAACGTGTTTCTTTTTTCTATTATCAGCTGTCTCTCTTTCTCTGGTTTACAGTACTTTATCTTTGTGCCCTTACTCACTCTACTGTCTGACTATGTTACTGATTGTAACCTCCCACCGTATTTCAGTGGGAGGTTTTAAACTCACAGTTTGTCATTGTTTTTCGACCATGTTCCTCTCTCAATCAGATGGGTGGCATTTACCTCAGGTAGCAATAGGAGGGAATTTGGCAGATGTTGTTTACACCAAGATAAATTCATCAACTCATTTGGCTGCCAACCTTTGTTGTCCCTCTCAATTTGACGGATGACGTCATGTGTACTCATGCTATAAAGTGAAAATTGTGAACTTTTAAACATGCTTTACTCTCCTTGAGTATTTAAATTTTACGGTACTTTACTTTAAAAATAAGACAAATACTTCATACAACATTTATTTTATCGTTATTGTCACCAAGTACCTACTAATTAGTTAGTTGTGTTTTTTTTCCAATGTCCAGTGTGTGACATCTATTGTCAGAAATGAAACATAATATTCATAGGTATGTTTTCATTAGTGTATAATCACCTAAAAAAATAACAATTGTTTTTGTTGTGTTTGCATTATCTTAGACTGAGCAGTTTTATCTACAGAGGCAGCAGGTCCTCTTCTATGGAGTCTGCCATGTTGATTTTCTATGTTTCTACAGTAGCTCAGAAGGGACAAACCGAACACTGGCTCAAGATAGGGGAACTCGCTTTTTTTTGTGTCTTGCGACCACTGCTTCATCCTTCCCTTCCAAACACAATTCAATTCAATTTTACTTGTATAGCGC
>NW_023339674.1:27119760-27119921 GCF_004916995.1 Morone saxatilis
AAGGACAGAGACAAGGGTGCACAGCAACAACAGTAATAGTAGTGACTGATGATGATGAACATGAAGATGATGACGACGACAACAACGATGGGGGACAATGAGCAGTGATTATAGTAATAATAATAATAATAACAATAAAATCAGTGATATTAGCAATGGCA
>NW_023339674.1:27120118-27121806 GCF_004916995.1 Morone saxatilis
ACTATACCGCTAAATGCCACTAAATCCTACATACTGGACCTTGAAATAGAATTTTAAATGCATAACTTTTACTGTTGTGAATTTAACTCATGTTAAATATATTTTGGTAATATTTGAAGATAGTTGATGTGAAAGTGTTAAACTAAAAGTAAAATAACCCAATACAACAACTAATTACATAGTAATAATAGTGAATTCGATTTACATGATTTTCTTTTCTTCAAAATTTCAACAGATATCATGATAATATTGTGAGTTATTTTGGCCATGATAATCGTGTAGGGAAAATCTGATAGAAGTCTAAATTCAAGGTATTACCCATAATTCTAGATACCTGTATGTTTTGTATGTTATGTTTTGAAGTTTATGCTATTAATCAGGTATGATCAAGCAAGTTAGTATCTTGCTACACAGCTTGTTTTCGACCCTTATCAGACGGGGTGAAGAACATGTACAAATGGTAGTGGTTGTCATGCTAACATGCATGCAACAAGTAATTCTACCATGTTCATCATCTCCATTCTAATATGCAGTACAGCTGAGGCTGATGGGGATGTCATTAGGTTTGCAATAATTTGGTCTTAGACTGAAGTATTGTACAAATTTAAATTCTGACTTAATGATAGTATAACAATCAGAGGATCACCATAGTTATTAGGCTTCATCGTCTGGGGACCTTGAATGTCTTTACTAAATTTCATGACAATCCATCCAATAATTGTCAAGATATTTTGATCTGGACTTGAGGCATGGTCACATTAGAGTTCCGGTATCTGGTATTCTATACAAATAAGGATAGTTATTGGAGTAACTGCACCGCTCTGTCTGGCAGGTCAGAGATCACCTTTGTTCAACTTCAACTGAGCAGATGTGCCAATACAGACACAGATGTTGTTTGTTTGCAATAAATGTTGAGAGATATTTTACACATACAACCAACAAAAAAGAAAATAATACTCCTTTCTCAGTGCTTCCTGTGTTCTTTTCTTTTGTCTGTCCTCCTAACTGACCCCTGTACTGTTTGTTTTGCCTGGTCTTTCCCCCACAGGTTCCAGTGCCCTCAGTTGCCCGAACACTCCAAGTTAGTTTTCATTCCTCTTGTGTTTTACTAATGTTTCCTCCCATTCCCACCTCCTTCCAGTTCTGTTTTACCTAGCAGCCATTTGAACTAGAGCCCGCTTATTTAACCCAGTCACCTCCACTTCTCAATGGTCTGTCCAGGTTGAGGGTTGAAATGAAATACAGTACAAAGATCATAAATCATATCTAGAAACAAATATCAGTGTAAGGCCTGTGTGATGCCTTCCCACTCACCTTTTGCTTTATGGGATTTCTTTAACCAATCAGCATGCTTGTTAATGCTCACATCACCAGTGTGGTTTGGGCATGCTGTTGAAGAGCTGACAACCCTCTGCTCACTACACAGCACTCTCACTGTCCCCCTTTATCACTGTGAGCACTTCGCTCTGAGCCTTCAACATGCATCTGCACCCTGGTTACATTGTCCACTTCATGTACAGGTGCATCTCAATAAATTAGAATATCATGGCAAAGTTAATTTATTTCAGTAATTCGATTTAAAAAGTGAAACTCATATATCATATAGATTCATTACACACAGAGTGAAATATTTCAAGCCTTTATTTCTTTTAATTTTGATGATTATGGCTTACAGCTAACAAAACCCA
>NW_023339674.1:27121906-27127547 GCF_004916995.1 Morone saxatilis
TTTTATTGTCATTTACAACGCAAGGTGGTGGAATCAAATTTATTTATAGTTCCCTTTATGCTACTTTAAAAAATTAATTATTACATTTAATTAATTAATTAATGAGTCATGAAAAAAAACCTCACAGCCTGAGGGAAGAAGCTGTCTTTATGTCTGGTAACTTCTGTACCTTTTCCCAGAGTGCAGCAGGGTGAACTGGCTGTGGCAGTCACCTCATCTCACCAATATCACTGATGCTAGGTAGCTGAGTACCAATGATCTTCTGGGCAGTTTTAATCATCCCTGCAGAGTCCTCCTGGGCTGTGTACATCCCATGTTGCCAGTTTATGATTTTTCCAGTCAGGATGCTTTCTATTGCTCCTCTGTAAAAGTTAACAAGAACTTAACACGGGATTTTTGCTTTCTTACGTTTCCTTAAGAAATACGGTCATTTCTGTGCTTTATTTAACTAGTGTAGAAGAAATGTGAGATGACCATGACGGGTTCAGCACATACACCTTTCAGCTGTATTCAACGTCTTTTGTTTTCTGAAGAAATGTTTAGAAATAATATCACTGGGCTGATTCCTGTTGTGTTTGAGAACTGATCAGCTCACCTCTGAAATACATGATTGAATTTGTGCTGGGATTATGTCAGATTTATCAGATAGGATTTTACTAATCCTGTTTTGTTGTTTTATAGTTGGCTAAATTGTAAACATGTAGAAGTTGAAAAAACTAAAAATAATAAGGAAGCAGCTGCATCTCTTTTTAGTATAATCTAGTTGTGTCTACTAAGTTATAATGAAAACTGTACTGAAACAAAACATCTTTAGTCCTGTCAGTGTCAACTCATGATAACTTAAAAGTTTTAGAGTAGACACATTTAAGAAGTTAAGCTGAGTCAGCAGTTTAGGAATATTCAATCAAGAATTGTTGATTTATTTTTCACTAGTAGAGCAGTCTCAAGTCCAATTCCTCCATATAGACCGTACTTTAAAAAGGCAGTGGATCAAGGATAGCCATTATGTGGCTGGTATGTTTTACAAAAGTAGGTTGTGGGCAGGGGTTAAATTTATCTTCATCGTGGTTTACATTGTTGATTTTTGAGTTTTGATCAGACACGTGTATAAAAGGACACAAACTTCCTTCGCAGCTTTACTCAAATTAGTAAAAAGAAGGCTTTATGGAGAATTTTAATCCAAATACAATGCAGACATATTGCTTGTCAACTGCTGCTTGTCATTAGAGGGACCCAGAGGATGCCCAGTGTCTCAAAATGTGCCCTCTCGTTATAGTTATTGTTCTTGGTGTGAATGGCCCTTAAATTTTGGTATTGGAAAAATAAATTGGAAACCCCACCTATCCTGAGTATCCTCAGTAAATTAAATCACAGCATCTATTTGCCGCTTTCTAGACAATATCTGTCTATGTTTTTGTTATGAGAAACATCTGCATTACGTTATTAGACATGCAGTGTCATTCCTGGGGTTAAGCCACCAAAAAGAAAACATGAAGAGAAACACCAAGACCAGAGTCATTGTGGTCTGTGGTTTTGCAAGAGGCGGTGTCTGAACGAAACAGGAGCTCTGAGGTCCTGGCTAAAACATGGAGCTCAAAATGTTGAAAACTGCTCAAAACTTGAGGTAATTACTGCATGATGCAGTTTTATGGCCAGTAAAAATATATTTGGCTGGTACTTTTTCTCAGTTTACCTGCCCTCAGCAGATGAGCCAAAAACTTAGTTTTGGACCCTGGCATTGACCATAACCATGTATCCCCATGGCATACCTGTAAAAACTAGTCCAGTGTAGCCTTAACTAATGGGGGCACACTTGAATAACAGAGTTGTTAGAGATAAACTATATATCTGAAATAATCCCCTGTAAAAAACATGCCTGAGTCAGCATCTTTGATGCTGTCGCTCTTCCCTGTTTTCTAAACTCAGTGGTTTTCCATCTCTCAGGGCAGTTCAGGGTTGTGCACAACAAAGTTGTGTGGGATTTCATGGGTACCAAGTGGGTATGGGCCCAGGATGAGCACTATATCCCCATGTGGGCTTCCTATGTGGGTCCTATGTAGGTGGGAAATGAGAGTGTGGGTTCAGAGTGGGTAACACAAATAGTGTCCATTGGGTTACCAAATACCCACCTAACACCCAATGCAATCCTGAATAAAGCCCACGTGGACAACTGACATGGGGCCACTATGACAATTCCATATAGGGCCCATTTTTCAGCCCATCTAATACCCACATGGGCCCCACATACAGATGTTGGCTAGGTGCAGCCTGTGAACTTTTTAAGTGAGGACATAGTGGGAGCATTTGCTAAATCAATGCTCTATAAACAGATGAGCACTGGCCTAATAATGTGGGTTATTTAAAATGTGTTATTTACAAAAGCAAGGCTTTTATTGTTTTTTTGAAAATTGACAGGTTTTTAATTTACATTATATTTTGAAAATTCTACTAATGTGAACATCTGGAGAAAAAAGTGTAGATTTTGTAAATTTTTCATTGGTTTCAGATTTTTTTTTTTTTATAAGATAATGGTGATGAAAGATATTTATAGGGCCCACCTGAGAATTATTGAATAGGGCCCCAACAGATTTAGATTTGCCACTGGCTGGGCGTTGGATATAGTGTTTCTAATCAACATGATGGGATGAGTTGGGTGAACATTTAGTTGGACATTTAGTGAAATGGTTCTACAGCAGAAAAACACAGACATCAGCTGGGAGACAAACAGACAGGATATCTCAACCTCTGCTGCTTCCATTTAGACCATTTTTTTATTTTTATTTTTTTTGGTCCTTTATTGCCTTTTTAACTGATAGTGACAGCTGAAGATAGAGAGGAAAGGGGGGTAGAGAGAGGGGATGACACGCAGCAAAGGGCCGCAGGTCGGATGCAAACCTTGGGCCGCTGCAGCACATTTAGACCATTTTTATGTGAATCTTGCAAGTCCCACAGCTTTATGGAAATTGCTTAAATTGATTATTATATGGAGCTGGAAGCAAATGACACGTTCATGTTATAATATAATAATATTTTTAAGCCAGTATTTACATTTTCTTGATGTAATAAAGCTGGTGATAGTATAAATGTTTATGTGTTTTTCTTGGAGAGCACCATTTTAGTGCCTTAAAAAAAACATTTATTTTTTATTTATTATTTTTTTTATAAAAATGCCTCTGAAACAGCAACTTAGGGACTGTAAATCTGTCCAGTGAAAGCCAGACTTATAAAATAATTGAACGTGGGTGAGCAGCCCCTTAGGGCAAGGTGAGGTAGGTTTCATTAGAGCTTTTAGAGACTGTGGTCTCTACGCTGATCCTTAGTATCAGCAATGACGAGTATACAATACATGGAGTTTTCTATTGACCCTGCAGGTTTCTTTTTCTTGTCAGAGTAGGGATAAATATGTATTTACCCACGCCCATCTGGAAAATCAGCATTCTTATTTCTCACTCAAATGTCTCACACAGTACATTTTCCAGACTTTTTTCCCTAAGATGTTTTTTACCCATGTATAGAGCTGGCTTAACATTGCAGAGTTAAAGTTCAGCATTGGTAAAAAAAAAAAAGAAAAAAGAAAAAAAAAAGGATGCTGCTCTGTATGGATAAATTCACTGCTTCCTTTCCAAGAATAATATCACACTGCTTTTACCTACTGTAAAAGCCAGTGAGGGATTATGGCTTGTTGATGTGCTACAAAGGAAGGTAATTTGCATTTAAAGTGGTGAATTGCCAAGCGGATAAAGCAGGACAGATGGGTGCACTGTTTATGCACAGCAGTAGGAAGGGGGCATATAAATTATGAAACAGCAACTGAATCAATGTTTCTAGCTTTCACAGTTTTTTTCCCCTACAATGTGGTGAAATAGAGGGAACTTTTTGGGAGACATATTGTTATGTTTGCCTGACAAGATAGCATTCAGTTCAAATTAGAATATTTTGGTGAGTCTTGCTGTGAGCAGTTGTTAAAAGTATGTTTAAATAATAATATTCAGATGGAACTAATGAAATGTTTGGGATTGGATGATATTAAGTAGGGATGAGCGAGTACAGCATTATCTGTATCTGTATCTGTTAACCATACAAAGCACGTACAGGATACATGAGCTTGCAAACCAACACAGGTTCGAACCTCCCAGCACACACTCATTACAGATATAAAAACCGAAGGTGGACATATACGTTCTACATGCTCCAGCGGGCTGGTGCGAGCAGCGCAGGCTGTTGCAAGACGATGAGTTGGAAGTTAGCGATCAGATGCTCACTGCTTGCTGAGTCTGAGGCCGATTTCCCCCTCTTGCCGCATTGGCCTGGTGCTCCATATCAGGCTCACCCTCCATGTGGGACGTTTTCTCTGGCCAGCTGGTTGAGGAATCTGAGGCATGAATGCTGGATCGAGTTCCGATGGCTTTGGTGGCATGATGATCAGGACTGGCCAACAGGTGGGCTGGGCCGAAGCATGGTTCGCGTGAGGTCCAGGAAAGGACGTTCTAGGCACAGCCAGCAAAGGAAACTGGCAGCCAATATTCTGAGCAAGAGCCTAAAAATTTGTGCGTTGTCAACCAGTTTTTTTGGCAAACCTCCACATTTCTGCTTTGCCCCACTCTCTTGACCCCAATATAAAGCGCCCACGCTGCTTTTGCCCAAACAATCGTTGATGCTGGGGATGGCACGGAAGACGACACACTCCTCAGGAGGAGCCGTGACCGTGGCTACACCTGCCCGCAAGAACATCCTCTCAGTATAGAGGTCACACATGCCACCAGCACGCCACTTCCAGTCTTGTCTTCCTGGCAGAAAAACGAAATCGCCCTATTTCCAAAGACACATTTACCATCAGGGTGAGTGGGACCGCTACCGCTGCGGCGGATGGGGGAATCAGCCTTTTACTGATGACCCAGTACAAATATTACGGTCAGGCAAAGGCCTTCAGTGCCTGGGCCCAATCCTTACACGCTTTGCACTGCAGGCATCTCAGTTTGTCCACCTACAAGCGTCCAGTCTGCAGCGTGTTTAAGCACAGCTCGCGAGGGAATGTGGTCCGCAAGTCCACAGCGCTGCCAAACTTAGGACCTACCATGTGAACAACCTGGTTTCATTAAAGTCAATGCGATTCTGGCCAAAAACAGCGCGTCGACGTTATTTGACTCCGTAGTAGAACACAGGTCCCCCCCCGCTGTACCCCCCTTACTACCATCACAACATCACACGACAGCACCACAGCACACCCCCCAGGGCGAAATAAAAAAAAAAAATAGAACCAAAAAAAAAAAAAACAACATATCACTGATCAAAAAAAAAAGTAAATTGCTCTACTCATAATGCAACTGCATGGTGTTTGTAGTTCATTGTTGCCAAGAAAAACTTGTTCTGCTAAATAGTTCGTATTCGTTATCGTTGATCAAAAACCCATATAGAATCTGAAGCTTCAATGCCTTTGGCATCTGCTCCTTGTAAATTAGTTTTCTAATCAGCAATAAAATAATTAGCCAATTTTTCTGATTCAAACCCGGGTTAAACCACGCCCATTTCAAGGACAAACCCGCGGTCAACTTCCGGGGTTAAACCTCCGGGGGGCCCATTTCCGGCGTTAGGCACCGCCCCATTTCTGAGCTACAAGGATACAGAGATACAGATAATTCAA
>NW_023339674.1:27127647-27131879 GCF_004916995.1 Morone saxatilis
GTCTAGACCTGCTGTATTTGAAAAGTGTCCTGAGATAACTTCTGTTATGAATTGGCGCTATACAAATAAAATTGAATTGAATTGAATTGAATTGAATGACGAGTATTGAATTATGTGACCTCTCAAAAAGGCCTCCCATGCTACCCCTGCTGATGGAGCCATTGGTAGATTGGTCTCTATATAGAGGTTAATTTGTGACCTAAGGGATTCCTTTAAGGTCTCATCTAATAGGAGGCTAGAATTTAATCTCCATCTAGTTGACCTAGCTGGCTTATTAAAGGACAGAATATGGAGAAATATTGGACTATGGTCTGAAATAATTATATTACCAATGTCACTCGCTCCCATAGCTGATACCAGCAAATGAGACACCAAAAAGAAGTCTATTCTGGAAAATGAGCTATGTGGTGAAGAGAAGAATGTAAAATCTCTTGATGATTGGTTTTGTAGCCACCAAATGTCTACTAGACCAGATGCTTTGCACATATCTTTGAGCACTGCATGTGCCCTAGTAGTGCGGGCCGATGGAGAGCTACGATCTAATATAGGGTCCATTACCTCATTAAAATCCCCCCCCCATGATAATTGGATAGTCCCCCAAATCATTCAGTTTCTTCTCAAGTAGCCCAAAAAATTCAGGATCATCTCTATTTTGAGCGAACACATTCGCTAGTATGATACTATTTCCCTGGATCTCACAAAGCATCAACAGCATTCTCCCTTCCTCGTCTGCACTCTCTTTTAAGAATTTAAATTGTAGTCGCTTGTTAACTAAAGTTGCCACTCCTCTGCTCTTACTACTGCCACAGGCAGCTGCCACAAAGCCCACCCAATCACCTTGAAGCTTTTGGGAATCTTGTGGTAGTAAGTGGGTCTCCTGCATAAATACTACATCACATTTTTTAGATCTAATGAAAGTCAATACTTTCTTCTTCTTCACTATGTTATGGAGGCCTCTGACGTTCCAGCTCATAAGCTTTAAACCTTTTGTACTATTAGCTGGAATAATGTAAAGTGAGTGTTATACAAGTTTTGCTGTACTTTCCAAAATTACTTATTTATGAGTAACATCACTAAATAATTAGAGACAAAAAACACAGTAAATCTAAACATGCATATAACAAAAGCAACGAAAATGCATCTGAAAATCCAGACGCTGACACTAATCTCAGTTTAGTCCATGACTCTCTATCTTGAAGCCGCTATGAACCGTGCTCCACCCACCCCACACCTGCTCTGACCGTTAACATTATAATGACAAAGAGGAAGATATTTCAAGCTTTGGCAATGAATTACACATTAAACAAAGGTCTGCATAAAGAAGATAACCAATTGTGTGACCCATGACACGCATATGCAAAAACCAGAATATTATGGACAAGGCCTGGGCTGGTTCACCTATAAAATCTCACTTTACACAGTGAAAATAAGCAGCGATGTTACCTCGCATATCACAATTTTACTAACCTCCAGGTGAGTCCTCTCTTGATTGAAACGAGGGGAAAAAAAAACGCCTTCGCAAACGAAGTTATTATGAACTAAACTATAAAAACATCCACTGAATACCCAAACAGAAAAAAGAATCCGACGACCCATCACTAGTCCATGTAGCCCGCGGTCCCGAAGACCATTATACAATGCTCCTTCCAGGTAACTTTACCCATCTTGCGTGCAGCCTCCAAGATGCGGTTTCGGTCCTGGAATCTGAGAAATCTGGCGATGATGGGTCTTGCTGGCGCGGGATGTTCAGGATCTGGGCTCTTGCGCTCTGTCAATTTCCAGTCACCCGGGGAAGGCGATGTTCAGGATCCCCGGTAAAATTTTGATGAGGAATGACATGGTATCTCCTTCCTCGCTGCCCTCTGGAAACCCGATAAACCGTAAATTATTTCTTCACTCCCAATTTTCAATGTCATCCAGTTTTTGACGGAGGGCTTCCACCTCTGTAACTGTGGCTGGAGGGTTAGCCTGCTGTCTCTCATTGGCCTCCTCGAGGAAGCCCAGACGGCTCTCGACTTGAGAAATGCGGTTTGTAATTTCAGCTAGTTTGATATCTGTAGCACTTGTTGTCACCCAGATAGCCTCCAGCTTCTTGTCGTGGGCGTCTGACCTTTCCAGGATTAGTGCAGTGAGTTTATCAAAGTCTTCGGCTACATTACCGGGGATGGTGCTAGCATCAGGTTCGTCGGCGCTGGACTTGTCGTGAGGCTGCGGTTTCTTCAGATTAGCTTGGCTAGCATTAGCCATTTTGTTAGCCTTCGCTCTACCTGGGCCAGTTCTGGGGGGATTAGTGGTGCTTCTTGTAGTGTTTGGCATTGTTGCAATATAATGTCAACTTTTCACACGATAACTCAAATAAAGTTGGACTCTTTGTCAAGTTTCAAAGTTAGTATCATGCGGGGATGGGCGCAGCTCTTCTTCAAGCAGTCACGTGACTGAGGCCCGGCATTAATGATAGCTGCTGCTTCTGCCATGAAGGTCACCAGCACTTCATGGGTAAGTTTGTCTTTCAGCTGGAGGAACATGGAGTCCAGAATTCTTCTTGCAAGGCCAATCATTCTTTCCCATGTCCCACCGAAATGGGAAGCATGTGGAGGATTAAAGGTCCAAGAGCAACCTATGTCGGTGAGGTATGTCTTCACGGTCATGTTGTCAATGTTTGAGGGTATCTTCAAGTCCTTACAAGCACCAATGAAGTTTGTGCCATGGTCAGAACGAATATGCTTGACTGGCCCGCGCACAGCAAGAAAATGCCTTAGTGCGTTGATGAAGCTGGATGTGTCAAGGGATTCAATAACTTCAATATGAACGGCTCCTTTCATACACGTAAAGATTACAGCCCAGTTTACTGAGTGCGAGGCCTCCTCTGGTCCGACGTAAGAGACAATCCAAGGGCCAAACACGTCCAACCCAACGTTTGTAAAAGGAGGGTCAGTTGAAAGACGATCAGCTGGAAGACTGGCCATTTTTTGGATATTCAGTGGAGCTGTAAGTCGTCTGCAAGTTACACATTGGTGGATGATGCTGCTCACTTTTCTCTTCCCACCCACTATCCAAAAGCCAGCTGAACGAACAGCCCCTTCTGTACAAAAAGGGGACCTTGGTGGTGGATCTGCTCAAGGTGATGTCTGATGAGCAAAACTGCAATGTGGTGTTTTCCAGGAATAACCAGAGGAGTCCTTTCACTGTGATCCAGGCTTGAATGATGGAGACGACCTCCAATTCTCAGAAGGCCGTGCATGTCAATGAAGGGATCCAGGTTTTTGAGAGGACTATTCTTTGGAATCTTCTCGTGCTTTTGGATGCATTTGATTTCTTGACTGTAGACTTCCTCTTGTACTGCTTGACTGATTATAGCTAAAGCTTGATTGGATTCTTCAACAGTAAATCCTGCTTTTCAGTAATGCCAGCCCTTACAAGAGCTGTTCTTCTTTGTGGTTGCGTCAAAACAACAGGCCACGTGTACAAGGTGAGTAATAGCACGAGTTAGTGACTTCCAAGAGGAGAACTTGGAAAATCGCTGGGAGCCAAGCTGTTTGGATGATAGGATTTGGATTGGAGGTAGTGCTGAAAGTGGACACTAGAGGTCGGACGTCTGAGTCCGAACCTGGATCAACAAGATCGTAAGTGGTCTCAGAGGGACTTGTTTCTTGCATGGACAGAAATTTAGGTCCACTCAGCCAGTTGGTGTCCTTCAAATGGCCTGCAGTAACAGATCGTGATGCGTGATCTGCATCTGGTTCGTTGGCACATAACGCCACTGGTCTGGAAGAGATGACCTTTGGATACGTAGTACCCGGTTACTGACATACACGTAAAAGCGCCTGGTTTCATTATAAATGTAACCAAGAACCACCTTGCTGTCTGAGTAGTATGTTACAGTATCGAGTTGAAGGTCTAGTTCTGCTGAGATCAGGTCTGCTTACTCGACAGCAAGCACTCCTGCACAAAGTTCTAGTCTTGGTATCGTGTGTTCAGGGCGGGGGGCCAGCTTGGCTTTCCCCATTACGAACCCAACATTACTATTCCCAGCATTATCTGTGACTTTCAGATATGCCACTGCAGCGACAGCTTTGTTAGATGCGTCGGAAAAGAGGCACAATTCTCTTCTGGCAGCTGCTGAAGGTGAAATCTTGAAATGCATGATGATGCAATAGAGACATGATGGCTGCCGATAACAACGAGTGAACGCTGGCGCGATATGCTGCCGCTGCTCGCCGATAACTTTTAAC
>NW_023339674.1:27131979-27138847 GCF_004916995.1 Morone saxatilis
TGTGTTGTACGGTGTCCTTGAGTGCCCAGAGAGGCGCCTTTAAATAAAATGTATTATTATTATTATTATTATAAATCTCCGTATAGGGTCTGGGGATAGAAAGTCTGGACAGTTGTGTCAAAGAAGCTCTCCATGTCTTCCAAATTTCCTCCATTTCTTGAGGTAATGGCAAGTCCCAGTCACCATTCTCAGCTGTAAGTTCTCTCAGGATAGCCTTGCCTTGGATAGTGACTGGCGATACAAACCCAAGAGCGTCGTAGAGGCTATTGATAGTGGTTAAGAGACCCCTTTGTGTGTAAGGCTTTATCTCATCTGAGACACTGAAGAGGAAACAGTCTGTCTGGAGGTTCTAATTAAGTCCAAGACTGCGTTGCATTGGCAGCATGTCTGCATCAAGGTCCAGGTTTTTAAGGTCACTTGCATGATCTCTGGACGGGAAGGCCTCCATGACCTTTTTGTTGTTTGCTGCGATCTTGTGCAGCCTCAGGTTTGATTTGGAGAGAATGTCCTGCGTCTTTTTCAACAAGTCGACAGCAGGTTCAGCCGTAGGCAGGGACTTCAGACTATCAACGTATAAGTCATGCATCACAAAGTGCTTAACGTCAGGGTCGACCTGGAACTCACTGACCTGTACAGACTGCTGTAGGCCATGAATAGCCACTGCAGGAGAAGGGCTATTACCAAGGACGTTGACCCTCATGCGATAATCCACAATGTCTTTTAAGAGGTCTTTAAACCAGAGAAAACGTAGGAAGTTTCGTCAACTTCCCTTACCAAAAAGCAATGGAATATCTGTTCTATGTCCACTGTAAAGGCAACGGCTTCCTTCCTGAAGCAGATCAGTACACCAAGTAGTGTGTTGTTCAGGTCAGGTCCAGTTAACAGCACATCGTTGAGAGATACACCATCATATTGGGCACTAGAATCAAACACCAGTCAAATTTGCTTTGATTTCTTTGGATGGTACACATCGAATGTTGGCAAATACCATCGTTCTTCTTCCTCACTGAGAGGAGGGGCTAACTCAGCATGGCCATTTTTAAACATCTTGTCCATAAAGCTGAGGAAGTGGTCTTTCATTTCAGGCTTTCTTTCAAAGTTGCACCTGAGAGACATGAGACGCTTAAGTGCTTGAGGCCTGTTGTTAGGGAGCCGTCGACGTGGACACTTAAAGGGTAACAGTGCCACCCAGCTGTTGTTTGAATCTTTCTGCATTCCTTCATCCATTATTTTCATGAACGAGGCATCCTGGATTGAAGGAGCCACCTGGTTATCATCCTTGGTTTGCTTGAACACAGTGCATCCCAGGTGGTCAGCATCACAAGTAGATTCCTCCTCAGGAACTTTTAGGTGGTGTTTGGTGACCTGGATGTCACTGTATTTTTATTTAACATGGAACACGTTAGGGCATGGCTGAAAGAGGGTAGGGCGTCCTAGCTCTGTGTTGTTCGTGTAAAAGGTGTTGATTGTCAGTGGTTTGTGGACACTACCTAGACACATATTTCCTACAATGACCCACCCCAGATCCAACTTCTGTGCATAGGGAAGGTTGTGTGAGCCATTCACCTGCTTACGGACTTTATGCACTCTGATAATGTCCCGACCTAAGAGAAGCATAATTGGGGCTTCCGGGTCAATGTCTGGGATGAGATGTGCCACTTACTTCAGGTGTGCATGATGAAGAGCCACCTTAGTGGTCGGAATCTCGTCTCTGTTATTAGGAATGTCATTACATTCAATGAGGCTGGGTAATGGGATGCGGACAGTGCCATCCAGAGATTCCACCTCATAGCCACTGGCCCTCTTTCTTGCTGATTATTTTATCCCAGAGCATGTTCTCAAGGTGTATGGAGCACTTGGACTTTGGTCACTGAAAACTTCAAAGAACTGTGAACGAACTATTGACCTGTTGCTCTGCTCGTCCAGAATGGCATACAGCTTCACTGCTTTGTCTCTGTGGCCAGTTGGATATACTTTTACTAGACATATCTTAGAGCAGGATCGGTCTGTCAGATCTACGCCACAGACTTGTGGTAGTGACATGAGGTTGAGGTGAGGCTTCTGCGCCCCCCGCCGTGCTCTGGGGCAGGGTCCACCTGTTCCTTCCAGGGATCAGGTCCGGGGTGAAGTGCTGTGTGGTGCCATTCACTTTTACATTCAGAACATTGAACTTTTATTTTACAGTTCCTTGCAAAATGTGATGATGAAGAACAGCATTTAAAGCACACATTATTCTCTTTCAAGAACATCCCACGATCCTCAATGGGCTTTTTTCCGGAATGCATGGCATTTACGTAGGGGGTGTGGTTTCTTATGAATGTGACACAGTTTATCGCAGTCAAATTTCTCAGGGGGCCCACCAGTATCATAAATGGTCCTGGGAAGTATCTCTGTTTTGTGGACCGAGACTTCTCGCTGCTTGTTTGGCTTTCAAGACATCCTCTCAGTCCTGGGAGCCATGTCTGTGTAAGAGACGAAGTTGAAACTTGGATCATTCCTAATGCTAGCCTCCTGGCTGACAAACTCTACAAAGTGGGCAAAGGGAGGATAGGGAACCTGATATCACTGCTTGTACGATGCACCAACTGATGCCCATTTTTCCTGTAGACTGAATGGGAGCTTTTGTACTATTGGGTTGACACGTCTTGCTGTGTCGAGGAAGGAGAGACCGGGTAAGTCTCCTTCAGCCTTGGCTGACTTGAGTTCCATCAGTAGATCACCCAACTTTGTTAGTTTTGAATAGGGATGTAACGATTACCGGTGTAACAGGTAAACCATGATAAAAAAAATGGTTGATGATAACAATGACGCGTTTTCATTCAAATATCAATTATTATCAACGGTTGAATTACCACGGTGTGGAAAACCTGTGGTTTAACTCCTTCCAGCGTCATTCCTGAAGAACAACGTGCGTCCGTTTTCCCCCAACAACTGTACGGTCCGTGAGGTGCCTTACATATGAAAGACGGCCAACAGAACTCCCGTTATCTTCATGTGCGCGGGCAGAGTTTGGTGGCAGTTGCAGAAAAAAGGAAAGGATCTGTCGAGTTTGCGTCTGTTTTGAATCACACAGGTTTAACCGCGGGTTCTGCAGAGCATCTGCATGGTGTCGGCTTTAAGTGGTTGTGCCAAATTTGTTGTGTTAGTTGCAGTTATTTAGTACTGCCTGGCACAGCTTAACACCAACTACCTTAACTGTTTGTCTATTTCCTGTGTTCCCGGGTTTACACTGCTTTTAAGTTTGAAGGCGCTGGTTTAACACTGTCGCTACCTGCTTTCGGTTGCCTATGTTGTTGTTGTTGTGTGGTCGAGTGCGGGCCACCATGCCGTCAACGCAAATCACAACCCCAAAAGGTCGTTGCTCAACCAGCCCCCCCACTGGCCAGGGGCTTAAAATCAGATTCAGAGGATTTAAGTGAAACGATATTGAATTGGGAAAAAATATATTTGCAAGCATTGTATGAATCGATAATTTTTACCCCACCCCTAATAAGAATGCTGAGGGAACAGTTGATTGAAGATAGTTTGTTTACATTTGATGCTTTTGATAAGGTTTTGTAATATAAATAAACACTGTACACTTTAACTTTTTTGAAACTATTTCAGCTTGTTGTAGGCCTATCAGTGCTTTCTGAACATATTGAACACACTTCTTCAAAAAAAATAAACCCGCGATACGAAAACCGTGATAATTTTGGTCACTATAACCATGAGGTTAAATTTTCATATCGTTACATCCCTAGTTTTGAATAATCTCGATTTGTTATTTTTGGAAAGATGTCGATTTGTTTGAACAGAGCATCTTCTATTGCTTCTGCTGAACCATAAGTGAGGTTGAGTCTGTCCCATATCATCTCCAGTCCTACTTCTGGATGGTTGATATGTATAGCTCTTATCTGTTCGACATATTCTGCTGACTCTCTGCCAAGCCACTTAAGCAGAGGATCCATCTCCTCACTTGGTGTCAGGTCTAAACCACTAGTTGCAGTCTGAAAAGAATGTTTCCAGGCTCTGTAGTTCTGAGGTTTGTCATTAAATTGAAGCAAGCCTGTAGCCACAAGCTCACGACGAGCGATGTACCTTACAAAGTAATTTATGTTCGAGCTAGCATAGTTGAAGTTCGGGGATATTGGATATGGTGAGGGAGAACGATGACGATCATTGTCATTTTCAGATCTGAAATTCTGCACCGGAGTAGAATGATTGTCCTCAAACCTGACTCTGCTTGGCTCACGAATGTATTCATCTGCAGAGATGCGAGGCTGCTGTGAGGTGAAACTAGGTTGTTGGGTGACAGTATTTGTTTGGTCTGGAGAAAAGGGTTTGGCTTCGGGTTTGAGACGTGAAGGTGACACGCTATAGCTAGGGCTTGGCTCTGCTTTTACTGGAACACCATCATCACGTTGCTGGAGTTCTGTCTCTCATATTTTGGCTTGGTCAGTAACATATTGTTCAGTGCGTCGTGCGGTTTCCAAGGGAGTGGAATTTACATTTAACTTGCAGCTGTGTTTTTCACTATCCGTATCAACTGCACCTTCGAGTGCTTTGGCTTCAGCAATGGCTGCAGCTGTCTCTTTCTCACATTGAAGCCTTTCCATCGATGCTTCCAACCTAGCTTTTTCTAGCTTTAAGTTGATTTCCTCTTCGGCGTAGGAAAGCCGTGCTTTTTCTGCTTCTGCTCTCGCTCTCGCCTTGGCTGCAGCAGATCCAGTTGATGATTCAAATGAGACGCGGGAGCGTGTCTGTAACGAAGCTGCTCCCTCTGCCATGGCACAGTCTGGCGAAGTATCATGGCTTTTTACTGCTAACAAGCTTTACATGTATTTATTCTTATTCAACAACAAATGTAAATATTTTAACACATGAATTATCTGTTTGTATTTTAGCGTATGAACTTTAAAGGCCTAGGAGCAATGTAGTCATCCATAATCCGTTACACAGCAAACTTAAACATAAACTTCACAAAATGTAATCTTACCCAAAAATAATCATCCACAATCATAGATAACAATAAAACAAATCAATACATACCAACAATGCAACCAAAGGCATAGGATGTATACAGATGCTTCTGGATCAGCTCAGATAAAATAACCGCTCTCCACTAGGCTCACTGTCTCCCTGCTTATTGGTCACGTGTCTCTTCTTGCTACTAACATGCTGCAGTTATTCGAAATGACCACAAGGAGACACAACAATTGTGTCATAACAGAACAGTAGTAGAGTCACAAAATACAATTATCAACCTGAAAAAGGGGCAGAAAAATAGAGGTCAAAAATCTGTGTATTGTGCACCTATAAGTCTTGAGCAGAGAGTGCAGCCATTGTCTACTTTGGAAATAGTGGCCTTGCTCTGCACAGTGTCAAATGTGAACCCAGCACACATTGACTGGTTATGACTGAAAAATGCTGGCAGTATCAAAAATGGGGGTTTGATGTAATGAAAATCTTAACAATTATGACTTTAAGTTTGGGTTCAATAAAAATAATGTTTTAGTCTAGTCATTTTCCAGACATCTAACTTCTCTCAAGAAGTCTGACATGTGGCATCATTTTGATAAAAAAAAAAAACTACTCTCATGTATTTGCGCAAAGGCTTTAAATGAAAAGGCAGAGGGAATTAATTAAGTGGCTTCTCTTTATTCAGAGAACCTAACATCTGGCATTGTTAATGGTTTTTATAAGGATTTTGCATCACTTTTGTATTCTCTCTACTGCTCTCTGTGGAGGGCACTTTAAGAGCCATCGTAACAACACAGAGGTTCACAGGCGCAACAGCCACAAGCAACAGTTCCATCTGGAGCACTCACGGCCAAGGCCAGCTCCGTAAAGACATTCGTAATCACTTTATTTCCTCCAAAGTAACACAAGCACACAGCCCCCTTTGGAGCATCCCTAATCTTGACTAACATTATGTCTTTTTAATTATTTAAGCAGCTTTGAAGATAGATGTGGGATTTAGCTGATTCCTCCCTATCCTGGGTGACTCAGCTTTAAGAACAGGAGAGAAAGCCTGCTTTAAGTTATAATTCTAACGTTGTATCAGCATTTCAAATAGATGTAGAGAATTATTTACATTAGCCTTATAGCATTTGTCTGATGCAGACATGATGACATAACAGAAGCTCATGTCTGAATGTGGCCTATAGTGTGAGACATGTAATTATAGATGTCAAAATATTATGCCTGTGTGGAAAGAGGTGTGTTACATTTTTTAGTGTGTTTTAGCGATGTGTTGTTTCACCAGGAGTACCCAAATCAGCTTTAATGCTCCTTTTCATAGATTCTATAACCGTAGGAAATTGTTTCTGTGGACAGGATAACATTTATATTCGTACACAAGATATTGTAATCCTTTTTGATGGTGGCCAGTATATTTACTGAACATATTCCTGCTACCCAGAAGATAAAAGGTACAACATGGAATTTCTGCTGCTAGGGGGTCTCTCATATCAAAACAATAACAAAAGACCAAGTTTGATGACGTCATGAGTAGTGTGGCGATCTGGGCACGAGATGATTTGCCCAGAATTATCCAAAGAGTTAGCACAACATGATGAGTATGTATAACTGATATATATAATATAATCACCAGGATACTAGCTATCATACTGTGTGTGGAATTTAGCTTTTGGGTCAAGGCCCTGGTTTGGCTTTAGACATCTTGCTCGCCTCTTAAAAAATAAGTGTATATAAATAGCAAAAAGAACTGTCATACTAGTGGTGGTCCATCCATGCTGATGAATCAGCATGCATTTGAAACCCAGCAGCAGAATTCTTAAGTCTAAACACTCTGAAGTACAATGAGAAAAATGACTCCCAAAGTTGCCTCAACCTAAAACAACTTGGACATGTCTTCTAATTGCAC
>NW_023339674.1:27138947-27145188 GCF_004916995.1 Morone saxatilis
CTTTATCCGTACCGGATACTCGTTGGCCTATAGCTGTGCCTTAAGATTCTGCCCAATAAAATCACAAAACAGTGAGAAGACACAACCCTGGCAGAGTCCAGCACCCACTGAGAAAAGGCTTTACTTACTAATATGAACTCAACTCTTGCTACACATACTGGATGTCTCATAGCAACAACCCCAGTACTGCTTATCTCACAGCAGTCTCCACAAGATACCCTGGGGGACACAGTCATTAGCCTTCTCCAAGTCAAAAATACATGTAGAATGTAAAATGTGGTAGACCGGATGTTTTTACCCAAGGTATAGATACGGTTCTAATTGTTTAAATGGGTGCAACAAACAGGTTGTTGATAAGTTGTGGCTGTCCTCTGAATGTTTGCTCTTAGTCTCTACCAGTAATCAAGAATGAAAGCAACAGTCACAGCAGCTGATGATTAAGATGATATGTAGGTGCCTGATTCTGTAGAACTCAATAATTATGATATTATGATAATGATTTGGAGGCTCTCATGATGGAGGCACTGGGTCTCTCGCTCTCAGACACACACATTGTATGTCCTCCTATGTCCCGTTGCATAGGAGCTACCAGCCATTAGTCCATAGTAAGAGCAGCAGGGCTTGAAATGAAAAGCTGATAATGGCTGGGTTTAAAATGAGACCTGCCAGAGGATCTAACAACTTGTTACATCTGATGAATGAGCCAGTATATTTGGGGACTACTGGAGACCACTTCATATACTGCATATGGCCTCTATAACAGCAATTCTCTTCATTGCATAATAATGATTACATCTATTTCTTAACCGTATCAAATGAGTAAAAGCTTGTTTGCACGAATAAAACTGTCTGGTAACTGGGCCTCGGGGCTCCTTAACACAGCTCTTTTGACGTATCTTTCATTGCAGTGAATACTGCCAATGCAGATGCTATTATTATGTCTATGTCTAGGATGGACGGCTGCCCAGACGTTGTGTCTCTTTATAAAAATAAACTCTCATTGTGCCAGTGCATGAACACAAATTATCATTAACAATAGGAGTGGTATATCCATATCATTCTTAATACTCGCCAATTTTCTGTTTTGCTGGAGTTCCAGTTTCTCACAAGTCCCAACAGGAACCCAGACACTGTGCTGCAACTGTTTTTTTTCTGTTACCAGCACAGCAAGGGGTGCTGGTGTGTGTGAAACTTTGTTCAAAGATAAACCAAAAGAAACAACCAACACTAGCACCAGCTGCCTACTGAGTATGAACATCTGTAACCTCATGCTATATTTGTGTATGGCTACTGATAGAAACAATTATTATTGAAGTTATGATTGCACAAGGCAGTTTTGTATTCATCAGTTTTGGTTATACTGCAGTGTGCACACTGCATTTCCAATCCATTTCAGGGTAAACCATTACCCATGCTAAAAACATGTTCTTAAAGGATAACGACTCTTAATTGCAATATGGGTCTTATTTTTTAGGTCTGGCCATCAGTTTTATCAGACATTCACAAAACACATGTCCAACACTGAAAACATGTCCAACAGGGAAATGGAAAATGGACTGCACTTATATAGCACCTTTCTAGACTTCCGACCACTGAAAGTGCTTTATACTAATTCAAGTGGCCGAACTACAAGTCGTCCAAACTAAACAACAAAATATGTTATTTCTCATTCCCTTCTCTTTCCCTCTGTGTGCAGTGACTTCCAAAACTGTTACAAAACAGTGTAAGAATTTGTATGATCATTTCCTGATCTCCACTGCCATGAATACATTTTAGTTGACTTGTTGAAAAACTACACAGTGAAGGTAACGCATCAATCTTGGTCATAGTCATGGTTAAAAGAAACCAACATGGAATTTTGTTGGAAACGACAAACATACTGCAGTTGTTTGACAATTGTGTTTCTTCTATATCTCTGTCAGTGTACATGTAATGTAAAGCATTTGAAGTTACAGAAAGCAGATACAAATCCCCATGTTTGATTTCTTATGTTTAATTTAAATAACATTCACCAAAGTTAATGTGATTCTCATCTGCAATGTGAAGAGAGATTGATGAAAATGTGCGCCAGTGTGATAAGTGAGGTTTAGTGTTAAGAGCAGCTAATCCAGAGCCAATCCTGTAATGTGTATTCATGCTAAGTGAATTATTATTCTTAACTCAGTGAATATGGCCACAGGTGCAAGCTTGGCTCTGCCACACTCAAATCCACATGCTTCATGCCTGGTTGTTCCCTTCTCTGTGTTTACTGGCTTTGTTTGTTTTTTGGTGGAACTGCAGGTCCGTGAGTGTGATTGCACTGACATGCTCGGTAACTGATCTACACGTTAGCAGAGCACATTAGCGGTAATGTGAGTGGTTTGTCAGTGCAGCGCGATGGAAGCCTCGCCTAACAGGCTGTTAAATAAGATGTGCATTCAACCTTTTTCTCCATTGTCATTATTATCAGTTGTAGACTTGGGGGCTGAGCAGCCATCCAGCCAGTCAGGGGAGAAAGCAGCAGGATATTAGAGTCCTAGTCACCGCTTCATTTTGCTTGTCCATGTGTGTATGTGTGTTTTTTTTCCATATGATGTAAGATAAGTAGTAGGACCGTGAAAGGTCAATCATGAATAACAATCTTCAACGTGTCATTATTCAGCTAAAACTGCGCCTGCATTCACAGCCGGCAATCAATAGAGACCAATCATCAGGCAGTGCAGTGAAAACCTGTCCTGCTCATATCAGCACACACTCTGTCATCACTGGTACACAGGCATGTTTCCATCTTACATACAGCAATAATTTAACCCGTTAACACCTACCTACTCACGGTGTTGAGCTTAGCTTTGGGGTAAGCAAGTGTGGTAGAATAAGGGTGGGTCTTATGAGTAACTCCTACAAATTTGTACAAATTAATAAGTAGAGGATAACTTATGTGAGGTTAAGCGTTAAGAACAGGATTCATCCTACTAAAATAATAAAATGTGATTTTTTTTCTACTGGACAAAGGGAATTTTACCTGATGGTGGCGCTTAAAGAAAAGTCAGTCAATTACCAAAGCATTCATCCTCTGGGGACCATGAATGTACCAAATTACATGGAAATCCATTCAATAGTTGAGATATTGATGCCTGGATCAAAGTGGTGGATTCACTGACATTGCAATCAAGTCATCTAGAATTTGCAAATGACAAGTAGGAATGTCAGAAATTCAAAAGAAAGTTTTTATGGGTACTTTAGGTGGAAAGTTTAACATATCAAAACGGTAAAGCCCATGGCTCACCAATAAGCGTTTCTAATTGCTCGCCACTTTCTGCTTTAAATCTAGCAACTTACTTTACGATTTTTCTGGCGTGAACCATCTTACTTACTTCTTGTCTCTGTTGAGAGTTGCACATGCTCAGTGCTGATAGACACTCAAAAAAAAAAAAAATGTGGTGGGTAAAGACAAAATGTCTGAGCATTTCAGTTACCCTGGAAACAGAAGTTCAGTTCGCTGGTGTTAGAGGATGTGGGCAAAACTCAAACTATGTATTGTGTAGTTTGCTGCAAGTTGGAGAGCAAGGTGGATTAAACAGTCGTTCACCAAAGAACGTTACTAGAGTGCCATATGAAGAGTCGACAGCACCGCACTTGCATAGCAGCTGAGAGGGTCTCTGTTGTTATTCGAAAACTGCTAATAAATTCAACTATTTGTATAGGGGCAAGTAAAAATTTAATGTGGGCAAGTAGATTTTTGACCCACTTGCCTGACAAACCATTAACGTTGAACCCTGCTGACAGACAGGTTTCAGATAGGCCTAAATGTCACAGTACCTGTTCAGCTTTCTCCATTGTACACATGCCCACATATGGATCAAAACCTGTTCCACACTTTCAGCCTTTCCACAGCTATGCTTTCTGTGCAGGTGTTTCCCAACAAGTGCCAGTCCTCATTTTAGTGCAGAGACAATCTCAACTGAGTCCTCATCTGTTCATTTTCGATAAAATGATAATGGTTCAACACTCAACCTAATGTATGCTATGGGAAACATCCAAGACCACTGACCCAAAACCTTACTGCATTGCTTCCCCTTCATAACTGGTTATTTGTTAATATCAGGCACTGAGCTGGTAGGTGGGAGGCTGGTGGGGATTATTTTAGGAGTGCCCAAACAGTCCAGTGTGTATCCAGGGGGCTTAAAGATCATCCAGGGCTGTAGGAGGGATGACAAATTAGTTTGTGTGTCACATTTATTGGTCTGGACTCTGAGCTCTGACAGGCTTTAAACCACAGAAAGGAATACAGGCACTCTTGAAATAAACTATTACCTGCGCTCTCTCTCCCTCCAACCTCTGTATAATCCCTCTCTCTCCCTCCTCTGTGTGTCAGTCTATTGATCCAGGGCAGCAGTTCACCTGGGAGCACTCCAACCTGGAGGTCAACAAGCCAAAGAACCGATATGCAAATGTTATTGCCTACGACCACTCCAGGGTCATCCTCACACCTGTGGATGGTGAGAGAAAGAGTGGACATTACATACCGTGATTCTTAAATAGTCATCAGGGCATTGCTTTTACCCCAACTGCAGCAGTATTTATAACAGGCTTCTATTTGAGACGGACCTTTATGTCTGATTTCCCCTGTTTTATAAGTGAATTTCATCATGTTTTAGAAAGAAGACCTGCTCTTTTCTGATTGGCTCCTATTTTAATTTGCTTGCCAACTTTGTCCAACTTGTTCGTGCTGCAGGAGTTCCAGGCAGCGACTACATTAATGCCAACTACATTGACGGCTACAAGAAACAGAATGCTTACATCGCCACACAGGGGCCTCTGCCAGAGACGCTGAGCGACTTCTGGAGAATGGTGTGGGAGCAGAGGACCTGCACCATTGTTATGATGACTCGCCTAGAGGAGAAGTCACGGGTGAGGATCTCATGTTGAGAAATAGTAAAACAGAAACTCTGATGACAGTGGCCTTGGATTACAGTGTGTTTATCAAAATAGATGGACAATGCACAATAAATCAGTGCATCGATACAGTAAGAGCAAGCTCAGTAGTAGTGCTATATAGTTTATCATTATGCACTGATTTGACATAATTCAACTCACTTCATCCATCTTCTTTCATACACATAAAGGTTTATCCGGAAGGGGCAGGGCCCGATGTCACGACAGTGGGTGACACTTGTTGCTGTTACAGTGGTGCTGCTTGTTACTGGTGTAAGCAAGGAGGACCCAGTACCACAGTCCCAAAGGGGTGGTGCTTTCGTGTCAGCGGAAGGGAACTGGTCGAGACAGACAACCACCCAACTAGAGCCGAAGGATCTGTCCTAGGTTTCTGCCTTTTAACAGGCAGTTTTTCCTTGCCCCTTGTCACCAAGTGCTTGCTCATGGTTGGTACTGTTTGGGTCTCTGTAAATCAATGTTATAAAAGAGTTTCGGGTCTAGACCTGCTCTATTGAAAAGTGTCCTGGAGAAATAACTTCTGTTATGAATTGGCGCTATACAAAATAAAATTGAATTGAATTGGAATTGAATTGAAATTGAATATTGAATTGAATGAATTGGAAGGTCTTGGGTTTTCAGAAAGGGGTTTGGGATTAATGTAGCAGCAGTGTAAGGTTCTGGGAAGAAAGTGTTGGGGGGTCATTATGGTTTTAGCCTATAAACGTTAGCTATCACCGTGGTCACATTCCAACTTGTAACTAACTAGTCTAAAGTTGTAAAGTAAGGAGTTAAAATAGTTTGCAAGAACACAAGTAGAAGACAAGGTTGTTAAAGGCCGACTAGTCTCACTGTTTTAATGTGAAGAAATTCTCTTTTAGCCCACTTATTAGCACCGCCTTTTTAAGAACGTCAAAGTATTACTGACAATATTTTCTATGTTGCATGGAACAAAAACGTGAAAATCTCTTAAAAGCTTCTGTTACACTACAGATCTGATATTTCAGACATTCTAAACCAAAATTAAACCCCTATTGAAAGACTTTAAAATGCGAGGGAACTGGAGATGCTAAAATCTAACTCATTTCCAGGTTTTACGAGTTTAATTAATTCTTGCAGCACTCTATGGGGTTTGCGATGACAACAAGGGGTGGGGTATGTTTATAATTGGGGACAAAAACTGGAAGTTTAACTGAAAGCAACTGCTCCAGGAATTTATACAGTGGTCACCACTTCCCCAAGCAGGTGTTCTGATATACTGCCCTGTATCTAGTGCATAGCTCCAGTCGTGCTGTCTGCAACAGCATTACCCTGCTTTACTGGACATAAG
>NW_023339674.1:27145288-27147133 GCF_004916995.1 Morone saxatilis
TCAGACGAGAGAAAGATGGAGACAAAGCTTCAGTGCTGTTCTTTACTCCCTTTTTTCTTACAATGAAGAAATACTACTCAGTTCTGACTACGAACTGATTGCTAGCGCCATCTATGCTGATCTCCTTTAGCAGCCCCCCATTGTTGTTTTCAAGCATACAGCTCACCTTCTCCACACACTTCACTCCCACACCACCCCCGGACCGCAGGCGCCACCACCTAGCGGGTGGGCGCCCGGATAGCATCACGTTGGTAGAGCTGGCGACCGCAGTGTACCGAAGGCTGAGTCCCTGCTGTCGAATCCTGCACTCATCCCCCCACCCTTCCTGTCTATCTTCAGCTGTCACTATCTATTAAAGGCGATTAAAGAAAAGCAAAATCAGCGGTGGTTATTTACCTGTGTGGAGCTACAGGCATCGAATTATGTTTCCAGGTACAGCATATGTGAAAAAAGTTGTATTAAAGCCTTTTCTGTCTCAAGAGGGAACAGTGTGAAGTCTGATAAATGTCCTCAAGTGATGTCACTTGAGTCAGCATCGGTTGGGTCTGGAGACTTTGAAACGTTTGAGATTGAAATAAAATGAAGTAATTCTGGTGGGTGGAGTTAGAAAGATGTAAGCTCACAAGACTTCTGTAGCTGCAGTAACCAAAGATATAAATCATATATACAAATGTCATATATATAACTCATTCTTCATTCGTGTGTGCAGGTGAAGTGTGACCAGTATTGGCCCAGCCGAGGCACAGAAACATATGGGATGATTCAGGTGACCATGCTGGACACTGTGGAGCTGGCTACGTACAGTGTCCGTACATTCGCCCTCTATAAGGTAAGAACTCTACATGTATAATGCGAAGATGGATTATGACAGTGTTTGATAGCAGACAGCACTATAGCTCTTTTCAGACATACACCTTGTAATGTTAATCTAATGGCAATTTAACATGTTGGTCTCCAAGTTGGCTTTGCTTTACAAACCCAAAAACTCTGTCCACTAATTATGTATTATTAATAAAAACAGGCAGCAGAATTCACTATCTAATAACTAAAACGAAAACGACAAATAAGTTAATCGGTTGTGCAGCCTGTAAGAGAACAAAAAGCAGTCTTCTTCCTTGCTATTATAACATTTTTAACTCACTACCCCGTCTCTCTCTCTTTCTTGAAAGAGAGAAAAAGCATCACTACAACATACAGATGAAGCAGGCAATGTGACAAATGTCTGAAAAGGTTGAGAGTCTAAGAAAATAGTGACCAGGTGCTTGAATAGAGAAAATATGAAAACTGTGCTTCACTGAATGTATATGAATATGAATAAAAGTTACCACGCCTTTATTGTAGATCTGATAAAAAATGGTTTGACATTGATAGTGCTTTACCAATGTACTAAGTGCAGAATGTTTCCATTCATCAAGTGCTCTTTTGTACTGCCCTCGCTATACGTGCTGTATCCAGCTTGGCAGTCAGATAAACTCTTTCCAAATATCACTACTCTGAAGACCGTCGTCTCGTTGTCCACAGGTTTATTGAAATATAGGAAAGGTGAAACTAAAACATACAAACAAAGAATAATCAACACTATGCAGCTTTAAACATGTATGAATAAACAACTTAAATATACCAATTCAATCACTCATATGAATTAAATGTCATGGCTTTCTACTGCTTACAAGCTTTACATGTATTTATTCTTATTTAACAAATGTAAATATTTTAACATATCAATTATCTGTTTGTATTTTAGCGTATGAACTTTAAAGGCCTAGGAGCAATGTAGTCATCCATAATCCGTTACACAGCAAACTTAAACATAAACTTCACAAAATGTAATCTTACCCAAAAATA
>NW_023339674.1:27147151-27152668 GCF_004916995.1 Morone saxatilis
TACCAACAATGCAACCAAAGGCATAGGATGTATACAGATGCTGCTGGATCAGCTCAGATAAAATAACCGCTCTCCACTAGGCTCACTGTCTCCCTGCTTACTTTTTTATAAATGTTGTGTGCTCAGAATGGCTCGAGTGAGAAGAGAGAGGTTCGACAGTTCCAGTTCATGGCCTGGCCTGACCACGGAGTGCCTGAGTACCCCACCCCAACGCTAGCCTTTCTACGCAGAGTCAAGGCCTGTAATCCTCCAGACACTGGACCAATGGTGGTCCACTGCAGGTAAACTACCTCTTATATTGCAAAGTGAGTTACCCAGTATAACACAACTTACCCATTGACAACTGAACTGTCATGAAAAATGGATACAGTTTAATAACCTAAAAGAGACACAGATGGAAAATGTAGCAACTTGCTCTGACCGGTCTTGACACTATTGCAGTGCCAGTCAACAGACACAATGCTTTACAAAGTAACACATTAATGTAATCGCATTACCTTCTGTCCTAAATTCAGTAATCACAAGTTCTTCAATTATCTGCATAATAGGACAATCAAACGTGTCTTTTTAAACACATTTGAGCAACAATCTGTGGAGTGACTTCTTTGCTTTCAATGAGGAAGATACAGCTTCCTTCAACCACGACACTGAAGTCTGAATTTGAAGTCGGGGTCAGAGATGGAGATCTGGAACCGTTCCCCTACAATATCCATGAAATTTAACACAGAGTCATGTCTGGAGCGCCCGTGGAGAGGTTCTTTAGCCAGGGAGGTGTTGTGCTGACTCCGAAGAGGAATTTCACAATCAATTTGAGAGACTCATGCTCATGAGATACAACCCTGCGTTAATGATAGACACGGTTCCTATAAGATCGGTATCTACCAGACTGAATCACAATGCATTGGTGCCCCATTTTGCTTGTCGCTAGTTAACATTACAGCTGTTCTGTCTCTACATGGATCCAACACTTGAAAGGACTCCAGTACCTTGCGGGAGGTGCAACAAATGTTTAAAACAGATGTGTGTAAAGGGGTGAAGCATCTGGTGTTTTAATGTTGTTAACCATCTTCTTTTTTTTAAGTCAGTTCAGGTAGTGTTTAGGCACCAGTACAGCTTTAATACAGATAGTTATTACAATATCATGTTAGCACCGGTATCAGGGAAAAAAACAAAACAATACCCAACCCTAGGAGTAACAGAAAGGAATGTAATGAGTAGTGTACCAAATTACTTTCTACAGGGAGGTATTCGGTAAATTAATGCATTACTTTTTTTAAAGTAGCAAGTAATGTTAATACATTTGTTTTTTTTAGCACTGCTAGTGAGTAAGCCTATAGTGATAAATCAGAGAGACAGTGGGAGCAGCCAGGAGGAGGCTTTCACCCCACCTTCCAGTGTGGACATTAATTTGTCTTGAGACATGGTCAGATGATATGTACCTGGTTCATTTGAAGCATACTGAGGCCTTAGAGGTACCAAAGGAAAGATAATATTTACTTTACCTACAATTATGTAGAGATACTCATACTTTGCTTAAACTGTTTATAATTGTTTTATGGCAAACAAAAACAAAATATCACCCAGAAACCTTTGAGTGTCATTTGTGCATTGCACACAGCAACCAGCCCTGCTGGTATGTCAAGTTTTATAGCAAACACATCAAAGGAACAAGAGAGGCAAAGATCTAAAAAGTACAGTCCAGTTTTCTCTAGACAGAGTGCTCCCTCCCTGCTGTTTAAGAGACCTTACCATCACTTCCTATGTGGAGAAGTCGGATCATGTCGCAAAGTGTCTGGCATGGTAAAAATGTTCTTTGTTGAAACCAAGTTAGATAAATTTGACTATGTATAAGCACAGTAGACAAATACATGATCTGATCCGATGTGCACTAGGATACAGACATTAGCTGTTTCTAGCTAGCAATGTACACAACAATGTTTTGTGTCCACTTGCTTCACTGCATTGATATTTTGATTTATATACAATCCCTGTCTAAAGTTTTCCCTACACTCAGTCTAAACACACAAAGTCAGCAAACTGACTTTATGTATTATAACTGTAATACTTACTGTACAGTAATATCTAAATCTTGAATCACACTGTGATATTGGGCTAATAAAATGACACTATCTGTCTAAAGTTTACTAACATTAGCCAACAGAAGCTACTAGTTGTACAAGACGAAGAGAAAAGTAAGGCCGTAGCAGCATTTATATACTGAACAAGTGTTTTTATGTTTTTAATTCTATGAATTCAGCTTTTCATTTGTAAGAAGACTGTGGTATGTTTGCTTTAACTAATTCCCAAGATTTCAATTCAATGCATTTTGTTGTGTCATACAGAATGCCAGGGGTCGTTGAAAGGTTTGATGAGAATGAAAATTATATTAATCAATAGACTTTTTTCACAGCAGCCATTTTGACAAACAGTAGGGTAAACACAGGTGTTGTTACACAATGATACTGATTAAGGTTCAGTTACATTCTGGCCAAATAGAGTCCTGCTATTGTGCATGTTAGCTCACTGCAAAGGCTCTGTTACACTGAGCAGCTGTCCTGGAAAAGTCACATAAACAAAATATCTACAAAAATGGGAAGAGGGGTATCCGTTATCAGAAGATGATCCCAATTTCTCAGTCCAAGTTGCACCCTGCAGGTAATACAAGACACTATTGATTACTGCTCAGTTATCTGGTCAAGAAAATCTTCAGTTAGTGCAGAACAGAGCGGCACAATCAGCACTTCACCGCTCAGTAAGTGTAAATGTAGATAAAATGCATGCTGATCTCACATGGCTCAAAGTTGAGGACAGGTTCAGATGTACTTCATTAACTTTGTTAAGGAATATAGTAGCTTTGAAACAAAATATTGTTCTTCTGAAAATACACACAGTAATTAAACAAGGCAAATGAGGAGGAGTCCAATTACGCTATGCCCAACCAAACACTAATGAATATCTAACTGGAACTGTTTGTTGTACTTTTACTTTATTTATGTTCTTTACATGTCAATTGATGGAATTGTTCTTAATGTTTTAATGTTTTGTATATGTTTGGTTTGATGTAACTGTATTGTTTACTATATGTATTTTACTTGAATATGGACCCCAGAAATATTAGTTATTGCCAAGGCAACAACAAATCCTAATAAACAATAACAATGTTTCCTCTTTGTGCTCTATCAGTGCTGGTGTGGGCCGGACTGGCTGCTTCATTGTGATCGAAGCCATGCTGGAGAGGATGAAACACGAGAAGTCAGTAGACATTTACGGTCATGTGACGTGCATGCGAGCTCAGAGGAACTACATGGTGCAGACGGAAGATCAGTATGTGTTCATCCACGAGGCGCTGCTGGAAGCTGCAATGTGTGGCAACACAGAAGTCCCCGCCCGAAACCTGTACGCCCACATTCAGAAGCTCACCCAGATCCCTCTTGGAGAGACTGTCACCGCCATGGAACTGGAGTTTAAGGTTTGTTTTTGGTTGTTTGTTTTCAGTTGAATGGGGAGTTTGTACAGCCTAGCAGTCTTGTCAAAGTAGCACTCCAATCACATACCGGGTCTGTGTTTGTTTAGCTGGACTGACTTAGCGATGCAGCGAGGTATTATGAAATCAAATGGCTGTTGTTAAAAATTGCGTTGTAAATTAAAACCTGATATTGTAAAAGCATAATCAATTTTGACCGTGACCAAATTTTCCCTCTTTTGTTAAAGGTACCGCATACGACTTTCAGTCTAGATGTCACACTAGAGCACCACCCTCTCAGACCAAAACAAATGAGCACTGTGACACACCAGACTCAACAGAAAAAAAAATAAAACTCACCAAAACGGTCTTTCACTGTTCCAAAAACAATCACCAACTTTAAACATTGGTGTTTAAAGTTACATGTGGAAAATGGGCTGCAATGTAACATAAGCTAATCCTTGAGGACAAATACGCCTATCTACTAAAAGTTATTTTTGCCATTGACAGGCTCAGATTGTTCTTTTAAGTGTCTGACGACGTTATGGAAAGGATCACTATGGAGATTGAGCTTTTGTTTAACCAGAACCAGCCATAATATTGCTATTGATCGCCACCAGAATCCATAGACAAAATTAATTTAGCCTTGCCGATAACAAAAAACACACTTGATTCAAACTCACCAGAAACAAAATAAAACTTAGCACAACTTATGAAAACCTAAAAACGCCTGTGTTTGAACCTGAAAATCACCTGTTTTACAGTTCCTCCCTCTCAAAACGATCCATCAACTCTTGCTAACCTGTTCCTGGTAGCCTGGCTGGCATTAGCACTGTTGAATTTAATTTAAAGAGCCTTTTTTTATAGCAGACATTTTGATTAATATGTCTTACCAGGAAAGGCACAGGTGGTACTAATAACATTAATGATGCTCCATTGCAGCAGTTAATGCAATGCAACGCAGCAATTGATCGTTCATGTTATTAATTACACTTGTGTTTGACAAGTCAAGAAAAGTATAATGCAGGTATACTGCAGCTACTTGCGCCAGTGGTGGCCAGAGACATTATGTTTTTGGGTTGTCCATCTGTCTGTCCCTCCTGTTCTTTTAAACGTGATATCTCAGGAGCGTCTTGAGGGAATCTTCAAATTTGGCACAAACATCCAATTTGACTCAAGGATGAACTGATTAGAATTTGGTGGCCATAGCTCAAGAATCAATGACCATATTTCATAACTGGTCACCTAAAACCAGATTTTAGCCATAATGTAAAAATGAACTGGCTGATTCCAGATTTCACACACACCATACACCACAGTACAGGCTTTCATCTTTCCATCTCCACTTCCACTTCCTCCTAATTCTAAAAAATTCAGGAGAAACCAAAAGCAATACATTTAGTATAGCTAGCTCTACATAGTAATCAAGTACATGTGTAATGTATATTCACTGATAATGATAATTTCCATTTTTCACAACATATACGAGACTGGACAGACATGGATTTAAACTGCAACTTGACTGGTTGGTGGCTGTAATGTGTCTCACAAGTCAACTACATGGAAGTGCAATACTGAATGGCTGAAGTGCCCCTTTAACTACATGATGCAGTGGGAGCTAGGGAAGAGGAAGGATTTTCATCTTCAGCCTGTGTAAAAGAGATGAACTCCTTCTTAGAGGAGGAGCTGTGACAGCCTAACTTTTGAGCTTCAGATGACAGGCTGAAGGAGACGGAGAGTGAAGGAGTGCTGGGACAAACTGGATGTCTGACAGCCTGAAGATAAGGTCCTACTGGGTTAGGTGGTTTTACATGGGATGAACTGCAGCACCACCCCGTCCTCCACTGCTCAGCGATATCACAGTGATTTAACCAGCCCCATCTTTGGGGGGCACGACACAACTGCTGCTTGTTCATGGAAGCAGGATGGCTGTAAATCCTGACAGAGCATAATTAGGTTTTGATCCCCAACTCATTGCAAATTTCTTTCACAAACACTTCTCAAATTGACAGAGAAGGACAATAGGGCCCATCAGCAAAGCAAGCCCCCCCCCC